>NW_014569549.1:1600382-1850686 GCF_001313835.1 Polistes canadensis
CATTAAATGTAAAATCTTTGCGCGCGTTTAATATTTAATACGTATAGACGAAAATGAAAATAAATAAATATAAATTTTCTTTTACAAATCTCTTTTTTTTTTTTTTTTTTTTTTTTTTATTACAATAAAGAAAAAAGGAGAAAAAGAAATTTCACGATAAAAAGGTGAAAATATTTTCGCGAAATTGACGAAGATAAAATTTTAATGACCGGCAACCTAGAAGAGAGTGCAATGCTTTGAAGTTCCATTTTTACCAATATACTACTCCTTCGTTCACCATCTTTTCCTTGCAACTTTGAATTTGTCAAAGAACGAAGAAAGAAAAAGACAGTAACAAACATCTCTGGCCCGTCGCGATTTAAAGAAGCCCGACCGTTTGACCCAGGTCAAGGGGTTGGACCTCCTGAATCCCAGAGAAAAAAAGCTTTACTTTATCGACAGCTAAAGAGATCAGCTCCCCTCTTTCTTTTTCAACTTAGGATAAACTGTTTCCTCTCCATTCCTTACCAAACAAACCTTTTGCTATTATCGTCATGATGATCATCATTGCGAACAGTTGACAGAGTAAGCAAAATGTTGCTAGATATTGTTGTTCATGTGCGTTTAACATACACACATTGCGCGCGAACAATTGTCCAACCGAATTATTGTTAAAGTCGAGAAATGCTTAAACTTACGTTCATTTAAAAAATGATATGAAATATGCAGTACTACAAACAGAATATTAACCCTTTGCGCTCGAGCGGTGCCTGAGAGGCACCATTCAGATCGATGTGTTTATTTGTGTTTGACCTAAGGAATATCGCTTGAAAGATCTACTTGGCCTTTTGTAGATCACATTGCGAGGTGTCTAAATGTCTTACCTCGGGTGATTCTCTCGCCATAGGAGATGAAAGCTGTACCGCAAACTGTTTATGTCACGGACACAAGCAATCTTCACAGCTTTGACGACTTGGAATAATGCGGTAACAACTCCCGTAAGAAGGACTCTACGAGGCGGTACTCAAGTCGTTATAAAAAAGCCCAATGTTATTGAAAATTACATCAAATTTATGAGCGGTGTTGATCGAGCTGATCAACTGGCTTCGACATATTGTTTTTTAAGAAAATCCGTAAAATGGTGGCGAAAACTATTTTTTTGGGGCCGCTTAGCCTCCTGCAATATTTGAAAATTTTGGTTGATCAACTGAGAGGAGACTTTCGGCAAAAACAACCTAGCACAGCTTCTTCTTTACAGAGCACTTCTGAAGTGATCAGACTAAATGGGAAGCTGCATGTTATTTTGATGGGACAAAAAAAGGATTGCAAGGTTTGTTCCCAAAGAACGTCTGGCCAAAGGCGACAAACTGTGTACTACTGTGACACATGCCCCGACAAGCCAAGAATCCACATTGGAGATTGTTTTATAAAATATCATAGGAAGCAAAATTATAGAAGATAATTTTTAATAAATATCTTTCATTAAGTTAAAAAAATATGTATAATGTTAAAATATACGAGTTTAAAGTGTTTTATTGTGTCTAAAATTATTTTAAGTTAAGAATAACGAACTCATGAAATAAGCGGGAGCGGGTGATTACTCTCGAGTTGCTGGTTCACCCGACAGATAAGCGCCTCAAGCGGAAAGGGTTAAAATTCCATTTTTACCATTTACGAGTTCTAGCAAAGAGAACGCTTTTCTTGATAGTGATTGCATGTGACACTCTCGGTGGTCGTGGTTAAAAAACATTTCCAAAATACATTTTACCCTTAAAACGACCACGTATGTACTTTGTTCCGGTATTCTATCGATCCAAAATTAAAAAGTAAAACTCTCTAGACCGTATTTTCTATCCTCTTCTATACCTTCTTCTTTCCTATCTTTTCTCTCTTTTTATAAGAATACCATAAAGTAAACATATAAACGCATTCGCGGACATTCTGATTCTCTTTGAACAAACCCGATTTACAAAAAAAAAAAAAAAAGAAATATCGTTGGTAAATACACGATGAAGTTGCGTTTCTACCAACGTCTTGGAACTATTCAAAATTAACCTTCCTAAGTATTATATATCGTAAGACAACTTCTTTTTTCTTTCATTATTATAGCACGAGAAGATGAAAATGGACGACTTCAATACGTTTTATATCGATAAAAAAAATACAATCGAGATATGTTTTAAAATTACAATCGAAATGTAAATTACAAACGAGCTTCGAAAAAAAAAAAAGAAAAAAAGAAAAAGTAGAAACTGGAATTGAGATTTATTTCTATGGCGTATTACATCTCGACGAAACTCCCTCGCAATTTCGCGAATGCCGAGAAAGAATAATGCGAGATCGTTTCTGCATCGTACATAGGTACATACCTATACACACATATATATATCTATACACACATGTACATACGTAGAAACAAATTCTAACGATTAATTACTCGGATGAATTAAACGACGCGGAGAACAAACATCCGCGTTCTAAATATTTTTTTTTTCTTCGTTTAATCTATCTATCTCTCTCTCTTTCTCTCTCTCCTACTGAGTATATATATACATAAAAATACGAAAAAAATATCTAGATACTCGATATTCACTCGCCTCCGTTATCCATAAGTTTACTCACCAACAGTCTCCTCCTTATTCATGTTTACCAAATGTGCTAAAAGTTTGCTCGATGCAGCATTGCGAAACGATCGAACTCGGCCCCTCATTAGTGGACTTATTCCAGAAACACTTTTCTCCTATATATAATACCGAACAACTCTTCGATTTTTCGAAATTTTATTGATTTACAAAAATAACTTAAATGCAAACAAAATATCGAGACGTTGAACGTTCGAAATATTTCGATGGGCGATACCTCGTCAATCTTTTTCGACATACAAACATAACAATTCAACGATTACATGAAACACTTGGAAAATATATAAAATGAAAAATAAATAGACACAAGTGAAGAAATGTTAAATAGATAAAAGAAATAAAGTAATAAAGAAAAGTATGAAATGGAGATAAAGCATTCTTTTCGATCTTACCTTCGTATATATAATGTGTGCATATATATATATATATATATATATATATATATACATGTAAGTATGTAGATACTGTACACGATAAATGTCATCATAAAAAGCTATGCGCGAGCTTTCACGAAGCGACCTATACGTCGTGATAATGGGGTTCGACTTGACGACGCTTTCTCGTAAAACTTATCTCTTTGCTTAAATTATTCCCGAAGTAAAAAGAGGAAAGGGCGATGCTGTAAAAGAGGAAGAGAAAAAGAGAGATGTAATAAGGAGGGGTGGGAGGGGGAGAGAGAGAGAAAGAGAGGAAAAGGAAAAAGGATGATGGTAGCGTGAAAGAGAAAAACAAGAAAAACAAGAAAAAAGAAAGCAAGAAGAGTAAGAGAAAAAAAAAAGATCGGATAAAGTGAGTTTGAAGAAGGTGTCTTCCCAAGTTACGTGCGTAAAACTTCAGTATCGTCTTTTCCACACATAGCAGCATAAAGAGATTCGTTCGTAAGACGTAGAGCTTTGATCTACGAAGCGGAATTAAGTATCGAATGGATCGACAACGTTTGTGACTGTGCGTCTTCGTACACGTTTTAACTTCTCAGTAAAAATATAGAAAAAGAAAAAGACGAGGGAAAAGGGGGCTAAGAGGTAGGTCAAAAAAAAAAAATAAAAAAAAGAAAATAAACGAGAAATTGAAGCAGTCGTTCGTTCAACGAAACGAAGTACGGAAAAGGTTGAAAACAAGAAAGAGAAAGAGAAAGAGAAAGAGAGAAAAAGAAAGAGAGAGAGAGAGAGAAAGCGAGGAAGAAAAAGGGTATTTGGAAAGTCTCGAAAGACCAAAAACATAGTAGTCCTGCGTGTATATTCGCTGAATAAATTTTTGCATTCCAGGTGTGTACCGCAAACCAACTGCCGAAGGTAGACCGCAATAATTTGCGAGTGTCCCATGCCAAAGAACTTTTTCGTGCTTACCACAAAAACATCCTAAGGCTATTACATTTTTATATAGGTTTAAACGACTCCGTTAAAGACTTGTTATGTTATTTACGATCGACTTATTACTTACTTATTTTTTTTTTTTTTTGATTTCTAATGGAATTAAACGAATCATCGAAAATTTATATTGTCATGTAAATATTGCTAACTCAGATCAAGAGAAAAAACTCATTTCTAAATGAATAAAATTGTTCCATTTATTGAAATTGAAAATTCTTTAGAAATCACACACCTCTCTATTCGTTAATTTCTATAGGACGACACTGCCTTCTTAGGAAAGTAGAGATTTTCTCAAACAAACCAGGAAGAGAAGAATGGAGGAGTGTCTCTGATAATAATCTTCGTCCACATCCTGTAAGGTCCAAGACGATCTCCGTGTAATTTGCTCAAACTGCAGAAAGGATAAAAACCGGAAAGAAAACTTGCTTGAACGTTAAGAAGAAGAAAGAGAAGAAGAGACAGAAAGATAAGATAGTTATAGTCACGTACATATGTGTGTTCATACGTGTGCATCTAGTACCACGGCGTATATATTTTGTGGACAAAAGGGAGAAGGGGGAGATGGGGGAGAGGGGGAAGGGTTCGGAAAAAGGAAGGGACGAATTCGACTAACAATATCGTATCTCTTGAAAGTACATACGTGCGAGGAATATCGCGTTCTGTCGAATGACCAGTGGCGAGTATTCGCGATACGCCTCGTCGTAGGTATCCAATGCTCGTAGCTACGACTTCGAACAACAACCGTCCGATCCAGACACGAAACATCGATAAACCGTTGCAGTATAACGCGAGCTACGGTTTCAATAAGCCCCGTTTTCTCCTTCCTCTCTGAAAGAGAAGGGGAACGAACGAACGAACGAACGAACGAACGTGCCTATCAGGGCACGATGAAAACGACGTGACCGACAAGATTTAACAGAGATTTTAGATGCTATTCTGGATATTTCAAATCGTCAACAAATAATAACTAAATGCATGTAAATTTTTCCATATTTCTTTTTATCTTTACCTAAACATTTATTATCATTCGTTATATATATATAGGATGCATCTGGGTTGAATGGTACAATTGGAGAGAGGAATTTCTACGTGTTAAAATAAGACCAAAATAAAAGAGTTAACATTTATCTGTTTGAAGCCCTGTATTTGTGAAAATCCTGCTTGAAAATTCTTTGGAGTACGTGTACACTAAATTGGCTTAGAATAACTACTGGCTGTAGTAATAAATAAGAAATGTCAACTGTTATTGCGTTTCTATTACAAACTCCTGACGTTATTACCATATCTATGTATTCACGGTTGTTGTAAGACGTCGTTGTTACAGTTCAACTGATAGAAGCAGACTGAACGAAGGAGAAATAATTCATAAAGTCGGAGACCAAACGTAAACATTACCGAGAACAATGAATACGACAATATTCGTATATATCATATAAGTATAATATTTATAAAGATATTTCAACACATACGCGTAGTAATCAGAATATATAATAAACACACAATTTTTTCACTGTGTTAAAATGAAAAAATAATTATCTTTCTTTTTCCAATTGTTATTACACGTAGAATCAATAGTAATAACGTTGTCATTGTGTTTTATTAAATGTTTATTATATTTTGAGTTTATCCGTTTGATCGGTTCTAAAGAAAGAAAAGTTTCGTGGTAAACTTTGAAGAGATCGTTGAACGCAAAGATACCGAAACCAGCTGCTTTCGGTAGAAGCATTCATTCATGAAAATCATAAAGACGGTTGCATATTTGGCAGAGTCTCAAAGAATGCAGCAGCCGGTGTCGAGGATCGAAATATTTTTCTCTCGACCGTAGAGTAGCACAGTTGGACGGACCACTACTCGACAGATCATTCGTCACGCGTACAAGCAATGTCACATACCGCTCGTGTAAACGTCCAGTCGAAATGTCGTCTCGTCGTCTCGTCGTCTAGTCTCGTGCGAAGAATAAGATCTCTCGACGTAACTTAAAAAAAGAAGGAAAAAAAAAAAAGAAAAAAAGAGAGAGAGACAAAGTGAAAAAAAAGAAAGAGATAGAAAAAGAGAAATGAGAGGAAAATGACGACACGGAATACCCCAATTTAAACTCTTGAGAAGAATCCACCCACGCGGTCCATGTTATTTTTAGCCAACGTTCTTAACTCGGCTCTCGCTGTTGCAACTCTGGATGAGAGGAGTTCGACATTTTTTCTTTTAAGAACGATGCCAAGAAAATCTCTTCCGGAAAGAATATATAATACGATGCGAATGAAAAGAGAAAGAGAGAGAGAGTGAGAGAGAGAAAGAGAGAGATAAGGAAAATAAAAAGAAAAACGAGTAGAGTAAAATAAGGATAGAATAGATAGGAAAAGAAAGAGAAAGAGGTAGAGAGAGAGAGAGAAAGAGAGAAAGTAAGATGAACAAGAAAAGGGAACAAGAGATTCTAAATGCTTTACATAGAGCTACACAGCGCAAAAGGCTGTTCTTCGAGCAAACTTATTCTCAGACCGGATTAGCTAGGAAATGTATTGGTAGAGGACTATCTCCGCCTATCCTCCGTCTTCTTTCTACTATCTACAGTCTAGTTTATCGGAGTTCCTTCATTTGTATGTAAACATTCATATACGTAGATATCTACAAATATATATATATATATATATATTTGTATATGACAAAGAAAGTCTAGCTTATCTTGATATGAAAGCTTTCTTACATTTCAATTCTAAAATCATCGACTACTCGTATAATAATAAATTACTAACAATAACTTACAATAAACTTTTCTATTCTTCCATCTATTCCATTTAATTCCTTTTGTCAATTTTTTTTCGAATATAATTATAATATTATATATAGTAATATAATATTTTAATGAATATAATAAAAATTATAATAATTATATAGATATTAATAATAGCAGAGAAAAAGCAATAGTAAACGTTTTGTTTAATTGTCTGCTCGTAGTGTTTAGTTTTCATCGTGTGTATTTTCGTTTATGATTTAATTGTCTCTTCTTCTTTCTTCACTTCTTGTACTCCTCTGCCGTCTATTCGTCTTTTCGTCTAAATTCTTGTAGATTCATCTACTTTCATCTAACGTCTATTTCTATTGTTTAAATTCGACTATGTTCGTCTAATAACTACATCGTCTACTGTATTCATCTAACAAACATCATCTACTGCGTTCGTCCAGAAACTATCGTCTGCTACGTTACAGCATTTAACGTATTTTGTTGTCTTTCTTAATTTGTCAATTATTATATGGCGTGATCTTTCGCAAACTAGTCACGCATTAATACACAAGTCATTCACACACACACACGCTCATCGATTCTTCACATTTTCACCATACTACAATATATATATAACATAAAGAAGCCTGTTTGCAATGTATTCCATGGTCGTTAATGTATAAAAGATTCTTCTTTATAGTCGTACGTAAAGTTATCACGCGAACGGATATGAGCTCGAAGATCATAATTTAAGGGACGAAATTAACTTCGGAGTGATATTACGAGCAGGATGGTTGAGAAAGAACTTTAGGAAAAATTATGGCTTTAGATAATATTGGAAATATTACGTTGGACATCCGTGAATCCAGCGGGCTTAACAGTCCGCATGCACGTGCTTTTGCACTTGAAAAAAAAAATAAAAAGAGAATAAGAAAAATGAAGGGAAAAAGGGGATGGAAGAAGGAATAATTAATTATCACAAAACTACCTCACTTGTGATAGTGCTTTCCAGTCTCTAACGAATTCCGCTCTTCCGTGGTTTAGCTCTTGGAAGATTTTTCTATTAACGTACGCGATAACGTCCGATAATAATGACACTTTCGTCGGTCTAGTAAATCTTACCAAACGAAAAAAGATGATACTCCGATGCCGCGATGGAATTTTAAATAACTATGGCACGTAGATGAAATAAATATATCTTCGAAAATGAATTTAAATACTATCGTTAAACGAACGACGATATAAATAAATAAAACAAGCGAGAATCCACTGGATTTTAATTATACAGATTCTTTCTTTTCATAGACGCGAATAAGTATTGTCATTTAATTTAAATTGGCCAGTAAAAGAAATTACGTAACCATTGATTATAAAAGTTGTGTAAGTCCAATTTCCATAGAAAAAAAAAAACAAGAAAAAAATAATATAAGAAAGAATTTCCTATATACACCACAGGAATATTATGATATTATAAAAATATTAAAAGTTCTATTGTCAATTTTCTATACCTCTTTATAGTTTTTCGCAATGGTGAATTATAAGCAGTCATGTGATCAGACAAATCAATTGAAGATTTTCCCACATTGTAATCTACTACCATTTTTGAATTTCCATGTGAACAAGATTCTTTCTATACACTTGTTATTTCTGCAAATGTTTTGTAGATAACATCAACACATCTCTTTTATCTTTACATTTTAAGACTGTTATACTATTTTCATTTTCTCGCGCGATAACTTTTCTACGTTTTAATTTTCAGGACACTACTTCTTGTAGATTGCTTCGCCGATTTTTTCGCAGCGTACCTACTAAATGCGTTTGCATTGTAATTAATTTTTCTGCCAGGTTTACACTTGTACAATAATTATCTGTGTAGATATTTGGCCTTTGCCCCGAAAATATCTTTACAAAAAGACATTACAATCTCAGACGATTTGTTTTCAGATATTTGATTTACATTTTTGTCTTTGTCGATGTAGATTTAAAATGAATAAGTATACTCTAGCTCACTACATAATTTACAAATTATTATTCCATATCTATGACGTTTATGTTTTATTTTATTTTATAAAAAAATACCAAAAAATCCGTTGGAGGTTCTTCGAAGGGGTTTGTGACTATTATAAACTGACCTGAGTAAATATAATATATTTTTTCGTGAAACTTGGTCCCTTCGGTCTTTCTATATATCCTCTGCAAATAGAATCAATCGTCACGGTCAGGAATGATTCGTTGCTATAAATTTCTCAATCTTATCCGTATTTAAAAGGAACAAATAATCATAAAATGATCTGCAGTGCCTCGGAGGTCACTGGTGGGTGACCTCACCATAAATAATGCATAAAACACAATTATACAACGGCGTTTATCACTTTTAAAAATAATTTCAACAAAATTTGCATCCCATAATAGAAAAATTTGTATAAGAGTGGCAGATAAATCATGTGAAAAGCGCGCGGCAGTCAACGTGTTAAAATAGATGCTATAATTTTTTGAGTATTTACTTTCAAAGTTTGAAACCCGTCAAATTGACGGGTCCCGTAAATCTAGTGTTAAACTTTAAGATTAACATAAATCAAAATATTATTTCAATATTGCCTTAACTTCGTTTTAAAGCTGACAATATAGTGGAGAATACGAGATTCTAGAGAGAAAAAATAAGCGAGATTTAAATAACAATACAAATATGAAAAATTATCTAAAATTTAAAGGTAAATTATTTAACAATACAAAACTCAATTGATGTGTTAAGCTTTGAACGAAAAGCTCTGTAAAAATATGAATGACATCCACTCGAATGTCTGCTAAACAATGTCAGAAGTAATTTCATTAACTTATGATAAACAGGTTGAGATTTACATTATTTTTAATAAAATGATAACCTTTACAGCAGATTAATTTGTCAGATAAAAGGAACAATTGATTTGTGTTTTTGTTCCTTTTTTATTTTATCGTAGATTATCGTGGACTATTATTTAACAATTAATCGATAGATTTTCTATATTTTTCTTCGATAAAATGAACATTACCGGATGGAAATAAATAAAAGGAAAAAGAAGATCGAATAGAGGAAAGAAGAAAAATATAGAATTTAAACTCGTGCTTAGAGTATAGAATCTAAACTCGTTTTAGACAAGTACGGTTGAAGTACGTCATCGAAGCGGACAAAGCGTAAAAAGACTTGTTGAGAGAATTTGCGAAGGTTGAATGAGGTGCGTACTCGGAAGAGAATAAAAGAGAAAGAGAAAAAGAAAAAGAAATAGAGAGATATATTTACAAAGAGATTGAAATTAAAAAAGAGAAAAGAGAGAGAGTGAGAGAGAGAGAGAAAGAGAGAGAGAGAGAGTAAAGAACAGGAAAAAGGAAGCATCTAAAAAGAGTTAAAGATTTTGACAAAGAGCGCTTCGATCTTATACTTTCGATTGTTTCGAAAGGAAATTTAACAGAAAAGTGAAATAAGGAAGAGCAAAGAATGTCCGAAAGTTTATGAAAGTAAGTTACTTTTTCTCAATACAATAAATGTTATTTTATTTGATCGTTAAAAATAAAAAAGTTAGGAACAAAAAGAAAGCCTTTATAAAGAATTTCTTACGTGAAACGTTTATGTAGAATGTAAACCATTGATAAATTTATAAAAGAAATGAATATAATATGCACTTTTACAAATATTCAATAAATGAAGAACGATTAAATCAAAATTATTATTAATGTAATCACAATTCTATTATCGATTTTTTCATAATATCAACAGGATATATAATTTTGTACAAACATACTCACATTGCCAATAACCTACATGATTCGTTACAATTGTTTTAATTATATCCATTTGTTCAATAATTACCACTTTAAAATCAATTATCAAACAATAATAACATTTTATAAATATGTAAATTAATTAATTTGAATATAGATATTCACCGACCATTTTACATATATCGGATTTGTCGTATCGTCTATCAAAAAAAATACGTTTAAAATTCTCATTTATAAGAAACTATTGTTTTTCCAATCTACGTAGCGAACATTCTAACATAATTTTGTGTAATGACCTGGATTCCATTTTTATTCAACAAAATCACATAGCAAGCTAATCCTATGAAATGATCTTATTGACAAGTCTTCTATTACAATCATCAGTCATCAATAATTGCTATGACAGGTTTAATTATAGAAATTGGACATTCGATTGTTGCAATGGATAAGCACGTATATAGGCGGAAGCACAACTTAAAAGGAAAAAATAAGCTCGTCAATGCAATTGCATATATAACGTAACATGGTTGCCACTGATGTTGACCAAATTACGAGTTATTACTATGTTCTAACGGTATTATCTGTAATCTTGCCTATCTCTCTCTCTCTTTCTCTCTCTCTCTCACTCTCTCTCACTCTCTCTCTCTCTTTCTCTCTCTTTCTTTCTCTTCCTCTTTGCCACCTCATATCTTCCACCCCATCTCTCTATCGCTATCTCTTCACGTGTTATCATTAATATTCAAAACCTTTCGTGCGTTCAACGTTAAATTATGCATACAGTTCCAATAACCATCACCCTGCTCGCGGCTAGAAACTAGTCCGCAGAGGTTGGTCATCGTAATCGATAATACCAATGACGTATCCAAAAATACAAAATCGTTTGTAGAGTTAAGTTTCTCGAATATATAAACGTAGGATCAACATCATTGAAGTTCCTCTTAAGAACTGTTATTCATGAACACTAAATTACGTAAAAGGATAGACGACTCTTTTTGAATCTCATCGCCAGTTATTTCGCTTAATTTTGACGTATCTCCTTTGATCTAAAAAAAAATCAGCAAACGACGACTGATTAGCATCCCGCATTCCTTGGATAAGGGCTCGTCTCGAAAAGGATTCGTGTGATGAGAACAAAAAAACGCAGCATCCAAGATTTTTCAATGGTTTAACTCGTAAGAGGTTGTCCGGGTACTTTGATGCCGGATACTCTCACAGTCACTTCCTGAGGGTGCCAGAGGAAAAAAAAAAGAAAGAAAGAAACAGAAAGATAGAGAAAGACAAACGGAAATAGATAGATAGAGGGTGGAAATAAAGAGATAGAGAGAGAGAGAGAGAGAGAGAGAGAGAGAGAACGAGAGACATAGACAGAGAGAAAAGAAAGAAGCTCAGGAAAACTCGGTGGCGGAAGGTACGAAAGGAAAAAGGGTAAGGGGAAAGTTCTTTAGAGGTGCTTTCAACGTTAAAAGCGACTTTTGAATCGCCGCTAGCCCCATCGTACATTGAGTACCCATCGACCATAGGTTCCAACTGCTGAACTTTTCACGCCATTGACTATCTTATTGGGTTCAATCCGTCGTATTTACCGTTTCTCGGTCTTTGTCCTCCAAACTTGCCACGATAAAGCTGGATTACGGTTTAGAAATCTCGAGAGGAAAAAATAACCGTTTGAAATTATAAAGATTAGACATTAAAAGAAAACTTTTAGTCGTTGTTTGAAGTTCTATCGTGTTATCTAGATACACGCGCTTGTCGATACAAATTTATTTTTATAGATAATTAATTAAATTTTTCTACTATAATTTTGTTATATTTTTAGAAAATACTATTTTTAAACATATAACCATAAAAGTATTAAAATAAAAAATAAAATAATAGATGTACGTTGTGCAACAAATTGCTCAACTTGTTCCGACATTTGACGAAACACAAACTACAAGAATTTTGGGGTAAAAAAAATATTGTATCGATTCTGAAATATTTCCGAAATATCGATGACTCTATGCGACGCCATGAATTATGGAACTGAAGTTCGACAAACGAACGATTTGGGAGAAAAACATCTCAACGTGCGTGGCACGTCTTTATAGCACAAGTGGTGTTAATATTAAACTAATATCGATAAAATATTGGCATTCGATATTATAGCAATGTCATGTGTGTGAACATTCTGAAGTCCTGTTAAGGAAATATTGTATTATCTTTGGGAACGTATCGATATGTTATTGAAATACAAATGTGTTTATGCGAATAGGTAGATCTAAAGTTAATATACCGTGAATACATAACACTAATTACTCTTTACCACGATAGTATTTGTTATCGGTATAATATATCAATATCGAGACAAATTGTTTCGTAATAGAGTATATCGCAGAGATAATTAATAGACAATATAGGAAGGCTTCTACAAGTTTGGTAGAATCGACTTTCAATAGAAAGTTATCATATTGATATTGTTAACATATCGACTATAAATATATATATATATATGTAGTTACAAACTTATACATAGAAAAATGGGAAACTTTTCTAATAAATAATTTTTGCAAATATTTCAATAATCACGTTACAATGTCCTATATATCTTCTTTGAAGGCAAATTAACAATATAAATTTTTGAAACTTATTTATTGTTGAAACCTATATACATCGTAGATAGAAAATACCTTATGAAAATGAAACAAATGTGTATTAATCTAAGGACGCAAATTAATATTTAAATAAAACAATTTTATATATCAAAATTGCAACATAATAATATATATTTTTATTGGTAATAGAAAATCAATAGAAAGTCTTTTATCCGTTATTCATCAATCTAATTATCATCGATTTGACAATGAAAACAAAATACGAATTACCTATATTAAATTATTATGGATAATATAATGTGATGTGGCAACGTCAAACATAACATACGTGTATATATATACTGTTTATATTGAAACTTTGTTAACATCGCCATTAATTATATCCAACGAACAACCATCAAATCGACGTTATATTTGGTGACACATCTCACAAAATTGAATCAGAGCAAATAAAATATAAACTAATACGATGTATATCGAACATTATTAGAATATAACCATGATATATAAATTCTCTCGTTAACTGATTGTGCGATATAGCACACTTACAAATTTACATATAAGAATAATATGTTTAATTATTATTTAAAATTAAATTAAATTCATCGAAAGTAGGGGGATATAAAATTTATTTGAAATATTTCATAATTACGATGAAAAATGTTTAAAAAAAATATTTATAAGTACGAAGAGAAATAAATAAAGCAAGGGAAAAAAAGTTAAGAGAGTTTAAAAAGAGAGAAGAAATATAGATGATAAGATCATATTAACGCATAAATTATACTCTACAAACTAACTTTTGATCAGTCATAGTGACCTCGGTAAGTTTAGTACATCGATCGGCCTCCTATGACCCTTTTCGTGGTCGATGAACGAGATCATATATTATTTCCGCGCTTCGAGTACGATTAGATATTACCATTGGGCATTATAGAGTTGCAGAATGGAGACCTCTCAATCGAGATTTCGTGAATTAAACCCTTTGTGTTGAATCACTACACAGATCGTGTCATACAATATGTTCAAATGCAACGTAGAAAATAATAGTTGGTCTGCTTTTTTTGTTATATTAATAAGAAAAAGTATAGAAGAATCGAGTCAGTGATTAACTTTCAAAATAATTAATACACGCTCGTCTACTACTTTTTTATTTTTCTTCGTGAAAAAATTGTTACTACCATTCATTGATCGGTTCTCGGAAAGTGACACGAAAACATCAACCTTCTTTTTTATAGACATTCTAAGCAAGGTCGGGCATATACGAGCAAGGCCGTCACTTTTTCTCACTCTTATGGTTAGTATGCTTCCGGGAAATCATATGGATCGGTCGTACTTTATTTGTTTTTATCCTTTTCTGAAGGTAGTGACCCGTACGTTCTTCTCTGTATTCCACGAACGAATAAATTTAATCCATTTAAATTCTTCTTACAAAGACCTCTTTGTACATATATATATATACGTACATATGTATACTTACTTACGAGAAATTCCTAAACGTTTCTTTGTCCCATAACAGAATTATCTCTTGTTATGCGAAACGATAACAACAACGACCGACGTTGTTAAAATAAGGGGTTATCTTCGTCAGTTATCACCGTACATGCTTCGGAGATGAATCGTTCTTAATTTAATTAACTTCGATATCGAAACTTTAAATAGAATCACAATACTCTATTACATTTGTCAGGAGTTCTAATTCATTTTTATACGATTAGTATTCTGTGTCTTTTTACAAAAATACTAATATTATAAAGGAATAATAAAAAAGAGAGAGAGAGAGAGAGAGAGAGAGAGAAAGAGAAACAGATAAAGAGAGTGAGAAAAGAAAGGACAGGTGTAGCAAAAAGCATAGCTTTCTGATAAAATTAAGTCACGTAATTTAGTCTTTGGATTCAGTTTACTGTTGGAAAATCAACGCTTAATTATTCTATTAAACCCATAGCTTCATAGCCAAGTGTTTCATATCCGAATACTATTGTATGAAACGAAATAATCTCATCCTCATCCTCATCCTCATCCTCTTTCTCTCTGTCTCTCTCTCTCTGTATATATATAATATGCATTTATCTATCTAATTATCCATCTCTATTTCTTGTTAAATACCGAATCTAATAACTAAGTGAGTCGAGGACCAACTACCACAATGCTAGGGTATATCGATGCCCTATAAATTATTCTTTCAGTATTACTAGATTATTATCCTCGTGTCATCGCAGTATAGCCTTATACTCCTCTTTCCCTCGCGGCATAATCCTAACCGAACACATTGATCACAATTTCGCAGAGATAGATGTTTCCTATACAAATTGGCTTTATTTCTAATGAAATACTAAACCACACGATTACTAACTTGAACATTTGAATATCTGATTATAATCAATTGTACAGGTATATTATATGTATACTCATTAATTGCAAACTTTGATCAATAAAATATAAAAATTTGATCATTTGCAAATTACAAAAGGTTTGCTTAGAACAGATAAATGTTATTATCTGTATTATGATAACCATTATTTTATTCATTTTAACTGAATTATCTTCGTCTCACCTTTTTTTATTATTTATTCTATGCTTTTTGGCTAAATTATTTTTCTCTTTATATCGCGTATAAATATATACATAATATATCTACGCGTATTTATTTCACTGTTCACGCGCAGAGTTCAGGAGACTAAAAATGAAATAAACGATAAAACGTAAGAAAGCTCGATGATAAAGTGGGACGTTCGATTCGCGGATCAAAATATTCGATAAAAGATACTACTACTATTACTACTACTACTACTTGGAATATCGAGAAATATACGAAAAAAGATCGGCTGGCGAATATCTCGAAGGAGAATGGAGAAGTTGGCGAAGATGAGAGAAGAGAGAGACCCTGTTCTCACTTTTCCGATAGAATGCCAGAGCGAATGGAGAGTTTCTCAGTTCTCGAAACCTATTCTTTTTCCTCTTCTTCTTCTTCTTCACCACTTCTTTTTTCTTCTCTTCCATCCGCTATGAATACTTAACGCTCGGATAAGGACCTTCCGTAGAAATGTAGGAAAGAGCAAAGAAGAAAAAAAAAAAAAAAAAAAGGAAAAAAAAAGAAAGGATAAACCGGGGTTCTTCACTTTGTGGTTTCGTTAGTTCGCTCGATTTTGTAGAATGGCAGAAAAATCGAACGGACCTTTTATAAAGCGTAATGAGACAAAGATAAAGAAATAGATAATAAATTAATAGATAAATATGATTGAATTAAAAGAAAGAAAAATATTGAGATTAGGACGAAAGGGAATAAAATTAAAAAGTAAATAGTAGTCACGAGAGACGTTTAATGAGTGTGTAGAAAAGGTACCTACGCAAAGATATATATTAATAAGCAATTTGAAATGTTTAAAACTACTAAAAGTTAAGTTCTAATTTGTTACTTTCGTTATGCGCACGAATTCAAACTGTGCTGGTAAAGAACTATTACATGACCTGAATTAGCAATTATAATTTTTCAGCGAATATGTCGATAATGCAGCCATCTGGTTCCTAGTAATATTCTCGATAGTTCGAGAAAATTTTCAAAGCGCGTTCGCCCCACTTTATCCCTCTCTTTTACGTTTTTTCTCAACATTTCGAATTAAAATGATAAACCAATCGAATTAAAATGTTATACAAGAAACGTATATACACAAATATAACGAGAAATAATAATAAGGTACGCTGTTTCGCTGGTTCAAGATTCTGTTTTATCATTAAAGAAATTTTTTAATAACATATAAATACATTAAAAAATAATAAAAGATCATTTCTCCAAGTCGTATTATAATATCTCGGTTTATACGAACGTATTTCTATTTTAAGCGATAGTCATTCCCTTCGTTAAAACATATTACCAGATATACAGAACACGTAATAGCTTCGAGTGAAAAACCTCGATGACTTTCATGAAATGTAACGATACGGTTTAATACATTTCCCTTTTTTTTTTCTCTTGTTTTTTCTCTTCTCATTTGGTACTTACTACTACTCGTCAAACTGATTCCTATATCCCTTATTAACCACTCGCTTTTTAATTACTCTTAAAAATGATCACTTCGGTCAACAAAATGGTTTGATTGTCTTATTCGATATATTTGCTGGACAGAATGAAAAAATAGATAGAAAAGAGCAGGATTTAAAGCAGGAACGATCGTCGAATAATTCCACGTAGATTTGTTCCCGTACTAACTCTCTCTCGGTATTATCCAGAGTGAGAGGAGAGTTCGAATAAAACTGAGAAAAAAGAGGCAGGGAGAATTGGAGTGATGGATCCAATAACTCTCTCCGCTATACAATAAAATCTACGAACAGCGGTTCTAATATTTCGACGCGCATGGTATGAGAGGGTACAACGACGACTGACAATGAGGGTTTCGGCTTTCTCATTTCCCTCCCATTCTTATATTTACTCCTATTATTTTGTTTATTTTCTGTATTTCTTTACATCTATTTTGTTTGTACACTAATTAGAGAGTATTTAAAAAGAAATCTTTTGCGAAAAATAATAATAAACGGGACGGTAGGAAAAAGTCGGGGGGGGGGGGGGGAAAAAAAAAAAAAAAAAAAGAAGGAAATGAAACGACTCGACCGGGATGAGCTTGGTTCTTTAGTAAAAATTCGTGAAAAATACTAAACGAAATCTCTGGGCGTAAGAGTTGAAACAGTTGGGCCGACGCGACGCGCTAAATGGGATTCCATTCCATCTTGATTTAATTTGGATAAATGGGACACTCGTGCGAAAGAACCAGCAATAGGGAAGGCAATGGGGAACGCAAAAGGAGAGGAATAGAAAGAGAGGGAAGGAGAGAGATGGCAAACTGGAAGAGGCTGGTTGGTTAGTGATGAGGGAAGGAGGAGGTTGAGGAAGTTGGGCCGAAGGCAACGATTAATTGACGAGAATTCACCTTAGAACAATGACTTTCTCGAGTAAGCTAGCGAACCAAATGGCCGTCGCAGACAGCAAGGAGACAGTTATTCTCATCAGGAATGGCCCATTCTACGGAAAAGATATTCCAAGATCTTACTAGAGAATTGTAAAGAGTTCCGCCGACTTGCCGCGGCGGTGCTTACGCGCAATGAACTTTCCCATCTCGTTCACATTTTTACTGCCCGACACGTAGAAACACGCCGGCTTGAAAGATGCAAGAGCGACGAAGAAACTTAAAGAAAACATAAAAGATCAAGAAAAAGAGATAAAGGATAAAGGAGAGTGGACTTGAAAAGAAACCACTTCACGTTTCTCCTACCTCTCTTCATTTTCCTCCGTCTTCCATCGTCGTCGTCGTCGTCTTCTCTCTTTCCCATCGGTACGATATCATCGTAGCATTTTATATATAAAGAAAATGCTAAAAGAATATTTTTTTTCATGGTGAATATACGTTAAAAATTGAATAAATGAGACCTTTTGACTGAACTGAACAACAACCCACCCAAGTAAAAACCTCATAGAAATTCGTACTTTGTTTAAACGAGAAACGTTCCAAAGCACGACTGGATGACCAATTCGAATGCGTCGTTTCGTCGCTATTTCCTTTATTACGAGAAAAATAAAAATAAGAAACAAAAAACTAGCTCACAAAATTGTCTTGTTAACGCAAAGCCAATAGATATATTTTATACGTTATAAATAATATATAATATAAAATGGTTTGTTGTATCGTAATGTCACTGAAAAATTCAAACGTTTAATTAAATAAATTCGTTACTAATCGTAAAGCATATTGGGCTTCTAAATTTAGGATAAATAAATATTGATAAACATTTCGAAGAATGTTTCGAAATCACAAAATGAAAATCAAAAAATCGAACTTTGAATCACGAAACGATAGTATTCGAGAAAAGAATTAAAACATCGTTAAAAGAGAATGAACGTGGCAGACCTTGAAGAAGAAAGATCAAGTGTGATTACTATCATGGAACTTGGCATGTCACCGCAAATACGAGTTCCTCTATTTTTTGTCGTTATGACGACGTATAATGAAGAAACGAGATGATAGCGTGACTCCTTTCAAATGCACTCCTGCCATTCATTACGATTCTGTCTTCTTTTATCTTCCCATCCTTCCTTCCTCTTTTTCGTTTCCTAACCACCTATCTTTAGACACACCTCATACTTTTGTTCCACTACTTTTTGCTAAAATTCGTCCTCTCAAAGAGATCGTAGTAAGTAAAGCTGATAACATTAGCGTCCTTTAGGAAAATTTGTTCAATTTTTTATCTACTCGTCGTAAATAAGAAATATATTATCTATACTTTCTCTATATATATCAATTGTGATGAACTTTCTTTTTCGCAAAGTAAGAAATAATTTTTTTCTTAAGAAAAAGAAAAAAAAAAAAAGGGGAAAACGATTATAATTATGTTTATATATAATTTCAGGCACGATTGTACTCTAGAACCACATTTCTTGGTTTTTCTTTACAAAGGCTTTAACGAAGGCGGTCGAAAAGACTTTAAAAGTGCGGCCTCGTTTGCGTTTATTAAAGAAAAAAAAATGTAAAATCGTGATAGAGAGCTTACCATAAAAGCGAATGAAAAGAGAGAATCCTAAAAAATAATAGAACACGATAAAAACCGGCCGGTAAATATCGAACAAATATAGCAATATTTTTCCATCTAGTCGAAAATCGTATAAAATATCGCAGAGTAATCCATTATGGTCCAAATGGAAACTTGTCCGAGAAATAAATCGTTGAGAATACCTTCCGACTTGCGACGTGGCCAAATTCGAAAATATCATGAGAGTAGAAAGAAAGTGTGAAAAATCCTTAAAGAAGGGATTGATCAATATTACTCGTTAAATTTGATTTCATCGACAATTATAGATTTCTCATCCGTTAAAACGCTTATTCGTTTTCTGCAAATACTAATATCGTATTATGAAATTTATAATAGTCTCTTTAATTGTGTTACGAAGATCTCATCTTTCTTCTCAATAAAAGAATAATTAAATCATTTGCCTTTTTATTTGAATGAAAATAACATTATACAAGAATAGATCTAAACATTTCGGTCAAACTTCAACATTTTTTAGGAAAAGTTTTATTTCAAAAAATATATACTTTCCGTTCAATTAAATATTTTATAAAATTTTCAAATACGGTCGAAAAGTTTGTACTCGCCCTAAATTTTCCAATTCTTCATTTACAATTCCATTAATTTATCTAAAATTTTCATGTTCCCATCAAGACTATTTTATTTTTAATCAAAATAAATTTCATACATCCGCGCACACGATCGAGGATCTTTTCTGAATGGCAAGTTAACGGGATCAAAGAAAAATAAAATAGGAAAAAGTTAAATAAATATATGCATTTGGAGTTGCTAAATAAGTTAATATTTAAGTTCATCAATGTTTAAACAACCAAGGTGGTCTAACGTGATTCCATATTATAGGAGCAATTGGAGGATGCGTTTAAATCAAAGTACAAGCACCTCCAAGTCTTTCTCATTTTCTTGATTGCAGTTTCTTTAATTAGCTTTAAGTTACATTTAGCTTAATCAGATTTTCCTCTACTTCGATCTAACGTCGCGCAAGTTGTAACTAAATTTACGAGCACAAGCACGGAGAATGAACATCCGCGTGTATCAGTATACTACCGAGCAAATAACATAGTACGTGCCGATCGTAAAGCACGATCGAGGAGGGCTAAAAGAATCCTCCTGAAGAAGGAAAACAGCGGACAAAACATTTCCGATCGGGAAGAATGGCGTCCGGCGTCGAATAGTATAGTAGAGGATATTCGATGATAAATAATTAACCCGCGAAACGCCTGACAAGCGATCCTTATCAATATTCATTACTCGCAATCACGCTTCGGCAGGAAGCCATGAGCTTTGCTCTCGCCACGACATCGATCGGATTTCTCATTCTAGATTGCGGTGAAATCGACTGAGTTATTAAAATACTGCTCGCACGTACGGACGGTCATTTCACGAAAAAAAAAAAAAAAAAAAAAAAAAAAAAAAAAAAAANTTATCAATATTCATTACTCGCAATCACGCTTCGGCAGGAAGCCATGAGCTTTGCTCTCGCCACGACATCGATCGGATTTCTCATTCTAGATTGCGTCGCGCAATTTAGTTTTTACCAGTAAATTGTCGCTATTGCCGTATTCGATATGTCTATAAAAAAAAAAAAAAAAAAAAAAAAAAAGAACAAAAGAACAAATTTTTGTCTCTACTCTTTTTAAAAGATTATTCTATTGTTTTCACTTATATCCCTCCTCCTTCAGTGAACCTGAATAAATACGAATATTCGATAAAGTTATTTTATTTGTACTTTTGTAAAAAAAAATGTCTTTTTTACACATTAAAATATTTACTATAAACTTCAAAATAATAAATGATGTAATAAATTAAAATAACCCCCTCCCACTACCCCGTAAAGCTGGTTACTATATTTTCATTCATATGGCGGAATTTATTTCACTTGCATTTCTTTCTATTTCTATTCAATAATAAAAACGACAAAAAATTGTTGGTAAAATTCATAAAGATGATATACATATACTACATAAATAGCGAGGAGAGTGTTAACGAAACTTCACGATGTAGTCGGTGGCGCTTTCAAAACTGGCAGCGATTCATTTCTCTTAGTTGAACCTAAAATAGGTGTAATGGAAGTCATACCTAGACATTCATAACTTTATAAAGAGGACCTGGCTCTCGGAAGAAGACAAAGAGAAAGAAAAATAAGAGAGAGGGAGAAAAAGAAAGAGAGGGAGGCAGGTCGCCAGAAAATGTGAAAAATGGTAAACGCGAGAAACGATGTTCCAACCTTGCACAACGGAGGGGTCACATAGTTACAGAACTACGTGGGATGCAGAAACATGTAAAAAAATAGAAAAAGAGAAAGAGAGAGAGAGAGAGGAAAAAGAAGTTGAGAGGTGAAGAGAGAAGGGTACACAGAAAGGGGAGCAGATATCGTTGTCATAAACAATCATGAATGTTTTCTTACGTCTAGACCATAAATTCATTCAAGCGAACGACGAAGAAATACTTTTGCTCCCAACGCACCACACACACACACACACACACATATATAGATAGATGCTTTACGCGTTACAAACGCTCGCTAACATTTGAGATGGCTTTGACTATAAATTCGTTAAAAAAGAATAAGAAAAAATATCAATAAAGATGTAGATATACATATTCTTGGATTTGCGGCTGATATGAAAAATTGCGTCTAGCCGTTTCGTTACCAATATGTGCATGTCATAAATACGTATTCTTTTTGAAAGACAGTCTTATGATTTCTCGTATGAAACATTCAATAATTCGCCTTTAAATTTCATTTTTGTTATATATCGTCTTTATCCGTCATTCCGTCACAAAAATGTTATATGTTCCACATATCGATTGAATTATTCCGATGTTAATTTAACTAGAAAAAAGAAATAAAAGAAAACTTGTCATATACTTTTGATTTGATTCTTTCAAACGAATCGATCATCGATTTTATTCAATCGTCCTAGTCAGAATTTAGGTACACTCTAATAGACTTTATCTTCAAAGAGAACCTCAAAGCTGTACACTCCTCTTTCTCTCTCTCTCTCTCTCTCTCTTTCTACTCGTTACGAGCGAATGTCATGCCTACGGTTTGTAAAAAAGGAAAAAAAGAAAAGAAAAAAAAGATAGAGAAAGAGAGAGAGAGAAAGAGAGAGAGAGAAAGACTAGGAGGGATTGAGAGACGCGTGACTTCTGAATGCGATCTTGTTCAATTAACGTTTCGCTGGGGAAATAATAACAAAAAAGACAAATTGAAGAACATATCTCGCTTCGTCAAACTCGACAGTTACATTTTTATCGGCGTGAGCAAACTCGAAATATTCGGCGTTTTCAACGACTTCAGCGATCAATGACACGAAAAAGCAAATAAAAACGGCACGTTCATATATATGTATATAGGTATCTCGTTTATTTCTTTTTATCCCTTTTTTCTAGGCACGATTGCCACGCAAGCATGACTTATACAATAACTATCGCGAAAAGTAATCGATCGTTTCAACTTTTCATAAAAGTAATATTTTTCAATTCCGTTAGAAAAAGTCTAAGTTTATCTAAGACATTTGAAAAATTTGTTCGCATTTCTTATTTAAATCCGATGATAATTAGAAACAAAATTGTATATTGTATTGCTAACGAAAATTTTCTTTACTTTTCGTCTCGCTCTTTTTCCATTATTCGTTTGATGTTTATTAGTTTTGAAGTGCTAATTGAATAAAACAGTGAATTTCAAAGACCGATTGTTTTGACATTTCTAACAATCTATCTCTACTTCTCTCTATTTTTATCTCTATCTCTCTTTCTTTGCTCTCTTTCTTTGCTTTCTAGATTTTCGCTTGAAAGTTGAAACTATTCTGAAAGTTACTTCAGTGAAAAGCGTTCTACCGATCTACTGTTTCTCAGGACGTGACACTGGTCGGAATGGCACGTAGGTAAGGCACAATGAGCGTGTGCAATCGCATGGAATATGTACAAACGCGTAGAGAGAGAGAGAAACATAGAAGGTAGCTGGCATCGGGTCTTAGTACAATAGAGAGAGAAGCGGTTCGGCGAGCACGCCGAGTCTGCCCGTCTTCTAGAGGATTGTTTGCGAGGGCAAGAGGCAGAAAAGGGAGGAATAGAATGTGAGCTAAATGTTGGGGTGGAAATGGTTCGAGAGGTTGCATTTCCACCGTCTTGCATACATATATATTGGTTGCTATATATGTATATGTTTACTTATATATATATATGTGTGTAAGTATTCTAGTGAATATATATTGATAAGTATGTATATACACCTATATACGATTACGAGCCACGCTATAAAATTCCTAAGTCGTAGGTGGCTTTTGAATCTTTGTATTTAAGCCAAGCATAGCTCGGCTAAAGGAAAACCAGATAAATGGTTAAACGTTCCTTCAAAGAAAAATTGAGTCATCCGACGAAATCTCCTGGTTTGTTCAATTTAACCTTTCTTCTATATTACGCTAACCACTACCACTAAGAATCTCCTACCGAAAATATTTCTGTTTTTTTTTTTCTTACGTCTTTTCAATCTACTACTACCTAAGAATTTCTATTGTGATTCAATGGAAATACGGATTTTGTAACATATTGTTATAACGTATCCATTGAAAGATGGTAGCAAGTGGGAGCTTGGGTTGTAGAAACCGAGCTATAAGGTTGGTGCGAAAATAATAGTCTTGGGACAAAACTATAAATTAAAAAGATTTGTGTGTGAAAGTTGCAAAATGGGCTTTGTTATTAGAAAAATTTCGTTATAATAGTGAGCATTGTCCAGGAAATAGTATGATGCATGTATGTTGATATCTTTAACAAAAATCCTTTTTCTGTGTGTATGACCCTGAAAAATATTCTATGACAAACATTGGTTTTTAACATTTTTACATGTCTTTCATTAAATATTTCGTATAGAATTAAATAAAAGAATTTAACTTTTTATTCCTAATCTCACAATAATATATTTTTTATATTTTACATACATCTGTACATACGCACATGCATATGTAGAAATATCTATCGTTTTATATTCACAATCATTGCTTTGAAAAATATCTCTACAACCGATTAAAATAACGTACGCATTGAATTTCAATTTTGCAAGAAGGCCATTTTATAGTAGAATATTGAAATATATTCGAAAGTAAACGTATAAAATTGTAACGTTCGACTATATTTGCGTTTAATATTTTTACTTTGGTTGTAACAAAAAAATATTTTTTTAAAAATATATGGTTTTTATTTTCTTGAAATATAAAATAAAATAGAAAAAAGTTTTCTGTTACATATCAATTATTTTGTTTCTGTATAAGTCGGTCATGTATTCTGAAGAGAGAAGAAAGCGAGACGACTATGCACGAAAGAATACGTTAGCTCTTTCAGGTAAGTACATTCAAGCAAACTTTTGTAGTATAATATCACGAATCGAAGCAACCACAAATCCCTTAACATCGAATTGAAAGTGTAATATGATCGCATCGTACAACTTGTGTTTTACGTTATGCTAACTTTACTAAAAAATTTCATTTCTATTTAAGAACAAGAAGGGATGTAGTATTCATTTAAATCTACTTACAGATATGTAACGAAAACTTATTCGTATAATTTTAAATGATAAAATACGTAAAATCTCTCATAAAATATTTGACGAGATAACTAACTTTTTAAAAGTTACATTATAAGAACGTTATATTAACAGAAACTAAGATAAGAGAAAGAAAATCTTATGCATTAAATGGATTTGTGGAATTAAATTCCAGGAGTATCGTGACTAAAATCTCTATTCTCTTCCTTTTCCTTATAAATTTATCGATCCAAGCTCATATTTCTCTCACATGCACACAATTACAATTGTTCTTTCTTCTCACGACAGCAAATTTTCTAATAATATTATACCACGAGATTAAATTCTCCTGCCGCGATAATATTCACGTATCTGCATTATAAATTTCCATATCGAACTGAATCGATGGCAGGAGTATCAGCAGCAGTAGCAATAGTAACAGCAGTAACAGTAGTAACAGCAGTCACAGCGCTTTTCGAAACTGTGAAATAAAATTCGCGTTTATAAGTAGGATAGAGAAAAAGGTAAAAGTGCCCGTGCTTTTTCCGAGCTCGGAAAAGTGCAATTTCTTCTTGCTCTTTGCCACATTTGCGAGTCGTACCAAACGGTAGATGGTAAAGTGGGCAATAGCTTTTCGCAAACAACTTCTGACTCTTTCTCAACGTCAAAGGTAAGAGACGCATTAAGTCTCGGATAGTCGAAATATTTTTTTCATTTCTTTATTTCTTCCTTTCTTTTTCTTTTTTTCGAAGTTACTTTTCGTTCGAAACGTGGAAAAAGATATAAAAAAAGAAGTAGTCAGATTGTGAAATAAACAATGTCTTCTCTCTTTTTATCCGTATTTTATTTCTCTCCTCTCTTTGAGTAAACGAAAGAAAATGAGCTGCCACGAGAATACAAATTTCTCTCGCGAAATTGGCGATTATTTAGTCGGCAAGCATTTCCGATGCTAACATTTTCGGCGATGCTGCATTTTACACGAAGAGTACCTAACTAATTGCCAATTTCACGACTAAAATCACGCAAAGGAGCGAGCTTGTCCTTAAGTGCATCCAAGTTTTATACGTTAATGTAGACTTTAAAAGAACTCGCGTAGCTCCGAATAAATTATACCCCTTAACGTCGGTTTAAACAATAAATGTAATTTGCACGATATAGTTATAATTTTAAGTTAACAGATTTTCTCGGTAAACTTCAATGATAATCTTAAATCGTCGAGGTAAAGCTCTAAAATATTACGGACAGGACAATAGCGTCAAAATTATGTCGTTAGTATGAAAGTTTACTCAAAGTGTTTAACAAGTTTCTAAGATTCCAGGTTTCTTCCTAAATCCAACGATTCCACGTATTCCAATAAAAAGAAAAGTAGAGGAAAGGAAATAAAAAGCAAGAAGAAAAATCGTGACCACTAGAATGTGATTCCCATGAGTTTCAATATATATACACAAATATATACATGTAGATAGAAAAAAAGACAGAAAAAGAGATAGATAGATAGATAGATAGATAGAGAGAGAGAGAGAGAGAGAATACTTTTCTCCAAACGCGAATTCAAAATCACGATTTTCATCAGATTTTTGAGTAGCCACGTCAAAAACGCGTACGTGCTCGTACGTGTTTCCAACGTCGACCTTACGGACCTTTGGATCCATACTTCACGGTGGAATAGTTTCTGCAAGAATATCACAAAAAGTAAGTCGAAAGAGACTTTCAATTTTCATTTGGTGCCTTAGCCTTTTTACGTGCCAAACTTGCCGACCACTTTCCACCCACAAAAGTGAGATTCTTTTTGAAGAAGTCTAAGGTTCTTAGAGTCGTACGTAGAACGCTACCTTTCAAAAGATTAGTTTTACTTCGATACTACGTTTTCAATGTGTCTGCTTGCTTTCAATCTAGTAACTCGGACGAAATCGTTGAAATACCGACATGAGAAAGCGAATGATAAAAATATATATATGCCTATCATATGTATTAATTTTGCAAAAAAAAAAAGTATATAGAAATAATAATAAATGTTTTGTAAAATCGAAAATAACAATTTGTTGGAATAATATAAAATAATTGTGGTAACAAAAAATATCCAACGATTCCTTTTTTTCTATATCATTTTTCGATTACCGATGAATTTCTGTCATCGAAATTATTCGCTTATTACGAACGGAAAAGGCGGAAGCGTTATTTACATTTTTCCTGTAATATTGTAATTGGAGAAACGGTAATAAGCAATTTGAAATTTCACGAACAGAATAGTAAATTCAAATTCCTCTCCATCGACGAGAAATAATGATGGAATGAAAAGCTTTATTGATATTTCGTTGCCAGCATGTAGATATATATACGTATATGCCTATATACTATCGTAACGCGATATAATCGATACGGGGAAAATTACGATCGAGAGCTTTTTTTTTTATTCTTCTTCTTAGTATATTAACAAATTTCTTATTTGTTCTTATAGTACGGTGGGCGTTGCTGAAATACATTGTTTACTGTAATGAGATTTTTTTCCATGAAATAAGCGCCAATAATGACTTAGTAAAATGTAAATATATGTTCATTTAATCGATATTTTTATTAGAAAAATCTAATGACGATAACGAGGAAAGAAATGGCTGAAAATTTGATAGATTTCTTCTTTTCAAATAAACATGTCGTCTATAGCAGAGCGAAAAGACGATCGTTCACAGACACCAAAAAGTTCATCTTGTTCACGAATTGCGAAGTTAGAGATGTGAGTATCGATAATATATCCGAATTTGATCGTAATTCCTGTTGCTTCGCAGAAATTACGCTCGAACGAAGTTGGAAAGGGGGAAACTGCTAGAACGAAGTTTCGTAACATCCCAACTTTGACGCCTGAGCCTCGGAACTAGGAAATTGCAAGCAGAACGAATCCTCCCGTAAACGAATACAGTGAAAGCTTATCTTTTACGCGATACTCTTCCCTTACCTTCTTTCTCGAGTCCAGTCGAATCGAAAACTTTTGCGATAAATCCGATGGACTATGCTACGGAGAAAACTACGTTATCACAGCTTTTTACGATTCATTTACGGGTTCTCCTACTTGATATACGATGTACGAATAATGAACAAAGCTTTAATTTATACGAAATTTTCGAGATACATATTAAGAGAAAACAATGAACCTTACCTATTTGACCGTGTTTAATTTATTATTTTAAATCGACCGACGAGTTACATAAGCTTCCGCTATTCTTACAAAAGATTATGATGACACGAATTTTTGAAATATTTTTTCAACATACATCATAATTATATATAGTAAGCAATCTTATTAAAAGCTTACTTTTCAAAAAATAAAACAAATTACTTTACTCTACACACATAAGTCAGCGCGAATACGCT
Source organism: Polistes canadensis (assembly GCF_001313835.1). NCBI lineage: Eukaryota > Metazoa > Arthropoda > Insecta > Hymenoptera > Vespidae > Polistes > Polistes canadensis. The sequence goes on from NW_014569549.1 coordinate 1,628,897, forward strand.
CTGTCGCAATTCGAAACGAAGTTTGAGAAAAGGCAAATATTCGGACTACGTTATGCAGGACTGAACTTTGATTTTTAACTTATTTTCAAACGAAGGTTCCTGTTGAGTACTTTTACATAGCAGTTTTCTACATTTTTTTTATACCAACTACTATATACATATTTGAAAAGAGAAAAGCATGGGATGCACAAACAGAAAGAAAAGAACCCAGAAAGAGAAGAATGAAAGTATCAAATGAAACCATAACGTATCAACTGACACTTCAAAATGACTCCTAGAATAACGGTAATCGAATATACCGAGTGGCTTTACAAGAAGTACGGATACCTCGCATCGATATTCATCGACTAAGGACCCTCCTAAAATGAGAGCCTATGTAATTTCAAACTTCGTAACAAGTCCTTGAACTCGTCCAACTGAAATTCCATACGAGCCTTTAATTAGGAAACAGCCTATTTTTAACGTAAAGTGAAAGAGAAAAGAAAGAAAAAGTAAAAAAACGATATTTCTAGCTATGAAAAATTGAGTTCGTTCGTAAATAAAAATATTCAACGAGATATTTAATACAATTTATTAATAACAATTAAACCATCGTAGAATATTAAATTAATATTTTTGTAGAGCATTCAAAATTCTTATCTTAACTATGAGCTATTTAAATTCTTTTAATTTTCAATCTCATTTATTTTTTTTTTCTTCATTCCTACTAATTACCTTATAAATCAGAAAGTCGATTAAACTTATGATCAGACATTAAGCCGGAACAATCTAGCGGTTGAAAAAAGATAAAAAAGGATTGGGCTCGATTTAGCCGAAATTACAAAAGATCATGAACTGAATCAACATAGATAACTTTTTCGTTCCGTTCTATCCAAGAGAATGGAAGATTTATTAAAAGTGTCTTAAGGATCACGGATGTATACTTTCCGTCGATAATGAGAAATCTTACAAAATTTAATACTCCACCGTGTTCATCATGAAACAAACCAAAAATCGAAAACATATTTCATTCGATAGATGAATATAATAAATAACATATAGTCACCAAATCAAAAAATATTACTTATCAATTTCCATTTACTTATTTATTTCGGTTATTCTTAACAAAATGTTGGAAGCATAAATTGTGATTTACGTAAGATTTGGAGGGTCAAAAAACAATCCTGTGTTAGATTCAATGTTGAGAAACATTACAATCCTAAAAGATAATACTAAGGGAACGACCGTGGAAGTGCGTTGTCTTGTTCGAGACAAAAGGATTTCGTTGGTTTAGTTTTCGCATCATCGCTCCATTCGAAAGATGGGTTACCATTCGAATTCCTCTTATCGAATCTCTGTGTAATTCTTGTGTGTGTATGTATATATATATATATATATATATATATATATATATATATATGTGTGTTAGAACGGGTAAATAAGTAACATGACGCAATTTAACGAAAAAATTAACATTAAACACGCTACATTTCGTAAATGATACGCTTAAAATCACCGATACGCGTAGAAAATTGCTGAAAGATGCAATTATGACGGGCAATCATCAGCCGATTAACTACGAATTCGATTATAATTAGTCGTTGGTTGCTCTGAAGCGTGTAGTAGCGCGTTCGTTCAATTACAAATTATTCCCACGTCGTACGTCGCTCCGTGACATTTAATTATCGATATTTAAATGTAAAATGCGTGTATTTGTGATGATCAATGCAGAAACCGGATACTAACGATTTTGGAAATAATAGCCAATATACGTATACGAAAACGACAAAATTTCATTGGCGTCCAACTCTACAGATGATATTTCATAAAATTACGTATTTAAAATTGTTCGTTAAAGCGAAATAATAATAATAATAATAATAATAATAATATTCATTACAATGGTACGATTCAAACACAGGAAATCTAATCAGAAAGCGTTTTTATTCTTTGTTCGACAATACATTAATGTAAAAAAAAAAAAAAAAAAAAAAAAAAAAAATAAACGAACAAAAAATGAATTCATTGTTGGAGAAAATGCAATGATAAAAGATTTATAGTGTGATTCGATAAGTTTTCTTTGAAAAATACATTTTATTCACAGATGGAAAAACGTTTTCTGCTTGTTTACGGGTCGACTCGGGAGTCATGTTCCTGAGAGAAAAGGATTTTCTTACGACCACTGCAAAACTTTCTTACTCGAACATTCTGTTCTCCTGTAGACGGACTTATTGTCAACAATGGAATAAAACAATAATATCTTATCTCGGTGGATTTCTACTTCGAAAGACAAGGAGAGTCAATGTCAGCGGATTCTTTGTTATAAATTCATCTTTACGAGAGATTTGTTTTATACCGTTAAACTTTTAAAGAAAGTTCTCTTTCCCCGTTGGACAAAGCTCTATGCTTTCGTAGAACAAACTACTGCAAAAAGAACAATAGGTACGTACATATACATGATATACGATGATACTTTTTAAACGATCTATTTTATCTTTCCCGTATCACATAAATATTCTGATAAACGACCATACTGTAGATAGGTACAAAACTGATATTATTTAACGATAGAATATCTATACGACGAGTGCCACCTAAAAACGTACACTATTATACTTACTAAATTTTTGATTGAAAATTATTGGTATAGTGTGTTTAGAATGAAGACAATCTAAAAATAAATATATTAGTATATCTTTATTACATATGTAATGAGTTTTACTTTAACAAATTATTTATAACAAGTGAATTCAACAATACGAAAATAATACAAAAAACGCCCCTTAGAAAATCATATGTGTTGATATAACTGTGTTAAAACAGAAAGCTTATTATTGTTAGTGTCGGAATCAATTAAATACACATGAAAATAAGAATAATAAAAAATACGTTTGTTTAAAAATTACATATCTATTAATATCTATACTTCGAATAACATTTGATATTTTATTAAATGAAAATTTTTAACAGAAAATCACAACTGAAAAGAAACGATATAACAATTGCAGTTTAGTTTAAACAATCTAAAATAATAATATAATAAATATGTTCGATATACTTTAAATGATTGTTAATTAATCGAAAAAAATGTATATTCTAATTAAAAAGTACGGAGTATAAGTTCGACAAACCGTTCTCTTCAAAATCCAATAGTAAACTGTCTCGTTGTTCTCTATGAAAGTTTCTCTTCGTACATTCGTACATGAGTGAACTACTCAATTATTTCTATCTCACACTCTCTCTCTCTCTCTCCTTCTCTGTCTTACACACATAAACACGTTCATTAAATCATTCTCACTCTTACTTATACACATATACACATACAATAATTTTTTCTATCTAACCTATCTATCTATCTCTACCTCTGTTTCTCATTTCTTCTAAAAAAATAAAAAACAACAAATTATTTGAAATATATATGTTTATATTTATTTGTATACGTATTGTATGTAAAGTTTTTCTTTCATAGAGAACAACGACTTTCCGAAGGCTACACACGTATAACGTAAATAATATTCGGTTTTTTATAGACAGCAATCAATAAAAGAATTTTAACTGATTTTTATAAAGAACAATAAGTCAGTTTACTGTTTGATTTCGAAGAGAAAGGTACGCCGTACTTATACTCTGTACTTTTAGACTAAAATATATTTCTATCGATTAATTAACAATCATTTAAAATATATCGAACATTTTAATGTGCTTTATTAATATTTACGATTGTTTAAACTAAAATGCATTTGTTGTAACGTTCCTGTTTAATGGTGATTTCGAGTTTAAATATTTTCATTTAATAAAATATAATGTTCGGCATGTGAAAAAATAAGATATTCTCCCTATTATACCAAAACGTACAATTCTAATATACGGGCGTTTTCTGCATTACTTTCGTATTTGCTAAATTCAATTGTTATAAATAATACTTTATTACATATTATTAAATATGTAAAATAATAAATTTTCTTCATTCTAAACACACTATATCAATAGTTTTCAATTAAAAGTCTAGTAATCGTAACGGTGTATGATTTTAAGTTACACTCGCTGTAAATAAATATATCGATCGTATTATAGTCATAAAAATATATAACACAAACGAAAAAACATTTATCTATTATCTCGTTAAAACTCGCTCTATCTCGTATCAGTTTGACGTTTGATATGTGTTTGATACTTTTTATTTTCGTCAAATCTTTTTATATATAATTCAGGTTAAGTGTCATTGAATATCCACAATAAGATAAATACATTCATAGAAGTTAAAAGTAAAAGTTATCGATTTTTGATGGCTTATCGGTTTCGTTCATTCAATCCACTTATCATGAATCTTATTTGACTTTCTCAGATAGCATCTTTATTTTTACTTATCTATTCTATTTTAATCGTTTCGATATTTCTTTTTCTGATGGGCTGAATTACTAATAAATTGAACACTACCAGAAATACACAATTACATTGGTCAATGTTCATTCATCTTCTGAATATAGAAGAACACCAGAAAATAAATAAATAAATAAATAAATAGAAGAAAAATCGTTTGAAATGTAGTATATATTTGTGCACAAACCGGAAACTCAATAGATTATGATAAAGAAACTAGTGCGATGCACGCTATTGTATGAGAACAATAACATATGATGAAGAAAAAGGACAAGAGAAAAAATGGGAAATTGGAAAGAAAGAAGGAGAAAGAAAAAGAGAGAGAGAGAGAGAAAAAAAACGCAAGGACGCACGCAGTGCGAGAAGTCACGCGTGTGAGAGCCGCAGGAGTCACTTTGCATATGTCGAGAGATATCAATCGAATCATGCAATTGCGGCCAATCCCTACGTTATTCCATTGACCCTACCACCACCTTACCGGGTCACAATGGACGCCGTTGTTCGTCGTTCGATTTGCTGCTTTCTATGGTTAAGATTTTATCCACCAAAATCCTGCTTCGTAATATTACTTTGCAGTCTCGTTGAATTTTTCAAAACTTCGAACAAACATTGGCAAGGATTTCTATAGATCGTATTATACATACTCATGGTCAAACTATGAAAGCATTGTATTGTTCTTGATATCACGTAATATCAAATATTCCTTTCTTGCCAAAAATATCACTCTTTCTTTGTTCTTTTCTATAATTTGTCATAGAGAAGGAAAATTGATTTTATGTTGTATCATTTGATTCGTAGTTAGATTTATGAAGAAAAGTTGATGACAATTACTATGTGCGTATATTAGTTATCAGTAAATAATTTTCCAGTTAATTAAACAGAATTCAAAGAACTCATTAGAATGCATATGTAAAATGGATTGAAACATTTTTAGCCTCAACAAAAGTAACTTTTATTTTTTGTTTAAATAAAAATGTGTTTAATTTACTTCGTTTGACTTTATTTGATATATATATATATATATATACCATATTTATTTGAACAAACTTTAATGTAGTTATTTTTTTTATTTAAAAATTATTTTACTTGAACGCTTTTATGTTATTCTATTAATTCATGCATTAAAGTTTTTACTATAGATGCCTACTATGTAACGTTTATACTTTCGTAATCAGAAACCCATTCTACACGCTAAAACCAGCAAAAGGTAGAGCTTTTGTATTCCTTTATCCCGTATAGAGGTTGGTTCCGCTTCTAGTTTTCTGGATTCTCTGACCGACCTGGGTACCGTTATTTAACAAAGCTTTTTGGGCAAACTCTGCTTGTATACTTCAAGAGATACTTACGATGACACTCATATGTGCACATATGTATAAATATGTTCAGAGATATAATATTAAAATTTAAAGTATGCTACGTTATATAATAAATACGCACAAACGATAATTTTTTTTGATTCGTTATTGTTAAATAAATGTAATTATATAAGCATATGGTTTTTTAGCTATTTAAAGAGAAGAGAAAAATACAAAGAACACTTATTTACTGTAATACAATAATAAGCTTAAATCTATGAAACGTTAATTCCTTATAGAAAGATTTTATTTAAAAAAAAAAAAAAAAAAAAAAAAAAAGAAAAACACTAAATATTTATTAAAAGTATAAAAAAAAAAGAAATAATGGAATAATAAAACATCAATGGGAAGCTGGGAAATTTAATTTGATTCGAATATTCACTTTTCTCCTAGAATTGGAAAATTTAACGAAACACGGACATTCGTTCTGCTATCGTGTATGGGTTACTGTGGTTTTATTCATATTTTATTGAAATCCCCAATCGGTTAAAAACTATTGAATGCGTATGACGGTTTTTATTGAAAATTTATATACTTATTTGTCCCTAGGCGTGCTTCGTTTGAACGAATTGAAAATAAACACGTTTATTTTTTATTTTGTATAAAACAGATTTTCGTATATTTTATGGCTTAAAAAGTAAAGCCAAAAAAAAAAAAAAAAGGAAAAAGGCGAAAGGGAATCTTGGAGTTCTTTCAAAACCTGGAAAAGAAACCTTTATACGCCATGTCGGACACATACGACGCGTATAGAACTGACACGTGGTGTTGCCTACGATCGTTTTCGCATCTCGGATAACACATTTCGAGAGAAGCAGCTTCAATTCTTATACCAACGAACGTTATTAAACTTTTCCCCAAGTCTAACGTCTTTCAAAGATAGCGATAGACCCACAGAAAATCTTTGAGTATACATATCCTACATGTTGAGAAAAATACATTATTGAGCGCAACATGTGCGACACACACGTACACACACATATATGTGCGCGCGTGCTATCAGCTGATCGAGACAAACCGAAGGAAAAACAATAAGAAGAAGCTCCTTCTGTTATTTTCTGAACTTCCTCAAAAGGATAGGAAGAAACATAAGACAAGGAAAAGTTCAGTATCGGACAGATCACTTCATAACGGACAGCCGACCAGTACACAAAGTTTTTCTACATATTCTTTTCTTTTTTTACATTATTTCACACAATTTGTATTCAGTATAGAGTATTACTTTTTGTTCTAAATCAATTAACCAATCATATAAAAAAACAAAATCATAATTTTATTATCCAAATTATTACTAGTTTTTGTCTTAATTCTCTGTGAATTCGTGTATATTATCTAAATAAAGTATCTTGAGTAAAAAAGTATCCAACATTAAATATATATGTATCCTAATACGAATTCGGATAGATACTAGAATAAGATGATCATACGAATTTTTTTACGAGCAAACACGAGAGAATACAAAGAAAGGGGAAAAAAAGAGAGATGGAGAGAAAGAGAGAGAAAGAGAAAAAAGTGAAAAAAGAAAAAGAAAAGTTCTCAAAAAGTTTAAAATTTGTAAACTAAAGCAGACGTTTTTAACTTCATTTCTCATAATACTTCTACAGATTTTCGATAAATGAGAAGATGCGAAAAATCTGTTCATTTTTGATAGCACTAACTTTGAACATAATTTCCATTAATTTTGTTAATACTATTCTATCAGAGTATACTTGAAAAAAAAGAAAAGAGTAAATCTAGCTTAAAGATAAAATAGAAAAAATCCTTTTCTTTTTTATCCAATAAATAACTATTTTGTTACACACTCACGTGTGATTGGCTATCTAGAATAAATTTCGACTTATCGACTCCGAACAAAGAAATATCGAGATCTCAATGTCACTTTAAAAACGTAGAAAAAGTTTCCGCGAAGAAAATAAGAGAAAGGTTCAAGAGAGGTTGGTTTCTAAAGCGAAGACAGGTTGCGAAAATGAAAGGAAAAGAAAGGTGCGAACGCATTCGTCTTGGCACGTTTTCGTTTTTGGGGGAAAACACAGTTTGAAATATTGTACACCGTTTTATCAGAAGTACTGGGGACACCCTTGTAGTAAAGTGGGTCGACATTTCATTTGGAGGATGTTGGGGTTTAAAGCTCGGACGCGTCATGTATGTCGCAGTCTTGCCGCAAGGCTAGATTACATTGGACATTATTGAATCGGACTGTACCGTACAAGGATAAGGACTGACAGATAGTTGATTAGACTTCTCCCTTGCGATTACACGATTCAGAACAGCGGAAGAGTGACCATGGAAGCATGTTATCCTTTCTGATAAATTGCAACAGGATCTTTATCTATGAAAGTTACGGTGGAAGGAAAAAAGACAACTATTATTGAAGAAGCTCTTAAATATGGGATGATATAGGCTAACTTCATATTCCCATCAGTCGTCTCTCAAATTATTTTACTTCGTCATTGTTAAAAATAAAACAAAATGAATGATAAGATTTGTTTTCTTTATATTCTTTTGTAGCGTGCGAAAAATGGATTCGAATCGGCACGAAATGCGCGCGGAATATGTATAATGAAATGAGGATGAGTGGCTGCGAAAGATAAGAGTGATTGGTTCGGAGAGATTTGACAGAGGGAATGGAAGAAAAGCGAGCAGAGAAGGAAATAGGGAGAAGGAGAGAGTGAGTGAATACGATTTTGTAACGCGTAACGTAACCGTCAACCTAATCAACAAATAATACAATTGTTGAAATAAACTTATTCTACCTGCATAACTAGATATTTTGCTTGTCTCGTTTTTGTCTTACCATTAAATACACACACGTCGGAAATATTCCAACACTTTTATCTACAATATCTATTTATATCACGTTATTATCTTAATAATACCTCCTCACGGCGAAAAAAAATATGTTTATATTCCCTTCCCCCATTTTGATTAAGATACAAATCTACATGGTTTACCGATTATGCGATATACGTGCATGCACTGTAAACAGATAATATTTAGGTCAATCTTAAATCGGTTTTATATTTTTAGACAAAATAAAACATCAGAGTATTTTATTTTCTTTCTGCATTATCCTTGTTTTTCTCTATTTTCCTTCTCGTTTTTATTCAACCATTTATTTTATCTTGTTAAAAAGCATTGTAATTATTTTGTTTTTTATCTTTATATCAACGTAGACTTAATTTATAATCCGCGTTTTTTTGCAAACGGCTGAATATATACGCCATGTTTAAAGGCACAATTAATGTTCTCATGTACTACTACAAGTGTGCAAAATTTCACAAAAAAAATCGAAGGGAGGTCGATCAAACCGTGCCCTTGTAAATATTAAAATAAATTTTTGTAATATTGAGATCGACGGTATATTTTACGTTATCTATTTTTAAATATAATGAATTTAAAAATATTTAGAATAAATGAAAAACGCACTTTGAGTGCGGAGTTAGTGAAATCTCTTAAAAGCGGAACTAATTAACCGACTCTACCCTCTTTAAATCACTGAAAGTATTTATATTTTTCTGAAAAATTTTTCATCGTGCTAAATTTTTTATTTCAAATATAAATAAATAAAAATTATTAATATGCCGAGTCACACATGCGATAAAAAAATTCGTTTCTTTATCCACGGTTTACGAGAAATTATCGTAGCCTTAAAAGAAAAGAAAAAAAAAAAAGAACACAAAATCGGAGAAACAAGGAAGGGGAGTAGTCAATGATTAAAAGGATGACTCGCATTCTCGCAAATAAGCCGGAAGACGGTCTCGTCTTGGTGAAGATGCTAAAATAAGTTGCAATTTCGAGAAAGGAAGCAGAATTTAACCCCTCATGTGTTGATAAAAGTATCGAGAAAAAAGAGTAGAAGAAAATATAAAAGTGGGGTGACGCCGGAACAGGAACGAGAAAGGGTAAAAAAAAAAAAATGGAAAAAGGGGTGATAAGAAGGAAGGGAAAAGAAGATAGAGGGAAGTGAATGATAAAGCAAATAAAAGCAACAAAATTGTGAAAGTCTCAAATATTATCTATGCGCAAACTCTGAGTTATTGAACCGCCGAATAAAATATATACCTTTTAAAATGATTTTATCGATTATTTTTCAACAGTATTATATTTATCTACGTACGCAACGAAGAATTGAAAATAACAATATCTCATATCTAATATTTAAAGCAAAAATCAATAAATTATTTGAAATCTCTAACATCGTTTGAATATTCTGGACTAAGCGATAAGTTTTAATTATCTTCGTCGATAATCAATGATTTATTGAACGATATCCATAAATGATTATGTATGAATATAGGACTGGTTTAGTTGGGATAGGAAATAGTCAATAGTATCTTTCTTTCTTGTTCCTCGTAGCAAAATTTACATAATGTGTAGACGTATCGATGTCGTTATAACATCTTAAATAAATAACGGTGCACGCATGTTCGATCTGACAAATATTGGTATATCGAAGTATTGGAAAAGAGAGAGAGAGAGAAATAGAGAAGGAAAAAAATAAAAGTAAAAAAGAAAAAAAGGAATTCGGGAAATGTTTAATTTTTTGGAACGATATCGTACTATCCATATCGTTTGTCTTGTATGAAATATTAAAATCAACACGAAAGAAAAGAAAAGAAATTTCTATTTTAATTTAGCAGGGATAAGATAGATTCTATCAATTTATTTTAACAAATGCTATTAACGTTAACTATCGTATACTTCATTTTATTTCTAAAATCGATGAATCGATTGCGTTAATTTTTCTAAATATATCTAGTAGAATCGTTAAAAAAAAGAAAAAAAGATTTGCCTTTTATTGTAATTCTCTTTATATCAGAATTTCAATTATACTAAAATTGCGACGAAGAACTACTATTATTATAATAGCATTTATTTCAATGTGAAAAGAATTATCAGAATGTAAACGTTAGGATGATGACATCAACGGTTCGAGAATTCCATAGCACGATTCATTACTATTACTTTCATGAATCTCTTCTCTTTCCTCCATACTATTTTCTACCTATGATAACGATCACAACTTATCGCACACGAAATTAATTGATCATTATTATGGTTATTATCGTTATTATTATTATTATTATTATTATTATCATCACCGCAAACATTATCGTTCCTATGAAAATAAATTACAGCGACAGATACAAAATAACCTGAGTCGAGCGGAAACTTAATGCCAAACGCTCAAATGGGATAAAGAGTATGAACAGATTACTCTGTTTCACTTTTTCATTTGGTCGTTTGGGCTGTGAGAATATTGCAGTCAATGCACAATTATATAAATTATAAACAAAAGATAATGGGGTGGGGAATGCCAGAAAGGCAAAAAGACGATAACCAAGAGATAATTAGTCAGAAAAGCCCACCTGAACGGAAAGTTCACTGTCAGTCCTTAGGGACTGACGTAGCACTCAACATGTTAACTAATCGTTTCACGAATTAACGGATTTCACAAAGTAACGTTACACATACATATGCATAAACTTTCTTCCTAGATCGCAATCATTCCACAATCCTTTGTTCTGTATATTATAAAGATTCCTCTTTTTAAACGTTGTATAAAAAAAAAAAAAAAAAAAAAAAAAAAAAAAAAAAAGAAAGAAAGAAAAAATAGATCGAGGCAAGGATAAGACAGGCAAAATAATTCCAACTCTCGTGAATATGGATATCACGATATTTATGGCCGAGATGCTGACCGATGTCTTTTTTTCTAACCTGTTCTTATCTCTCGTTTATTTTTGCTTGCTTTTCTCTCTCTCTTTCTCTCTCTCTCTCTCTCTTCGATGTGGAACTCCTCGGTTTTCTTTATTTTACGGCGTGAAAATTACTCCGGAAAAGCGTGGACGAAATTCGCGAAACGGCCCGCAGAGAATAGACCTAAGTTAGCTCGTAAACACTTTAAGAGGGAGTTGGCGATTTGCGTTATATGTATATATTATGAATTCTTTTGCAATTTTTTTCAGCCACGCGAGAAAATCGATCGGCCGTTTCAGTCAGGCTACTAAACTAGGCTACTTCGTTTCTGAGTCGTTTGTTCGCTCACACACGTGCTCTTTTTCTTTCTTTCAAGGTAAATATAATGCAAGTTTCTTTGCATACGGGAAACGATTGAATACGTGATTAGTATAATACTTGCATATTTCTGATTAATAATAAAAATCTTGTACGTAGGAAGTGTTTGAAAATATTTTAACGAAATGAATATATAAATATATATAATGAAATAAAAAGATAAATAAAATATAATTATTATAAAATATTCTAAATAAATACAAAGAAGAAAATTTGTAAAAATAATAAAATTTTACGAGAGAAAAAAAAATGTTAGAACGTTCAACGAGTTGGAAGAAGGAAGAGGGGAAAAAATCGAAAAACAGAAGTGGAAGGATATAGGGAATACTCGATATATCTGACTCATATTTTCGGATGCGGTGCGGTGAGGATCACTTGAAGAGGAGTGGGTAGGTGAGAGGACGATAAGAGAGGTGTCCCATAACCATCCTTCGTGTCGTGTGACCATCTCGCTTCAAATTGCGCCGACTACTATCGAACGGAACACGTAGGTATAATATATCTTACGTATGAGAATTCCTTGGTGCTCACGAGAGAGACAAGATATTACGAACTAGCTGCGATGCTGATATGCATTTGTTCTTGATCATAAGAGAAATTCATGTGACTGAAGACGATGTGTGCTGAGTGTGTGTGTGTGTGTGTGAGAGAGAGAGAACGATAGAGAGACAGTGAAAGACCCTTAGATTCGATTCTCGATTTCTAACCGAATCGACCTAACACACTATGAATGAAATACAAAGCGAATTTCATACTGAAGCGTCAATCGATAGAGACTTCGCTTTCGAGGGCTTCGTTTTGATCGCTTTGGAAGCAGCTTGTATTGTTAGTCCGAACTTAGAGACGCGTCACCATCGTTCAGAGACCTCGTAAAGACTTTTCCCTTGGGAAATTCGATGTATCGGTGGCTTTCCCACAAACTACGCGTCCCGTGGTACGCGCCTTTCTACCTCACCCCTTTATCTTCGTCCTCCTTTAATATCCTAACGACGACAACCTCACAAGACGACCTCTATATACCTCCGACTACAGAAAACTTTTAATGGCTCCTCGAAATTTTCCAACCGACCAAACCAAAAGGGAAAAGTTTTTCTTCTTCGTCTTAATTTTCGATTATATGCGTTAGACTATGTCAACTGTAATCAACGTCAGATATCACACACGTGCTCCTTTAATCCTTCAATTTTTTTTTTTCTTCCCTCTAAGCTTATTCGGGGATTTTTTCTTAATTCAGACCATGCTAAATTACCTGGCAAAAATATATAAGATCCGACATTTATGAGCAAGTAGATTTATGATCGAAACGATAAGAGGAGTGTGCCTTCTATTTCTTTACCACGTGAACTTTTATTCTCTATATGTCGTAAAGTCCAAATAGGTCTCTCTCTTAACCTTCCTTCATTTCTTTTTTTTTCTTTCTCTCTCTCTCTCTCTCTCTCTCTCTCTCTCTCTCTCTCTTGAAATACTTATCAGAGGATGGTTAATAGCGCAAAAAGAGTTTAAGCGACCGCGGAGGACGATGTAAAATTTACCAACTAAATCATTCCCAACAAGACCAAACGATTTATAATTTCAAATTAACAAAGAAATGAGATTTAATTTGATTTAATCTTCTCGTTGATCAACGATCAATTATGCAAAAAGATTATTGCAAATAGACTTCTCTCAAATGCTCTCTCTTTACAGTACATCAACTGTGAATCTACATTTTCAGCGTTCAACGAAGTATTATATTCCAATATATTCTCTCGAATATATATAAATCAAAATGTGAGATATTTATCAAAAAGTTAACAAAAATCGTTTTTTATCTCGTATAAATATTATTTGCAAATGAATATATTTTCGGCAAAATAATTTCTACCTTCAAATTTCATATATTTTAATATTATTTACTTACTAAATAATATATTAAAATTCTACATTTTTAATCAAAGTCTTTTATAAATCCTATCAAACGTATTCAAAATAAGTGCTACGTAACTATAATTATAACAAATAACTGAGTAATCAAAGCACTTGGTACTAACGAGCATATCAATTAAGATTCAGGTAGTAAGACAATATCTGTGAGATACAAACAATTTAATTTATTTGACGATTCGGTCGTTTTGATGCATCGTATAATATATACATCCTTACATACACATATACATATACTTACATATATAACATTCAGTTGATAAGATGTGTATATGCATGCTTTTTAAGATCTATTTGGAATATTTCGTCAAATTTAACTTTACTTTTTCATGAAGTATTCTCTCATCAAAAAAATAAATTATAATCGACTTCATTAGATGTTATTCAAGCGATGAATCTACGTTCTCGATTGGAAAATGACAATGATAAATCACGAGTGATTTAAAAGAGACAAGAAGAAACGTAAACACGCTATGATTATTTTGAATAAACTTTATCACGAACGCGAACTGTTAGAGCATGAGAGATGACATCTTATTAAGGCCAAAGTTTACATAAAAAGAAAGATAACCCATTTTTACCTTTAATAAAAGTCGCAGAAATTTCCAACAATTTTTAAAGAGAATAATCATCAACTCAATTATTATCTAATTGCAAATATTATATCGTATATTTCTATTTATCGTAATATTAAAAAATTCTACATACATTATCAAGCTGAAAATTTGCCGATCAAATAAAAATAATATAAATAAAATACCATAGAGCTTTTCTCTACCTACCGTTTATTCATGTCGAAACGCATGTGTTTGTTTCGCATCTTATCTGCTCCTTAAGATTCTCTTTCTGTAAGAACTAATCTTAATCCACTGTTTAACTACCGAATATTTCATCTCTAAAACATGATGAACCTTCGCTTATTGTTTCAGGCCATAAACTAAAAAAAAAGGATATAATCTGGTATTTATTGGGGCTTACAACTGTGCAGATAATTTCCGGAAATTTGTCATGGATTTTTTCTTATATTTTTTTTTATATCTTATACTCATAGTATGGTCACCCCGTGCCTAGGACAACACGTTTATCTATGTTAAACATCTGTACAAGAAAACCAGATACGTCTATCACCAATAGGTCTCTTTTCCTTCCTTTCAGAATACTGTTTTAAAAGGGCACTCCTACATTTCCTTTGTTTTTATTCCTTTCAAATCTTGCATTCTATTTATAATAAATATTCTCATTAATTGCGTTCATCATTTACTCGACTTAAATTAAAAAAGACGTATTATTGATGTGAGATCATCTCAACCACGTAAAATATACTTGGCTAGTACGCATCGAACAACGCATCAACTATTTTCTTACCCTTAACTATCTATATATTCGTCCTTTCACCCATCAATCCCTTTTCTCTCACGTGCCCTTTCTATCCTATATCGTTTATTCGTCCAAGGGGAGACCTTCTTGAAGGGTTAGCTCTTAGGCATGTTTGAAAGGGCAACGATTAGTTCGCACCGCTTCTAAATCAACGTTCCCTTACGAAGATGAATATTTTAGTGGAAACGTCTCCGACACGGATCACCGACTGAGTTTACCATGGCTTTTAATGCGAGGATATGAGAACATCCTCAGCACTCTTCGAGTGATTCCGTTAGATTCGCTTTCCTGCCTGTCATCCCTCTCTTTTTCTTCTCTCACTATCTCTCTCTCTCTCTCTCTTTCTCTCACACTCATATGTGATCTCTAAGTCACATACATACATACATTTAAGTACACATTTTCTCTTTCCCCTCCACTCATTCTTTCTAATTCATTTTTTATAGCGCATTTAACGCCTTTTATGATATCGTTACACGTCGACAATGGCCCTTTGTAGCCCCGTGAATGTTATTTTAACACATTGCGATAATAAAACGATACCAAAGACGTTTAAAAAATTTTCTATGAAAATCTGTTATTAAAATAACGCCAGTTTTTTTTTAGAAATACGTAATCGCTTGTTTCCTCCCACTGAATTTTTATTTCTTCTTATTACTATAAATTACAAGTAATAATGTTAATCAAAAGTCGAAGAGATTATTCAAAAGTGTGACAAGAATTTAAAATCAGTTGAGAAAGTTTCGATCTTCTCTTCTTCTTCTTCTTCGCTTGTTTAAGACCGTAAATTCTGTTCGGTTAGCTATGATTTCCTTCGTGAAAATAGATTTATGTAAATATCTTGCTGTATATTAAATTTAATCGGTATTTTCAAGATATAAACTATATAAATATTATCATTGCATAAATAACAAATATTCCTGTAAACTAATAAAATGGCAATCCGACGTTAAAACAATTCTACGTTATACAATATTTATTTACATTTTTCTGCATGTTTCAATAACAAAAATAAAGCATCACTTTGCAGGATAAAAATAAAATCTCAAGCGTGGATTTACTGACAAAAATGTAATAAAAAACGGGAGACTAAATGAAGTGTAATCGATACGTTGGAGTAGGTACGCTCAGTTAATGAAAATCATTACATCAAATACGACATAGCGATATCGTTTTTCGTACGAACGAACCAATTTTTTTAAACCTTGTAATCTCTCTCATTTAATCTCTTCGTACCTACTGCGGAAATTAGTCGTAGTTTTATTTTTGAAAAAGAATACGCGAAACAAATACTTTTTATAAATCCATCATCTATCAGTCTCTCTCTTCATCTTTCTTTCTTTCTCTCTTCCTTCCATTAATTCGTTTTATTGAAATTCTAAATACAGAAGGAAAAATAATGGATATGATTAAATCTGATAAAAAGAACTGAACCTTTCCTTGATTATCCGATATTGTTATTAGACTATAGATATAGATAAAATTATATGTTCGTTCTGAAAAAGATAAATATAATATTCTGACAAAAGGAAATCGTTCTAATATAATAATTAACTATAGTCTCGACAATTTCTTTCTTTGGCTTTAAATATAGTATTTATCTCTTCGTCTCATATTTTTCCCTATACTAAATCGAATCGACGAATGAATTTAGTATCCTCCTCTTGCATTATAGGATGAAAGCACTAAAAGAAATCCAAACGAGCGAATTCAAGGCTTGTCTCATTCCATTTTGTCACAAATTCTAGCGGAACTCCTGCTCCGTTAACCTCATTTCCTTCTGTTATTAAAAAAAAAAAAAGAACAAATATAGATTGGCCTGTGAGTACGAGAGAAAGGATAAGAAAAGTATAAAGAACAACGGAATGATGGTTGGTATTGATTTACAAGAATACCAAAATTTTTTTAAATATATCAGCTTTATTTAGCTACTTTAAAATATCAATATTTGTCTCTCTTATATCTAAAAAAAATAAATATTTCATTAATAAGAAAAAAAAAACAAATCTAACAATATATAACCGATTAATTGTTAAGTTATTTTATCAACATTAATATCACAAAGTGTATTGAAGGAAGATGAAAGATTTGTATAATTTAAAGCGTTTAGAATCCGTCGTCTACTAGTAATCAACTCTAATGATTACTTTACCATCGTCAAGTATTTTCAAAGACTTCAGCTATAAAAAAAAGAAGGGAAACTTTTTAAACAGCAGTTACTTGAAACCATCAACCTTACGGTCCAACGTTGCCACCTTAAGGATTTAACTTGAAAGACCTTCGATACTCGTAACGAAGCGGAAAGGATCAAAGTGGCAAATGGAGCAGAAAATTAATCGCGTTTGTGCACTTTCAATGAATGCCAAGGAAATTCACTTGGTTTGTTCGTGGTCTATACATGACTTGTTGGATGAGTAGGTACACTTAAAATGGCCTGTAACGGCTGGCGACACGGACGGAAGAAATTTATCGGCGGAAGGGTGCGTCTCTTACAAGAGAAAGATAAAGATAAAGAGAGACAGAGATAGAGATAGAAAAGGAGAGAGAGAGAGAGAGAGAGAGAGAAAATATCAGCGCGTACATATACACATGCATTCATGTATAGACACGATTCAACGTACGCACCCTTTTAACCCATTAAACTGTACATTCGCTGGTAAATGGGTTAAACCCAGGGGTCTTTCTTTTACGTCGGACGCACACATATCTCCTTGAATTTCAAGCAGATGTGGCGATCCAAAGTTTATCCTTTCTCTTTGTATCTTGCTGTTTTCTTTCCTCCCTAACTCACTCACTCTCTTTCTCTCTCTTTCTCTCTCTGTACTTTTCTTTCATATTTTTATTCTTCTTTCTTACTGAATGTTTACGCAATGATTACCAAGTTTTTCTATTAATTTATCTTTTTTCTTTTTTTAACACGATGTAAAATTGTATTTTATTATTTCATTCGCATGCTTGAAAAATTCCATCTTCGACAAGAGAAATCCCCGAAGAAACATCTTTATTATTTAACAAGAAGATCTTGTATTTTTGCCAACGGATAGAAAACAGTTTCCTTTCTTTTACCTTTCATTCTCTTTCTTCTTCCATTTCTTTCTTTCATTCTTATCGTAAAGGAAATAAGAAAAGGAATCGTTTTGCTGTTTTGAGATGCAGAGAGAAAAGTTACAAGCGGGAGGATGCACTCAGCCAATGCCATGTGAATATGTGTATATGTATACGTAGCATAGGTAGGTACTGTATACGATATCTTCCACAAACACATTCTCCCCGATGGCCGATCGCTTATTGCAAACGTGACTCAGAATCGTAAATGCGTAGAAAAGGCAGTCATATACAACGAATTGCTTCGAGATATTAAAAAACTATCGTAAAGATGCCGAGTCCTCTACCCTCCGCTTCCCTAACCTATCATCTGTGATATATCAGCAAAAGATATCAGCTATACCGGTGGTGGTCAGAGTTTATGATACTTCTGCTTGAAATCTATAATGTTGATACAAAAATCTTAGCCATATGAAGAGAACACAAACCGAACCGATGATACCGAACTTGTGAATTCGATATCTTTTATTTAAAAAAAAGAAAAAACTGGCTCGTTATTCCCGATTTTAAATTGAACATAAATCCTATCGATCATGAACTAAAGAAAATATTACGAATGGACGAATTACTCCTAATCAATAAGTGTCAAGATTTCATGTTTCTTTACACTTCGAAGATAAAGAAAATAAATTATATACATTTATATGATCATTTTAATAATTATAATATTCTTGTATTCAAAGAACTTTTATGAATACCTATTATAGATTAGGCTTTTCAAACAAGGGAATATTGTTGAGAATAAGTTATTAGTTTAATTTTCTTACTGCTTTTAAAGAGGGTGATATCAATTATTGGTAGAATATAAATTACGACATTTTTCACTGTCAATGAAAATAAACGCGCAAAGGTCTTAAATATTAATATTATTTTAACTACCTAACGAATTCTTGTCACTTGAAAAGTATATATAGGTAAAGAGAAGAATAATTATATTTTAAGTGTTTTCTCTGACAAGATCCTGCGCGTGATAACGCACGATCATGTTGCTATTCTTCGTTTAAATACATTCACGTCTGTTCACATCTTCAATAACGTTCTAACGTAGATATTGCACAATTATTTAGGGACAAGCAAGATAATCAAATGGGAAGTGGTTTGAACAGAGGATGAGGTTTTCGACAGGAGGGATGCTTTTGGAGCCCGCGTATTAATTCGAGGGTAGGTAAGCAAGATTAAACGGAAAATGGGGTGAAGATAAATAGGAAAATAAAACGACACAAATTTGCGTGGGAGATTTCGAAACGAGCTTCTTCCCCAACCTCTTTCTCTCATACTTTGTTATTTCATTCGAAATTGATTCGATGCAAGCTTGCTTTACAAATAAATGAAATTCGGCAATAGCAATTCTTGGGTATTAATGGTAAAGATTTTGTATAACGGTTTAAAAGTAGATTTGAGTAAGAAAATATGCGTTGTTACAAACAAAAGTGTTTCTCAATGTTTTCGTTGGTAAAGTTGAACGGAAATATTTCAAGTAAATATTTCATCCTCATCGTTTAATCGTACCCCTATTTCTAAAAAAGGAAGAAAGGATAGAGAAAGAGAGATAGAGAGAGAGGAAGAGAGAGAATTCCGAGTCTCGAGTCGGATCAAAGCACTTCGTTAATCCGCGAAGTAGCACTAAATCCGGGAATGAAAGGAGAATTTACCGTGATAGAACGGCGCGTTTCACGTCGTACAGAAGTTACAAATCAGATTTCTCCCTACTCCCTTTTCCATTTCTTTTTTTCTTTCACTTTATCTTTTTATCTGGCTCTCTTTCTCACGGCCCTTCTGATCCGCCTGCATGCACGTACCTAACGTCGATTCAAACTTTCAAGCAGATAAGCAACGAATGGAAAGAGAAAGCAAAACGTAGTAAACAAAAGAATAGTAGAGAAAAAGAACAGAGAAAAAGAAAATAAAAGGAGGGAAAAGCAGATTTCCTGGTTGAGATGAATCGAAACTAACTTTAATAACAAGCATAATATTCTATCCTACGTGCACGCTTTGTCTGATGAAACATCAAAATCAATATTTATAGAATTTCTCAATAATGATATATTTTTATCCAACAAATAGAAAATAAAATGAGAAATGTTGATATTCCATTAAAATGTTTTTCTCTTTTTGTATTATTAATTCTATCAATGAATTTATCTTAATCCTAGATCTTCTTAACTGTATTTATGTTTACGGACAACACCTTAAGCAAACTTAAATACAATGCCCCAATTCGATATCAATTATATATTCCGTACACGATCTTAGTCGGTGTAATCCTGAAGAATATTTATCACGTGGATAGCTAACATTCTTCCAAGTCTCTTAGAAACTTTTTCTACCGTACGAAGTATTTACGACGAGGCATATCAAACTTGACGACAGAGTTTTGTGGTACCATGAAAGAAAACAAAAAGTCAAAGAGAGAGAGAGAGAGAGAGAGGACTATTTTACTAGGATCACGCTTGTTCCACAGCACGATAAACATTTATCTTTCGGTAGGGTAGTAAATTTGGAGGGCGGTTGCAACCCTTAATACAGAGAGCGGAAAGCGAATCGGATGTGCTATTCTTGTACTTTCGTTTGGAGAAACGGAAAAGTTTCGGATGATATCACGAAAATTTGGATTTTCACGTGATCGCTAATAAATCATTAGTTTTCTCGAATGGAACGTGTTTTAAACTAATGCATATTAATCCTTCATAGAAATATTTAATATTAATTAACATTTATATTAGTATTATATTACAACAAATTTATAAAAAAAAAAAAAACTGTCACGCGCTAAACATTTCTTAAGTTCGAAGTAATAGACGTTAGTCTAACATAATCCTGGTATTTAGCAACATACTATACATTTATCTTTCTTTTATACGCTAAGCCATTCTAAGTCGAGTATAAGCAAGATGGTGTTTCTTTTCCCCAACCTTAGAAAGGATAATATAGCGGATCGTAGAATTTCTTAGCGGTTGAATTTCGAGACAATTTTCACACCGATCGATCGTACACTTAATGCAAATGCTATGTTCGATATAGGAACGGTGTATATATGTATTAAGTATGCACGATCGTATACACTTAGTTGTTACGAACTAAGATAGTAGGATCGAAGAGTTAAGATTATGTAGTGCGTAGTTCGATCGATGTTCGAGAGACAGAAAAGGAGATAGACAGATAGATAGATAGATAGATACGAAAGATAGAGAACGAAAGAGAGATTAATATATATAGAAAGAGAGAAAGAGAGAGACACGAGAGACGAGAGAGTTAGCTTGAATGGAGACTAGGCGAGACTGGATCTCGTTCGAACTTTAGTCCCACCTTAATCTAACTTTTCTACGAAGCACTTCTCAATGTTTTAATCGCTTCCATATTAGAAGCCGTCGAGCTGTCACGCGATGTATTTCCAATATCTTGTTGGTAAGAAGACAACGAGACAACGGAAAAGTTTCTACGCCAAGGATTAAAGGGGAAAAAAAAAAAAAAAAAAAAAAAAAAAAAAGGATTCGATCAACGTGTACATTCTCATTTATCCAATTATTTTCTAAAGAAAGATCAATTTAATACGCGTACTGTGTACTACAAGTCAGCTAGCTAACGTGTAGGTATTAATTAATGAAATAACATTATCGATAATAACTACGGAAATAAGATCGTTCCTTTGGAAAATACCATGTGAACTAATTCTCCTAATTAAACAACGATACGAGATAATTAAGTAAAGAAGTTTTTTTTTTTAATAATAACTTAATAATTAAAAATATTATACAGGGTCTTTCTCTGTTCGAAGGCGCCGATTTGGTGATGGGCCAAATTTTTTTTCGAGATATTAAGTTCATCATATTTTTTTGTTTTAAATGGGACTGCAAAATTTTACTATCATATTCTTATAACTTATAGAAAACCGAATCCAACGATGTGCAACATGTTGACCTTCAGATGACCTTTACCGAGAACACGTTGATTGCATTTGTTCTTCATTACCGTCTTCCGAGCGCGTACTGAAGTTCCTGACAAACTTTTCACAATTTTTTCAGTAAAGGTTCGTCTATCTGAAGGCCAACATGTTGCATATCGTTGGATTCGGTTTTTTATAAGGTATCAGAATATTATAGTAAAAATATAAGTAAATATGCAGTCCCATTAAAAAAAAAATATGATGACCTTGATATCTCGAAAAAAATGATCTCGAAAAAAAAATTCGATCCATCACCGTATTGGAGCCTTCGAACAGAATATTTTTCTATCATAAAAAATAAGCGATATATTTAAGGTGCTGAATTTAGGTGAAATATCCTTTATAAAGCTGTATCTATGCTAATGCAAAAATATTACAAATATTACTCTTCGTTTTAACGATAAATTAACTTCGAAACGATCACATACAAAGATACATAAATGTATTTCCAAAGATACAATACCCATGTACCCGTTCTCCGGATATTTAGTTCGGCCTCGCGAACCGTTGCGGCGGCAACAGCTCCTCGCTCAATGAGCGAATTGGACCATTGAGCCTGACCCCGTGAACGTAGGTAGCCGCTGTTACGGTGAAACATATGCAAAACTGCGGTCGGAAAATTTGGCTTGAACGTCGGAACAATTCAATGAGATTTACTGTGCTTGTTTATATACGTTCAAGGCGCATGCGTATCGACGTACAAACAGTTAGAGCTTTTAGTATCGAGAATACATGGATTGGAGTACATGTTAATGTATAATATATTGTACGGTGCATTTCGGAGAATGCATTTAAAACAAATGCAAGTACATCTTTCTCACCGATTTATCTCCTTTCTTAATTTCTTTTTCTCACATATATTTCATACACAATAAAATAATCGGTTCTATCTCGCAAATCTGAAGCTTCTAATATGAAAGGAATATAATATGAGATAAAAAGAAAAAAAAAGAAAAAAAAAAAGATCGTGAGTTACGACCATCGATTAATACCTACATATATTTATAATACATACATTAGGTAGCTTGTTTTTTTTCATAACACGCGAGACTTACGTATTTATGTATTAATACTTTATTAGCTGTAGCTTCGATCTCTCCTATCAAGGTGACTGTAATTAAATATCTCCTACTTGACTGTCAGTAGTCAGTCAAGAGTGTATGGATAACAAGTGGTATTCGTTCGAATAGAGAAGAAACAAGGTGGGACGAAAAAAAAAGAAAAAACATAATACCGATCGAATTGCAAGCGGCTCGCACGCGCCTATAGGTAAGAAGAAGAGACGTGCATATATACGTCTACGTATATTTGTTTTCAAGAACACTTATTGCGAACGAAGATATGCACCACGATATCAATTTAAAATATGATTTTACCGAAGAATACGTATTGCCGATACGTATCTTCGTGTAGAAGATATCGGCTGATGAAAACACAATACGGTTTGTCTTCCACATTTTTCCAAATATCGGCTTTTTCCAAACTATTTCGCGCTGATCGGATTTTTTCCATCTCCTAGCGTCCACTTTTTCCAATGCGAAAACATCTACATGGATATCTGCAGGTATGTGTAACAATCCGTACGAACTGGATCTATTGATAAGTTTCATGGCAAAGCAGATTTCAAATACATTCAAACCTGTTTTTATGCGGTATTTTTTCGTCCGATTTTTTTTATGCGTTATATAGAAGAAAAAGAAAGTCCATCAAAATGCATAATGTGAATAAAAAGTAATAAATTGGAAGATTATTTTGCCGTAAAGTAGCCCAAATTTATAGGATGAGCCATTGGCTGGTTTCTGAGACATCGGTGGAGAAGGTTTCAATACTTTCAGTGAAATTAATATTGTCGAATTGATTAAAAAATAGTAGTGACATTATAAATTACGTAAAAGATCCTACTGATGACTAAGAAGAACCCGATTCTATGACAGAAAATAATAACATCTATATATTATATGTAAATTTTGAAAATTTCAAAATTTTGAATATGTTTAATATATATTATAATGTATAAGTAAACAATATTTTAAAATGTTCCCATGTATAAATTATTTTTTTATCTTATTTGGAAAAGCAATTTTTAATTACAAATATGTTGCGAACAATTTTTTTTTTTTTTAGCTACTTATGAAGTTTCGGAATATTTTTTTTGTGCGTTTTCTTTTTATGCGATCCTCCTATTCCCAGTTCAAAAACAGGTTTGAGTATTACG
Source organism: Polistes canadensis (assembly GCF_001313835.1). Lineage (NCBI taxonomy): Eukaryota > Metazoa > Arthropoda > Insecta > Hymenoptera > Vespidae > Polistes > Polistes canadensis. The sequence continues at coordinate 1,653,246 of NW_014569549.1, forward strand.
TGGTGGATTACTTTTATATATATTTTATATTTTCGCGAATTCTTTCTTTTTACTTTTTTTTAATTTAATTTTTTTTTTTTTATTTTCAACGAGTTGATTATCGACCGAACAAATAACGAGAAAACTCACTAGAATTTCCCGCTGTGTGTTAGGGCAAAAAAAGAAATTCACGCGTTCGTAGCTCGGCTTTAGACCATCATTACGATGATTCATTTTGATCGTCAACGCGAACTACCCACATGGAGGGCCGACAACATAACAACGACGAAGAAAATGATGACGAAGAGCCGACTAAGAAAACAAGCGCTCTCGTATGGCCTCATTCCGTATTGTACAAACAGAAAGCAGAGAGACTATACATCTGCAAGTGCGTACTATGATTATGTTCAGAGGCAAGGTCGTTACTACAAGAGCTACATATAACATGCGATCAAAGCCAAACCACGTTCACAAGTCCATGGTTCGTTCTTCTGTCATCGTTCAACCGAATGGAAATTAAAGTCGAACTCACGTAGTTTCAGTTTCTCTGTGAATTCTTCAGGAAATCAAAATAATTACATATCGGGACGTTGAAGTGTTGAGGAAATTTCAGAAATTCGATAACGGTCAGCCGAATCGTTTCGGACAGCTAGGATTTAACGATTTCCAATAAAGTGAAAGACAATTAATTTTCCTAATTTATGAAAAAAAAATCTTTTAACGAGAATAAGCGTAAAATTTTCGTTCTTTTCTTTTACATTTTTTTTTCTTTTTTTCCTTATTTTTCAAACCATAAAATTTAGATTTTTAATTTCATTAAAGATAAATCGTGCTAATGATCTCAATTATAACTCGACATAAATGTAAACTGTCAACAAAGGTATCATGATATTAGTTTGATCAATAAGAAGTTTGTAATCAGAAAGAAATGACAAAGCACATTCTAAAAGCAACGGGAAAGTATTCTAAAGACTTGTGATAAAATAAGTCGATAATCCCGAGTCACATTATACAACGCTTGAGCTACTCTCGACAAATGTTAACGTATACAGGTATATACACACATACATACGTATTTATATACTTAAGATAGCTTGCTATGTTTCGTTTACAAGATTCGCGAGTCAACGAGCGATAATTGTTTGAAATTATCATGTCGGCTATGATCGTTTGAAATGGTAAAGGTTCAAATTCTCCAATGAGATTTTCTCGAAGATAAGGCAAGATTCTAGCATCGAAGGAATTTCCGGAATATTCACGGCACATTACCGAGTTCTCTCGAAACGTGTCTACGATTTTGGTCGACGTAAATTCTCGGACCACTCGTGCGGCCAAACTGGTTTCGATCTTCTCTTCTAATTTTTAATAGAACGATACTATCACATGAAATGGTAGAACGAATAGGTTGGAAAAAATAGATGGGTTAGTTTATAAAGAATTACATGAGGACTCTTCTAAGAGGGTGCTGACTATACCTATTTTATATATATATATTATACCTTGAGATCGTACGATAATCGTTAATATTTCTCTATTTTATTTCTCGATGATATTATGAAGATAATCATATAGTTTCTTAAAAGGATATAAATTCCTTTTATATTTGTTCTAAATAAGACTAAAGTGAGATATTTAAATTAATACTATCCATTAGACTAACTATAAAAGATTAACATTGCTTTTACGGATGTATTTTAGTAACTGTCGTTAATTGTATGTTCAAATAAAACGGTTTATAAGTAAAATGAAGTAATATAATCAACAACTGAAATAGAATGGTACGGTGATATTTTTACTACTTCTATTTCGTTAAACGATATCTATTAGAAAAACAAAATTTCACAAAAAGAAAAAACTATTTGTCGTTAGTATCTATCAGACTTTAAATGATTTTCAATTTCTTGAATTTTTACCGTGGCATAGTTTCGAAATAGCTCACAGTCGAGATTAAATCCATCAACGTTTACAGAGACTGTCCTGAGATCGCTAGAAGCTCTTGTGTTATCCATTCCAAAACTGCAAATCAATATTTCATAGTACTTTTTCCTCGCCTGTATTAATAGCGAAACGTTACATTGATAACGTACAGTTTTAAAGGATGCATCGTTCTGCAAACGAAAAAATAGCTTTACAACTGATATGTAAAATTGGATTACAGGATATAGCATTTTACAGGATATTCACAGGTTCACGAAAGAATGAATTATATGCCCAACTTCGTTTTGCGTTTAATAAAAGAACCAACGACGGGAAAGAGAGGAAAAAAAATTAGAAATTATTTAAAATTTCACCTCTTGAGGAATACCATGTTTAAATCTTTTATCATTGCAAGGTATAACGTTGTAATTCGAACGAAAAATCATAATTGGATATCGGCGAATCGAAATGAAAAAAAAAAAAAAAAAGAAATAATGTTCCTGCGTTCAAACGCACCTGTTTGTACATGCTTTTTATGTTTATCGTTCAATATATCGGATAAGATTGAACAAAATTTTGGTAAACGGAATCTTCCTTTACTTTTTATCCTGACTCCCTCGCATTGATCACATTATATTCCCCAACTTCGAGAAAATCTGTGGAAAGCTGGCACGAGCCGTAGAAAGGAGCTTCAAAGAGTAATCGTTATGCGTAGCACGATAATCGACCATAAATCGATTATATTACGAACGCATGATGAGCGTTGTAAATCTTGTCGGTGCGGTATAATGTTCACGACGTGATGATATTAAAAATTCATCGTCTCCTCAACCACTCGACGTATTCCTTTTATCTCTTCTTCATTTTACTTGCTCTGTAAAAAATTAAACGAACAAGATAGGAGTATTTAAAAACGTCCAAATATATGTGCCACCTAGTTAATGCCCCTTTCTTCTCATTTTACTCTTCGTTACCTATTCCTTCATCTTTTTACATTTTGTCAGAGGAAGGAAGATAATATAAGTGAAAAATGAGAGGAAAAATAGTTAACGACGTCACCACATTTACGTAGATACATCAATCAATCATATTACCATTTCCTATCTTCTCTTTTATTTCATGTTAAAAATTTAAGTTGGTTAAATTCCGTTATTGATGCAATGAATCGTATCATTTTATTTTATTTTTCATTTCCCTTATTATTCGAAAAAATCGGTTGTTGAACTTTCCAACATTTGATTGCTTATGAGGTTGAAATATTATTCGCATCGTTGCTTCCTTTCTCTTTTCTCATGTAAAAATTTAAAGAGAGGATAAAGCGAAAATGGAAACTGTTGGTATTAGATTACTGTTTAGATTAATAATTTTTCGATGTATCAACACGTAATAAGTGTCAAAATTCATGAATGATCTTCATCATCGAAATATTTCTAAAAAAATTGATTATATTTATTATAACAAAAGAAGAAAAAAAATTATCAAAATAATGTTATTCCGAAGGAAAGGTAAATTTTTTAACAGAAGACGCGAAGAAAACATAAAAATATTGAATTTATGAAAGGAAATCGAGAACGACGTTGCAGCAAAAACTTTTTACAATGACAGTCTGCAAACTTTGGTGAAACTAATTCCTTGAAAGTGCGCGTAGAAAATTCACGAGGAAATTCGAATGGTTATTTTTTTCGCAATATTTTATTGTCACGAAGAGAAACTGAAAAAGAGAAAGAAAAAGTGGGAGAAAGAGCAAATAAAACATCTGCAAACTTAATCAATTTATGCAATATATTTAAAATAAATACTTAATATTCTACGTAATACTTCTTGCCGGTATTAAAACTTCGTAATACTTCTTAACTCAGAATCAAGCATAGAACAAATGCGAATGCTTTCATGTTCATCTTTTATAGTTTCCGGATTTTATACTTATTGTTAGACTTTGCCAATTTCTATGCATAAATATGGCAATTTGCAATCTACACCCACCACCCACCCAAACACGTTTTCATCGTCATCGATTAATGAACTTCCTACTATACTCCAACTAACTTCAACAAACACTTAGCCTTAATTTATACGCGATACGTAATGGGTACAGAAGTGAGCTTAAGGTAGAGAGGTAGAGAGGGAGAGAGACAGAGAGAGAGAGAGAGATAGAGAGATATAGTAAGATAGTTGTAGGAACATCAAACTCAACCATCTCAATTTTTGTTATCAACTACTTCAAGATTACTAAAATGGATGGAAAAAAAATGGAAAAACTTTTTCACTGATCTCCTATTCGAAAGTAATTTTTCTGTGTAACATTTAAAATTCTTTACCAAGGCCTGGCTGCTAGGATCTTTCATAGGAAGTCTCCGTAGTCTTGGTAAGCCAGCCGATATAAATTCAAAGTAACTCTCTCGGAATACCCTTTTCGCCGCACGTACTACCGCCTCGAGAGCAGCGTATTAGGTGGTCGTACTACATAATGCGATAGTTTCGTCCGTCTATTACGGTGACGCGTGACGAGATGCGTGATCTTGTCTCGCGCACGTTTCATCGTCTCTTTATTATTCCTATCGCTCGATGGATTTACCCTCTGTTCTTCCACCCCTTCTAATCTCCAGTAAAAGATCTCTCCTAATATGTTTACTACTCGCTACCAACTTTCACCAAATTCGCTTTCATTTAATCTCAATGAAATTAGACAAGACTCTCTCGAATTATTCGTCGAAGATTGGTATTCCTTTTTACGGAAAGAATTTCTGCTATTTACTTAAGGATCTTGCGAATTTTAAGATACTTGAGAATTTCCTTGGTCTCTAAAGCTAAAGGAAAATCTCGGATGCGATCCTCGTTGTTTCCCACGTCAGGGGGTTAATGTGTGACGCACGACTTGAAGGGTGTAAAAAGAAACAAAAATGTGAAAGAATGAAATAGCGAGAAAAAAACAAAAAGAAGACTAAATTCGACAAAATAAATTGGAAAAAAAGAGTGGTAGAATGCTAATGAATTTTCGATTCGACTGCGCGCATTATGATGCACTCGATAGAACGGATTTCGGATACGTGAGCACATTAAAATATGTGCGTTCACGAATGATAGTCAAACAAATGCAATATCGATGTATAGTCGTATCATTTGAAATTGCAATATATGTATCATATATGCGCCGGCACGATTAATGCTTGCACATGGTCTTCCGTTACTTTATTACTATAAACGCATTATAAACGCATTATAAACGGACTACAATTGATGGATTATAATTTCCAAAATTGTACTATTTCGTCTATCTATTCATCCTAGCAATACTCAATTAAAATACCTACTCATTGTTTTTAGAATTTAACGGAGAAAAGATGAACAATACACTATGCAAATATTAAACATTTTTGATTCGTTACAATTTATTTATAATATAAAAACAGGTATTTTGAAGATTCAAAAATCTTTGAAGGATCCACAAAATAGTATGCGAGAGAACATTTCGGTTTATAACAACGTATAGATTGCATCTAAAAATACACCGAAAGAATGTCTGAGTAAGCATAGTCCTGAATGACAAGGGGTAGACCCAGGTAAAAGACAAAAATGCTTCTGGATGGTTTATCTTTAGCAGATGATCATACAATGGAAATAGATAAAGTTCGAACGTTCTCCAAAAATATTTTAAAATGAAATAACATATAAGAGAGACAAAATAGGAGAAATAAGGTTTAAAAGTTGAAAACATTAAGGATTAGAAAGAGTAAGCAGCAAGATTTGGTAAAAGAAAGATTAGAAGGGAGTCTTTGCTGAAATGCAATTATGTAAGCATCATTATGGAATAAATTTGGAGTAATACTTTAGAGCATTTAGCTATTTTGTATTATGTTCATTAGAAAACCCCATCTTTACAATTACTAAAAGTAGGAGATTGACTTTTCGTTTAAATTTTGTACATATATTTATAGATATACTTCTTGCGTGTTAAGTACTTGCATCGTTCGTATTCTCAAATCAAATTTTGTAAGATCTACATTATTTTACGTGAAATATGAAAGAACAAACGTAGATAAGTTAGATATTCTTTCAAGAAATAGCTACATATCTTTATACATATATATATATATATGCACATGCACGTATATATATATATGTATGTACATATAAAGTTGATACATATGAAAAACTGAGATGTTGTTACAGGATTTTCTTTCGTAAGGCATGAAATATCTATCCATCCGAGAAAGTATCCATCCATCCTTCCTTCCTTCCTTTTTTCCTTTACATCCTCCTACCCTTGGTACGAGATTGCATGAGGAAAATTGTGCTGGTGCGATATGGGATACAGAATATTTTTATTCGTTCGTACGATTACACCATTCAACGTTGAATTATTTTCAAAGACTGGATGAAGACAAAAAAAAAAGAAAGGTAAAAAAAAAGGTAAAAAAAACCGTGTAGGAGTATATAAAGAAGAAAGAAAAATAGAAAAAGAAGCACACGTAGAAAATACGGTTTAGTTCTTCGCGACTTATGCGCTGGTAAATACAAAACGTCGTATTCGATTCCCTTCAAAGATAAGAAGGTAACGCGCGCGGGCGTTCGCGCGCATGGCTTACAAGTTGGAGAGTTGGAAGAACGACGAACAAGAAGAGAAAAAAAAAAAGGAACGACTCATTTCTCCTTAAGAGGAAAGGAGAAAGAAGGGCGTTCTCTTTCAACTTCGTGACACGAACCATTACCTCACACACGTCGAGCGTGTAGTCAACGGTGGATGAAAAGAAAGAGAGAGAAAGAGAGAGAGAAAGAGAGAGAGAGAAAGAACGAAAGAAAGAAAGAAAATACACGAAGCGGTGGCTGCGAGCCGCTGCTTTTCACAACGCGACACGCACGAACGTTCGGACACCGAATGGATTTTAAAAGGCAATGAGTCAGACAATTCTTCTCGGAAAGTTGATACTATTCCGGCGTGAATGGAAAAAAAAAAAAAAAAATATCAACGTAATTATGCGTCAGTGATTCCTCTTCTTCTATGAAGGAATCCTATCCCATTCTTTCCCTTATATCATCTTATCGAAGGTGAAACAGTTTTCAGATAATTTTCAGTCACAGCTCCGACGTTTGATTAAAATAGGTACAGTTCTATCAAAAACGGAAACTCTTTCTACTTTATATCAAAAGGAATAGATTCATAAGTCTCGTAATTAGTCGATTTCGACGTGATACAGAAGTTTTTACTAAAAAAAAAAAAAAAAATAAAGCAGTATAAATCTACATTAGATTTCGAAATGAATAAGAGACTGTTATTTGAAAATGAACGTCATACAAAAATGTGTGTGTACGCGTGGAGAAAAATATTAGTCATGGCCATGAATATATTCGAAAAATATTTGCTTCGATTAATTCATGGTGTATTACGTTACTCATACATATTTATATACTTACATTTATGCAATACAAAATAATCGTCACGCTTAAAACACGCTTTTCGAGATGATCCAATCAGAGTATGAAATGCTTATTAAATAACAAATACATTAAATGAATTAACAAATTACTAAATCCATCGTTGAACACATATCGAAACAATTTTATCATATTCATTTAAAAATCATCCTTTCGTATTTAATACTATTCCAACAAAATATCTTTCATAGCAACGTTACAAAGCACATATGTATGGTGTTAGGTACGCACGCAAAATATCCTGGTATCTTCTCCAGTGACACATATTCGGTTTCTCTAACCACATATCTACGCGTTCTGTACATAGCTTTCGGCGACAGATTTATAGAGATTTTGCGTCCTGTAAAAAATCCACCTTCTTTCCCTCTTTCATCTCTTCTTTCTTTCTCTTCAACGCTAAGCTTTTTTTCAGGATAGATATCTCTAAGGACACGTTAAAATCCAACGTGACGTATGAGCGAATAATACCGCATTCGCGGCCAGGCCGATCTTTGTAAAAAGCTCGTATTCTCAGAAAATTTTCAAAGCGTCAACAAAAAAGAGAGAGAGAAAGAGAGAGAGAGAGAGAGAGAGAGGAATCATCTAAGAACTTTTAACATGTGATATTTATTCTACTAAAAAATAATGATACGCGAAGATAAAATATACTTGATCATGTTCCCCTTTTTTTCTTAGTTGTTAATTTTTCTTTTCGGTTAATTTCATATAGCAAAGACGAGATGGGAGTAGAAACAAGGAAATATACCGAAATTTTCTAACTTAAAAATCGTAACAAAATAAAGGGATCACGTTTATAAAGAAATCTATTCTTGAAGCCTTCATCTTAGCATAGTATCTTCTCTGCATCTTTTTCTCACATTCTCATTGGATGCATTTACCGCTGCTGACGACACCGACACCGACGACGACAACGACGACTGAACATTTCTCCAAGGGTCACGTTCGAAGCTGATTTATGTCGACGGGATAACGATGCTAGAATATGTGAAATGTCGTAAAAGAAATTCGATCTGCCAAAAAAGAAAAAAGGGGAAAGCTCAAAGAAAAGAAGAGATCGGTGTCGCCATTAAACGTTATCGTTCGATAGGTCGTATGTGACAAATGTTGGTGAAAAATCGGTGAACCGACCAATTATGGGCGAGTTTGGCTGGATGCTTTCTGAATATCGGTTTGAAACTTTATTATCCTTAACCCATGAACACTGATCCTTTTTTACCTTTTCGATGTAGTAAGATTCAACGAGCGGAGAAAAAATATTAGCACGACCCAAGAGAAATCCTCTCCTATCGTAGCTTTTAGTTGAATCATTTTAACGTCAAGAGGAAAAGAATAAGAAGAGGGAGATATATATTATAGTCAATATATATATATATATATAGAGAGAGAGAGAAAAAGAGACTAATCGATTTGACCTAGCTATCGTAATGGAAATTAAAAGCGGCGAGATTAAATTTTTTTGATAATTTTTGTTAAAGTTCGTCCATAGCTCGACGATGAGGCACTCAACGTAGGTATATACATACGTACATTACGTATACATACAAACGTAGGTCGCCTTTCGGGGCATGGGCTTGGATCCGGTTCGCCTCTTCTCGTGTCGAAGGAAAGAAAGACGGATAGTACTTTGTGCAAGGGACGAGAGCAAGGGGACGAGTACAGCCAACTCGATCGCGATCTTAAAGATCGTTGACCGTGACGATTCGCTGCTCGCTATACTCCTTCTTCGATTATTCCTCGCACATTTCTTCGTTGATTTATACGTGCATGTATCTCCCTTAACGCATCGAATCGTTAAGTAGAACACGAGATCTTCTAAGGTGTTGCATATTATTATGCCATAAATTCAAGGCATATCAGTAATCCACCAGATGAAACGCATTTCGATGAATTTCAATACATTTATGGATTTCCATAATATAACTTGAAAAGACGTATATATAGTATATCTCTATTTCTAATACATAATATGAAATATACATAAGTTATTAAAATAATCAATTATTTCTTTCCTTTAAATAAACGATAATTATATTATTCATCTGATATGAGTTAATATTATTTAAATTCAAGAAAGAATAGATACTTATAAATTAACGTTTTTACTTATTATGCAGAAAAACAAATAAAAGAATTTTCTTCCGTTTTCTTCTACAAACGAAATTTTTAATATCAAATTATCCATGTTCTTGTTCAACAAGCTATAAATTAAATGCGGTCACGTAAATATGAAATTAAAGGATAAGCCAATTTGCAAGTAGAGAAATATATATATATAAAAAGGGAAAAAAGTTTATTTCTTTCTCATTGGTACCTTCGCAAGCAACTTCCCTTTGAACTAACCCTACAACAAACTTGAACCTTTTTATCTCTCCTAACCTCGACCTACGATCACAAGGAAATTCTTCCTATGACCGTCGTAACTTTCGACAAACGGAACGCACGAAAAACTAATCACGTAGCAATCAACGAAATCGAATAGCAATCGATTTTAAAGATGCAAAAAAACACGAATGACAAGCGCTAAACAAACCTACGAAAATAAACTATGCTGTGCTTTCTGTTTAAAAAAAAGAAAAATTAAAATTGAAAATCAAGTTTGACACATCGTCAAAATGTATTTTTAAAATGTTCTAAACGATGAGAATAGACAATGTTTGATAATAAATGCAGCTAACAGTTACTATGTTTTCAGGGGAAATAAAAAAAAAACAGAAAGAAAAACAAGTTTCAATGCATATATCGACAACACAAAGTTCTTACAATAGAGCTAGCGGTTATCTCAAAAAGAAAAACAATAGTATAATTCGACGAAATATATTTTTTAATACACATAAATATATTTAAATAATATATATTTCGAAATAACTTTAATGGGCTAAAAATTATCATCGTTTAATTAATTTCAACAAATTTCTAAATAACAACACAAGCCTTCAACTATCTTTAGCTCGTATAATTTAACGGTCGATTATAAAGATTTTCAGAGTATCATATGGAACCAAGGTCTTGGTATTGGGAAGAAAGAAAGGACTAAAAAAAAATTAAATGGGGAACAATAAGACGAAGAGATCTGTTCGCTTGGGTCTTCCCTCAGCATGCTGCACGAGATTCCATTCCAAAGTAGTCCCGTTCACACGGTGCAAAGGTAGGATCGAGTCGGGTTACGACCTCGTGTGACACGGACACGGACACGGGAACAGCAAGGCAAGGTAGGCCTAGCTTCGAAGTTGACTCCTTGTTCGCGTGTCTCAAGGAAACCTCAAATGACGGTTTCTTACCGACCAAGGTGAGGAGAAAACCGTGGAAAGAAGAAATAAGATGGAAAGAATATGAGAGAGAGAAAAAAAATAAAATAAAAAATAAGACGAGGATTATATTCGATTACTTCCATAAATGGTGACTCCTCTCGACTTCTTCTATCTTCTTTCAACTTTCTCCTTTATCCGTCAGTCTTTCTCTTTCATTTAACTCTTTATTTAGTATCGTTGAATTGTTACAACGAAATCAAAGTCTCCACATTTGCGAGATCGTTAATGTCACTTTAAAAATATTATAGTAGAGTACTCACCTTGAAAGAATATAAGCAGTCCGCAGGTAAAGTTTTGTATCCTTTGACCTTTTCTTCTGTCTCTCTCCCTCACCCTTATTTTCTTCTATCTTCTTCCTTGTTCACAGGGAACAAAGCTGCACGCGCACCAGCTGCGAGACACCAAGAAGCACGACCGTTGAAAAACTCTAAGAAAACTCGGCTAAAACTTGGCACTCTATCTATCCATCTATCTCTTTCTTTCTCCGTTTCTTCTGTCAAAAAACTCGCTTCAGGCTTATCTCACACACCGTCGTCGTCGTCGTCGTCGTATCGTACTACTATCCACCTCATGCTCCAAAGCGCATAGCCTCGAGCTGAGATCGTTCTAATAGAGGAAAGAAATAGGAGGAGGAAGAGGAGGAGGAGGAGGAAGGGGAGAAGAAGGAAGAAAAAGAAAAAGAAAAAGTAGGAGTAGAATAAGAAAAAGAAGAGATTAGAAGGAACGCTCGAAATCACGTGGTCTTGTGTTGCGTTAAACACACAAAGAGACTGTTCGAAGGAGAGTGACGCTAACTTTCGAAAGGAAAAGGGAAGGGCCTTGGAAAAGGGAACAAGAAGAAAAGGAAGATTTTCTACGATAGATAAATTATTTTATTATCTTTCTTTCTTAATATCCTTCGAAAAGAAATATCTTTCCTCGTCACATGGCGCACTACTCAAACAAACAAAAATTGCACTTTAAACGTTCCTTTCTCTCTCTCTCTCTCTCTCTCTCTCTCTCTCTTTCTCTTTCTTTCTTTCTCTCTCTTTCTCTTTCTCTTTCTTTGTCGCTCGTTCTTTTGCTTTTCGTAAATTACTCGTACAATTTTTTCGGAAAAGTATAATAATATTGAACTATCACGGATATGGGGAGAAAAAAAACAATGGGACACGTTTTAATCGTGAAAACAATGCGCGAATAAAACGCGTGCGGATATAGAACGCGTAGACGCGCGGAAGTTAAGCGACGCGCGCGCGACCCACGCGCAAACGAGACTCGGAAAGACTGAACGTAGAGCGTCGATCGAGCCTCACGCTCGCGATCGATGCGCTCCTATCGGTAGACCGGTGTACTAATTGTCAGCGTTCGAAGAAGTCTCTCATTTTGCCTCTTTTACTGTCAAAACTATAATATAATATAATATATTCTATATGCGATGCATCTGGCTACGATTTTCTTTACTCATTTTTTTTCTTCATTTTTCAGTTCTAAAACTATTTACATTATTCCTTCATACATTTTTCTCCCAAGATCTTAATTTTTCGATTTTTCGAATTTTCTACTAAAAAGAAAGAAGGTAACATTACTTAAGAGAAAATCCAAGAAGATTAACGAGAAAGATGATGAGTTGTTCCGTTCGTGTTTTGATTGGTACTCTACAAATAATTAGTTTCTTACTACGGAATGCGAAGATATTTCTGTTGAATGTGTTCTAAAAAGGAATTTCCTTTGGAATTATGCTTTTTTTTTTTCTTTTCTTTATATAATATTTTATTTTCTATATCAAATCCGATAATTACTTTCTTCTTTCGACGTAAACTTAATTGAAAATATCAAGTAGACAAGTTTTGATCGTAACATTGGAATATATAAATAAAACTAAATGTTTCTTTTCTTTTTTTTTTTTTCCTTTTTTCTAAAATACCTTCGATATATTAAAACTCAATGCAATCTCAAGTTTGAAATAAATCGCAGGTCGTTTTGAAGCTATTCGATCATCGCGTGTCCGCTGGGACGTTTTTAACAAATCTCGACTAATCACGACGTACTTACGTCCTTGGTCACACAGTGACAACAATTAAAGACTTTTTGATAGGAGCCATTTATTTAAAAAAGTAGAAAGCGAATGCTAGCACGAAGGACAGTTGGTTGTAAAGAAACGAAACGACTTCTATAGATCTTTTCTACGGTTATAAGTATTATATAAGATAAGAATGTGTTTTTCTTTCAATGCTTGTAGCCGCACACATTATATACGAGTTATATGTTTGTATGAAAAAGAGGGAGAGAGGCAGACATAGAAAGAGAAGAAATAACCGGTCTATTCTATAAACGTGAACGGAAGTTACAAAAGCGTTTTTCTTGACAACAACAAAAAATGTATGAACAAAATTGAGAGGGGAAATTTAACAATAGTTTCGTTTCTCGGTGAGGGCTTGTATCGTGAAATAAAAAATAAAATCTGCATCCATTACAGAAAAGATAATTAGTGTATATTTACTTACTTACGTGAATAGAAATATGGTAACAGCTGGTAAAGATACAGTGTGTATTAAATACAAATGTATATAATATCTATGTACCAAGTTGAAACGATCGATATTGAATATTTCTATACTTTGCAACTTTTAAGTAATCTTTATATAAAATCTATAATGATACCATTAAATACATTAACGATATGTATTTAATAACATAAACGTTTAATTTTTAAATGAGCATATCATCCATACTATCGAAAATTTTTGTTTCTTTGGTATGAAAACTTGACCGACTTTGTGTAGGATTACGTCGGACGCTGTAAAAGCAAACGTGAAAGTCTAAACTAATCGTATAGAAGAGCTCGATAATTTATTCCAACTTAAGGCGTTGAAATTGTACGTATTCGAGAAGCTAAGGAAACAAAGAACACCTCCAAACGCTTCTCCAGATTCTTTTTATATTCTTTATCCGTTTTTTCACTACGCTATTTCGCGTTGGTGAAGAATAATTAATTACTATTTATTTAGAAAGTTTTGAAATAGAATAATTATTTACCCCGACACTAAAACAATTCTCTAATTTATTTACTCCTAAAATTAGTTACGATGTAATTTTTATCAATAATAAATCTCCATTTATTATTATAAATTATTATATTAGTTAATCTAATTGTATATCAAAAAGAGTGTTCTTTAATTTAATATAAGTTTCATTTAAATCTATTCACTTTTAGTATAAAAAATATTTACCAAAACTTTTCAAAGAAATGGCAAAGATGCATAATTTACAGCATTGCATTCTCTGACATTTTCTGAACTTTACATGCTTAATTTATAACTCGATATGGTATTCTACGCGTAAACAAAAGAGTGTACTTTAATATAATATAAGTTTCATTAAAATCTATTCACTTTTAGTATAAAAAATATTTACCTAAACTTTTCGTATGGCTGTGTGTGTCTGTGGCCAAGAATGTATTGTTTCAACGTTGTTTAAATAGTAATTTGATATTCCATAGAATTTTCCTAAGCATGTATATATACAAGGCTTAGGAAAAACTCTAAGAATTCTTTTGTTGTCGACTTCATCGAAAGGCTCTTTGCATTGATGAGAATGCCGAGGAATTACCAGCAATGGTGGACTTCCAGCTATGACGGTAACATATATATATATATATTCGGTTTTTTAACTTTGTTGACTCAAAAAGCGGTATGTATCGGAAACGTGACACAATAAACAAAGGACACGAAAAGCCATACGTTCAAAGAGGGTGGGATAAGTAATTAAAACTCTAAAGTTCACGTTCTGGCGTCTGCTCTTCGATAGACAGATGTTGAAAATCGAGGGCTGAATTAATTGAACGTACCTATTGCTTGCTTATTCTTTCTCTCCCTCTCTCTCTCTCTCTCTCTCTCTTTCATTCTTTCTCTTTCTCTTTTTCTCTCTCACTTGTCCGGTCTCTTTATTTCTCTCACTCTCTTTGCGCTTGGTCCCCATCTTTTGGAGTCACGTGACTTGAAGTACAACCAGCTTTTGCTTTCTTCTCTCGTCGTTCAGCTATAGTAGAATACAGACAATGAACGGTATTGTGAACCCTTCGGATTTCCGCTCTTTATAAAGTTCGATAAAAATAAGATGTTGGCGCCTATGTCGCCATCGTCGTCATCATCATCATCATCTTATCAACTATTTAAATTAAACTAATAAAATTCAATCGACCGATGAACAATTAAGGTCGTTCATCGGTTTTACATATGACGAAAGAAGAAAGAAAATTTGTCCCATTTCCTCAAATTTTATTTAGAAAATATACATTATGAACTTCAGATATTTCGAATAATATTAAACGGTTAGTGCAAAATCGTTCATAAAAAAATAGAAATGGATTGTAAAGAGAAATGACATTTTATATGCTCATAAGAACCGGGTAACGATAAATACGACTTATTAAGATCAATTGAGTTAAATTACGTTTTATTAATATTGCTTTCTCTCTATCTCTCTTTTTCATTGTCATCTCTCCTTTTGTTGATTGGTGGACTATGGGCAATCTGGTTTAATTTTTTTCTTCGATTGACATGCTTCTTTTGAATGTATTGAATATATTTCACAAGGAACTTAATTTTTTTAGTTATAGAAAATATAATTTCGAAAGATTTTATAAGACAAAGTTCCTTTGTAATCAAATTAATATTCATGGAAATGTATATGCGGTAAAATAACGAGCAGTATAAAAGAAATAAAAATAAATCGATGCATTAAATTTTCTTTCTTGTTTCAACGCCCTATTCGTTTTTTGCATAAATCTATATAATTATTTATGAACAAAAAATACATATGAATAGGAGAGCTTTTATAAAATGATTTTTCATAGCTATTACAATTTTTTAAATGATACATATAAAAAATATATATTTAGTTAGTTAAATAAAATAATATCAAAATTTTCAATAATTAATATTAAATGAGATTCATTATTTTTTACTGAAATTTCTGGCATTACTTATTAATCGATAGTACCATTGTTAAGGTAATTCAAAAATATAATCTTGTGAAACAACTAAATCATTCAAAGCATATTTAGATCAATCCCAAATTGCATTTATTATAGTCGCAGCATTTAATCTAATTTAATTCAATACAATGTACAATACAAGAGAAGCATTAAACCAATTATAGTAAATCGTAAACATAGTATAAATAAAACGAAAAAAGAGAGAGAGAGAGAGTGAGTAAAAGAGAGGGGGAGAGGACGTAAAACTTATTTTTTAAATAAAATATCTGTTAAGAAAAATTTGTGACTACAAAAAGCTATAAATCGAAATTTTAAAAATATATACTTTTACCTGAGAGTAGCGAATTAGTAATAAACCATTTACGCGTACTAATCAACTTGAAGTAAGAAAAAATAATTACTTAATAAAATAAATATTTGTCGATATTTGCTGTTAGAACAGAAAAGACGTCCAGTCACAGTTTTTCTTCGAGTTGTCGTTCGTGTTTCAAGCGACGACGTTGGTAAAGGTACGAAAATAAATTACAAAGTGTTTCTTAATGAAACCTTTGTACTAGTGGACGTCGGGGTAATTTTTCAAGGCTTGTCTCATACTTGTCTTATGTTGCGACAAACCACAAACGAAACGGGAAGAATGACGCGTATCCATTTTACGAGACTTGAGTGCAAAATCTCTTTAGTTAAGATTCAATTAAGAATATACTAGAGTTAATGTACCACGATGCTAAGAAAAATGTAAAATAGCTATTTCCTTAATGTATTAAATCAGTAACATAATAACTTTTAATATGCAGAAGCAACATTGTACGATAAAGTAAGCCGTAACATTTGTAGTAGTAAAGACGTTATTTCAAATATATGTAATATATATAGCAGCAAGTAGTAGCAAAATACAGTAAATGAAAATAATTTTAATTATATGAAAGAAAAGAGTAATTGTTTAATTTTCTCTGTATACACTTGTTTTAAGACACTCACTTAAAACAATTACTGGTGAATGAAAGGCTAATTAATAGTTCATGAGTGATATAGTTTATAAAGGTATCTTGTGTATTTAACTATATGGTGCTAGTTAAAGGAGAGAACTTGTATGAATGGAAGTGATCATCTTCAATTAGGAATATAAATTGCATCAGCATAAGACAGATTACAATTTCATCTATAGATTGAATTTCGTATGTTTCTCATACATTACAATGCAAATTAATTAAATATATCATACTAATCATTTGTAAAATGAAATGTTCGAAATGATATTAATTATCGGTTAAAGTATCGAATTTCAAGGGTATTGTTACACAGTAAAAGCACTTTGCTTACAGAAAGTTGTGCATTATCAAGGGAATGTAATTAAGCAAAGAATGTAGGTTATTCAACGCGTATTAAACTCAGAAGTACTTGAAATACCTACCACATGAGTACGAAAACGATGCTGAGAGAATCTATTTAAAGGGGTATTCTGATGTTTCGGGTCAAAAAATGAAGTATTTCGAGAAATTTTTGTTTTCTATTACAAAACGATACATTTGTTTAGCTTTTTGAGTTTCTTGTATTAATCTAAGATTTGAAACGTCGAAAATATTTTGAATCAACAAGACTATTGTTACAGCTTATATCTAATTCATTAAAACCTGTACCATTTCTTCTCTCGGAAAACCAGAACATTCCTTTAAAATATTAAGATCCATCTTCCTGGAAAAATAATTAATTTATTAAATTAAATACAACCTAGGGAGGGGGGCATTTGTCTATCTTTATACTTAAAAGAATTATGTATTAATTTAATAGTACATTCAAAGTCCATGACATATTACGAGTAAATGACGTATAATCAAAAAATAATTCAATGTTTCAGCAGTGCCATTATTTTCGTATTAGCGATACTATCTTCCCTCTATTAATATGCAATTTTTCAAGTTATTGTTTAAACCTGAAGCGGATAGGTCTAAAATGAAATTTATGGTTGGCTACAAGAAACTTAATGCATGTATTTTTCGAGTCATAAATAAACTCACTCGATTAAGATTTATCTCTTCAACTTTTACTTGATCTTTACGTGTTTATCATTGATATATATATATCACGTGTAAGTGAACAAGTATATATATGTTCTATAAAAGAAAAAGGCTATACAATATCGTTTGATATCTTGAAAATGAAACTTCGATCGACTATAAGTTGAAGTAGCCTCAGATTTGATTTTCGCAACTCCCTGGAGTATAACGTGTATATCGTTTTCAGACGTCCTATAAGGCTGGTAGTTGAATCATGCGCGATGTATAAGATTAGAAAATGAAAGGATCTATTTTCGATTGTTTTCCTAGAATAATGTTGCAACAACTATACACTCGAACGATGTCAATGAAAATGAAACGAAAAAATCAATTTTGATTTAAAAATTAGAATGTGCCTGGCCTCCAGAATGATAAAAATAAAACTCGTATTATTATGTGGAAAATAATCAATTAATTCATATATACAGTGAGTATCTCCTAAAATCGTACATCATTATGCTTATTATTTTTACCATTATGTAAGAAAATTTATAAATAAGTATATCTTAGTTAAATATTTTTTTTTAATGAGTTTATCTTAAAAACATTATTTATAACAAGTGAATTCAGTAAATAGGAAAATAACGTAGAAAACGGCAGTCACTAAAAATCGTATGGTTGATATAACTAAAAATAAGAAGCATACCTGGTTTGTACATCTCTTACAATTGGTCATCTTTTGTTTTTACTGTTATTTAAATGTTTCATAGTGTAAGAATCAGTTTAATACGAATTGAAATAAGAATAATATAAAGTACATTTGTTTAAAAATGACATATCAATAGAAATATCAACTTTGCGAAGGCTATACATTGTATAACGAAAATAATATTCGTAATATAAATAGAATTTATTCTTCTGAAAGTTATATAAACAAATATCATTAAGAAAATTTTAATTGAGTTTCATAGATGACAAAGAGCTAGTCTAACATTACATTTCGAAGAAGACGGAGAATCAAATTTATTCTCTGTGCTTTTAGACTGCACTTACATTTCATTCGATTAATTAATAATCATTTAAGATATATCGAACACTCTTAAGATATGTCACATCCCCATTCATCCTTCCATAGACAAATGCATCTATCGATCTACGTATCTCATATATACACACACACAACTAACATTAGAACCTTCCATAATCTTATTCAACTCAATCAATCAACTGTGAGTTCTATCTTACTCTCATTCTTCCTACCTCTGTACTCCTTCTCTTTTCATGTTGATTCGTAAAATTTTACCGTTACCATCGTCTAAGAAGTTTCACTTTAAAAAATAGAAACTGGTTTCATCGGGATATCTGTTATTACGATACATAGTTTTTTCTTGTCAATATTTGACAAGTCCATTCTGTTCTATTTCAATGAAAATAAATTTTCTTAAAGCTATGTAACGAATACTTTTTCGAAAACTGCATCGTATCTTGATCTCTGCTAGATATTTATTCGCGAAAATTCTTTTCCGCGACTTTTGTCGTACCGATATGAATGAGAAAACCAGAAAGGAATGGAAAGGAAAGGAAAGAGGAAGAGAGGAAGAAATAAAGAAAGCACATGTACTACATGTGGTGTATTCAAATAATAGACTTCTCGAGGCATGTAATCCAACATAAACATAAGTCGTTATATTTTGCATTTGTATATTTGCTTTTGTATATAGATATACATATATATGTGATATATGAACACATACATGTTCGCATGCACGCATATATACAATATCTTGACGTTTCTGACTTGATTTCTTCGAGCACCAAATTCTTTCTTCTCATTTTTCCTTTTTTCTTTCTATCTATTCCTTTCTCTTTCTCTCTCTTATTTCTTTCTCACTCTAAGGACCAGTTCGCGAGTATCCGCAGTGCCGTTTGATTATGCGCCATAGCCGGGAGGCTGAATGTTTAATTTCTTTGTCCATGAGATAGGCCGTGAAATGTGTCGCGGTAGAAAAGCAAAAAAAAAAAAATAAAAGAAAGAGGAGAAAAGAGAAAAAGATAGAGAAATTTCCACAGAAGCACGTAGACGTATAAGCAAAATACATGCGAGGAATCCGCGTGCTTTGCGCTATATTGCTTTTCTTTGTTATAAAACTATTCCTATATTTTTCCTCCTTTCTTCGATTTTTCAAATACGCCTTCTCTTTTTTACTTTTATTTTTCTTTATCTCTCCGTTAATGACGAAAGTAGATGAAGAAATGACGGCATTCGTATTAGTCGTTTCTTTAATATATGTTTACACAGTCTTTGATACTTCTTCAATGTATGTAAATGCTGAATGATCTATAGATGTCTATGGTATATACCCAATCTTTCGAAAGTTCTACGACGACAATTTAAAAATAAAATATATCTATGAAATACTTAGAAAGATAAAAGTGGTGTTATTATTGTTATTATTAGGTTGTTTTCATGGAAGAAAAGAATATGATATTTGCATCAAAATTATCATCAGTTTCTAAAGTTTAGTGGAATGATATTAGCGTTGAATGTTCTGAACCTGCTTCCGCATACATAAAGAAGTGCTGACATTGTGAGGGTGTATTGTAAAGCATAGTCACTTACCTATATACATTAGAGTAGTTCTTATTTTGGGTACTTTTGAATTTTTATGCTACCATTTTTATGCTCTCATATGGTTCGAAATAAATAAATAAATAATTATTAGCCTCCAAGTGTTTCAAGTTTCTATCTCAATTTTAACATTTTACCGCAGAGTGATGTAAGTTTCCCATCTAAATAATATGGAATTTTTGGCATTGAATGATCAATTTTTTATGCACACGTAGATTAATTAAAGTCTTAGACCTGAAACCTTTATATTATTAAATATAATAATTATGAAATATAGGAAAACTCCAAATATTAGGTTACTAATAAAAATAAAATCTATTAATTATTATAAAATACTTTTAAACTCTGCATAATCTACAACAAAAAATTGCAAATTTAATGAAATTCGATCACAATGGAAAATCTTAAAAATAAAACAACAAAAGAGAAATTACTGCATTATTTAACGAACATTAATTAAGCTTGAACGTTACTTCGACGGTAACATATACATATGCGAGGGTAAGAGAAAATTCAAGAGGTGCGTGCATCGATATTTCTAGAATTATTAAGAGACGATTTCTTTCTAACCTCCAGGGATTGCTAGCTTTTCCTGAACCACCAGAGATTGCTAGCTTTCCCTGAACCGCCAGGGATTGCTAGCTTTCCCTGACCCACCAGGGATTGCTAGCTTCCCCTGAACCGCCAGAGATTGCTAGCAATATTATTTAGATGAGAAACTTACATAGCTCTGCGGTAAAATGTTAAAATTGAGATAGAGACTTGAAACACTTGGGGGATATAATTATTTATTTATTTATTTCGAACCATATGAGCATAAAAATTCAAAAGTACCCAAAATATGGACTACCCTAATGTATTTATATGCAAGCGTAAAGATACAGATGTTAAAGGTATCCTGTTTACTGATTTTTCAGCATTATGACGGTACAATAAGCTATCGATGGGATTCTCGGCATTGTAATCTTTCCATTTCTTTCCTCGTCCTCTTTCTTCTTTTCATTTCCTGTTTTTCTTTTCTTTTCTTTTCTTTTCTTTTCTTTCCCCAAATTTCGATTACAAGGAGAACTAATTCATTTGAAAGAATAATGTAGGGACGTTCTTGTTTTCTTCCACGAAGAAATTCCTAGTCAATTGTTACTTTTTACTATTAATAAGGCAGTTAATATCAAGAACAGACTCACAGACCTATTTTTTCTATCTTTAGTAAGTAATGTCGGTTGAAAGGTGAAACTTCACTGTTAAAGTTACATTTTATTTATCAGAAAGAAAAGGACAAGTCGACCGAACAACAGTATCCGGTGGTTTTTCCGACAAAGAATTGATCTTTTCAGTTTATTAATAAAAGTCTGCGAAATTAGGATACAGATCTGTATTAAATTATCGGAAATTACAAAAAAACTCATATTGTTAGTGTCTTGAATAAAAAATATTTTATGATTCCTCGGTTCTATCCAAACGTTATTATTATTTAAGATAATTTCAATTATCTGTCCCTCTTTCGATTTCTTCAAAATTTATTTAATATATATATAATTAATATATAGCATTTATTCTCTGTTAATAAAGAATTTACACGATATAATAATTCGATTAGGATAATAAGGAGCAGTAGAAGTGTGGTAGATTAACAAAACAACGTTGTATTTAATTCGTCATAGAGTTTACTTGTCGTATTGTTCATAAGTATATAATTATTTTTTCAACCTAAAACTCTGCGTATAAATAGTATCGACATAGGATTTTTCATTGGACTTTTGTACCGTTGTCATACCTGAAGCCCGACATCGGTATAGCACCTTCGCGCTTAGCTTTCTGATTAAAGTCGATTAATTTGTCATTTATTTATTTCTCGATTTTGTTTTTCGAAAGAAATCATTAGAAAAGTTCATAGAGAGAAGAGGCTAGCTGATGCGTGTGTCATCTCGTAAGATTCCTTTCTTTTTTTCTTTGTTCTTTTAAAAAGATTTTTATGTGTCATTGCAAATTCCAAGTTCTGTAATCGCAGCTTGGATATGAGTATTCAAAGATTCTCTTGCATCAATGTCACTATGTTGGTAACCGTTGAGAAAGTAACAGGTCCCTGGTGTGTTTGCTGGCATTTCTTTCGGTAAATTATTCTTGGTCCGCGGTTCCAAAATGAATCCTGATGTTTTAATTAAGTGTCTACAATAAAATAATGTCATCGTTAAAAATAACATAAATGAAATGAACTATTTCAATTTGATATGTTTATATTTCAAAAAATGTACTCAGGTAAAAAAGAAATATTTGTTCTCGTTATACATACAAATACGTTGTAGGACTGACATTAACTCTCAATGGCTCGCTCGTGGATTCAAATTTGTTAGCCAGCGTTACATTGTGCCCGAAGAGACAATACCTAGGCATTTTTTTACCAACTACACCAGCCAAAACCATTCCGGTATGAATACCAATACGCATCTGAAAAATATTTAATCATAATAATGTTCCGAAGTAAGTTATACGAGTGATTTCATGAATATAAGAAGAGTTATAATTTGATGTGAAAAGAGAACGTGCAAGAAAAGTAAAAAAATTCGCAAAGATTCCTTTAAAAGTTAATTTCAATGTAGGAATCTTTTCTTTTACTTTGCTGCACGTATCGTAGTGGTCGTTTGTTATCAACAAGAACAATGGATACTTTTTTAATGGGAAAAGTTTTAATAGTCTTCGAAAAGGAAATAATAAACAATGGTATGATAATATTGTTAAGTAAATTAGTAATAATAAGTATTATCATTGATTTCTATACGCACATCAGCATTATCATTAAAACATATTAAGTTTTATATTAAATTTTGTTACCGAAACAAATAATTGATTACACGATTATTTTCTTTCATGCGTATATTATAGAAATCGAATTGATAATTCTTCGATAATTAAACGTAATTATTACCTTGATAGGTTTTCCTTCGTGCGTTAAATGTTGAGTACACGTTTGTATCATTTTTAAGCCCATCCAGGCAATTTGTTGTGCATGAGTGTTTGTATTTCGATGTAAACCACACGCCACGCAATAAGCATCGCCTATTGTTTCTACCTGATACCCAAATGAGTTAAAAATTATACTTTTTATACATATAGATTGTTTTTAAGACGTTGCCGTAAATGACGGTTACAGCCGTCGAGAGTTTTCATGGAAAATAAATAATTGAAAAAAAAAAATGTGTTTCTGAGCACGCTCGTCAAATTAAAATTGTGCGTGTTATAAGTATATTGCAATTATTAATGATCAATTACAAATATTAAAACACCTTGTATACGTCCAATTGTCCACAAAATATATCAAATTGTTCGTAAAGATTTTGAAGCATATTGACAACCATCATTGGAGTTGCTGTCGAACAAATAGCCGTGAATCCAACAATATCGCTGAAAAGCATCGTCACGTTCGAATACATTTTTGCTTCGATCGTTTCACCTACAGAAGAAAAGTTGAATTTCTAATTATCTTATTTGAAAAAAGATCTTATTTTCTTTATGTCGTTACTATCAGTCCTTAAAATGGCTCCCTGACTTATCGTAACTCGATAACGAAATATCCTTATAATATTTTTTTCATATACTCCTTAATTCAGACAATTTATGATTTTTCGAATGAATAACTTTAAAACATTAAAAATAATTTATTTGCAATTATTGATTAGTGATTTGTTGCAATTATTGTTAAAACAAGTCTATCTTAATTTGTAGTTCTGAAGTTACAGGACTCTACTTTACCAATGTCCGTGACTTACCTAACCATAAACGTTTCGCTATATCTGGTGGAAATATAAGATGAAGTAGACTAACATTCTTTTCTCTTTCAGCATCGACCGCTCTATTAGCTTCCTCTATAGAGCTTTTTAGTTTATCCATGCGTCTTCTCAAGCCATCCTATAAGCAAATACGTTCATGTCTTTAATTTATCCAACACAGTATCTTCTTACTAACATTCAACGTTAGAGATACATGAGCCATATCATATCTCATGTTAATTTACTATATATTTGATGACTTTATATACATGCTACTTGTCAGTAAATACAAATGCACGAGCCATTAAAATGGCTTTATGAAAGAGTACATAAGATTAAGGAGTATGTATGTAACTATATTGATTTACTTCCTTTCACGGTGCATTATTGCTCGAAAAAGTACATAAACTTATTTTCTTAGGATTTCTTAATGTCTTAACATTCAACGTGAAATGGATATTATTTTTTTTACGAACTCGTTCCAACGTGGAATAAAATTGTATTTGTTGACAAAATAAAGACGTGACTTGTTACCTGAGCCCTCGCTTGCTCGCCCACTAAGATAACGTCTCTCGTCGCATCGTGCAATGGTATATCAGAAATAAAAAGACCTCTTCCTGTGAGACCATCTAATCCGTTAAGGAACGGTGAACTCACGAATAAAATTGAATCTGATTCCGGACAGTGAACCATTTGGCCCTTCATTTCCAAACCCTAAAAATAAAATTCAATGTAAATTATCGGCCGATTATATTATCTATGTTTCATTCTTTAGCTTGTCGAGATTTATAATAATCATACAGTAAGATCTGGTGCAATTAGTACAGGTACTCGAATCGATTAGGGATATATTCTGACTATTCGAATTGCGGTTTGGAATTACAAGATTGTACAGGGTGATATTGTCTGTAGAATAACGTATGTGGTATAAATAGGACTATCAATGATATCCACCTTGATATTGTACTATAAATTTATCAAACGTAGTATGTTAATTAATTTCATGCAATTTTCACAAGCTTCTCTATTATACAAATTTATTACTAAGGATTTTTCTTGGTTATTATACGACTCGTATTAACGCTTTTTATCTGACAATTATAAAACACTTAAACAATAATAAATGGAAAAAAATAAAGAGAAATATTATGTTAAAGTAATATTTTATCCGTATTATATGAAGTATTATTAACGATGAACGGAACAAAGTAAAAGTTTTGTAAACTGATAGGAGAATTTTATACCTCAGCAGGATATTTCTCAGCACCGTGTGGCCTTTGTAACGTTAGAACAAATGGCGTGTTCGCGCGCTTCAGAATCTCTTGAAAGGTCAAAGTAATCCCGTGTGGTCGAGTGAACGCAAAGTACGTCGATATTTCCCTTCCAAGGCGATCCAAATAATGACCAAAGATTTTCATAAAGCCAACACCCAGCTGGACAAACTCGAAGTTTCTATCGACGACGAAGTGCCATGGGAAAGCTTTGCAAAAGCTTGCCACCCCCAAGCGAAGGTCTCTGGCCTCGGTGGAAAGTGGACGGAAATAGTCTGGCGTGACTACGTCGGAATCGTCGTCGATTCGATCACTATACCGTTCTGGAATGATGCGATATCTGAAAGATAACTCGACCGTTAGCAAATCTTATATATTCCTCTTTAAAAGCTATTTCGATCCGACTATAAGAACTTGTATCTTTTTGACAGTAACTCTACCATAGAAAATTTCTTCAAAGGGAAAGTATGAAAGAAAAAGAGAGAGAAAGAAAGAATGAAAGAAAGAAAGAGAAAGAGTGGGGGGGAGAGAGAGAGGTAGTAGAGACAAAACATAGATACATCTATCCGTTAAAAATCAATGCTTTCACTGTGTCATCTTTTTCGTAAAAATATTCTTATATTCTTACTCGCAAGAGAAGATATAATTTTAAAATTAAATTAAACGATCGAAAACGATAGTGTGTGAATTTACCAACATTGACTGTTACTTTATCAGCTATACGTGATGCTCGTCAATAAGTTTATGACTAGTACTTACATATCTATTTATTAACTGTATTTCCGGGAACTATAATTTCCACGAATTCATATTTGATCTCATATTTCATATTCCACAGAATCGTTCGGTAATGAAACTTAGTAGATAATGTTATAATCGATAACGTACTTTCAATGCTATAGAAATAACAAATTATGTACTGATATATTCGATTTATATTTTACACGAATTAATATCATACTAGAATAGAGAACTTAGCATTTTTTCTAATAAAATGATTCTTTTTATATTTAATTGTCATCTCTTCGAAAGAAGAGGGAATTTAATCGATGTTATAGAGAAATCGTTTAAATTTCAATAGCGAATACGTAATATATACTTAAAGGTGCAGGAGCGATTTTTTTATTTAATCTGTTCAAATATTTTCTGTTAAATATTTGCGACACACTATCGATTAATATTTATTTGTTGGAAAATCAATATAAACAAGATAAAACAGTAGGTATTGTCATTAAATTGTAAAAGCTTTTCCATCATCTCTGCGAATTATATTCCCTAGACAAATTTCAGTGGTATCAGTATACGATTGACTCGACAAATGTATTGATTCTTTATAACTATCCAGGTTGTTATAACTACGGTGAAAATATCTAAAAAAAAAAATTCTTACATATTTTCAAGAATATAGAGAGATAGAAATTTTACAAGTTTTCTTGTTTCGAGAGGCTTTCGATTAAGAATTTGATGCAAATGTTATGCTATATATTACTTATCTATAAATGTATATATGCTTTCTTGGACTATTATTTAAAGAATTATATTATTCTTCAAGTAGCATAAAAAATTTTCATTTTATACTAGTTTTTCTGAATAGTAAGATGATGTAATCTTTTAATCAAATATATAAAATACAAAAATTATAATACTGGAAAGATCTTCACGAGATCCTGAATGTATAGATATATTTTTAATTAAATATAAAATGAGTAGGACGGGAACCAGAGACTTCGGTTAAATTAATGAACCGAAAAGTTAAAAATTGGAACGTATAATGTTGTTTGCATTAAAGTCAAAAAAAGAAATAATGTATTTATTCTTTTATGAGGAAAGAAATGAATATTGAAGGCTTGACTCATGTTTTTCGTTTAACAGGTTAAATCAATCGTATCGAAGGATTAATGATAATTACCTAAAAAATTTGGAATTATAAGGATCTGGCAATATGCACACATTAGCTTTGTCATTATAAAACTGTCTGGCGATGCCCTTGAGGCTGCCAACGAGAAGATAGGCGACGGACGGGTAATCGGTTGTGAAATGTAACTCCAATCCTTCCGGTGTCGCGATGCACACGAACTCGGCCTCGTTATCCAAGCCAGACTGATGTTGAACGACGTCGTTGACGCCGTCGAGAGTTGTCAGGAAAGCTGTCAGATCGTTCCCAAGGCATCGAAAAGCTCGCCTAAGAAGGCCAACGCATGCGGTATTGATCAATTCTTGTCCTAGATCATCGAGAAATGCTTCTACGTTGACTTCTGAAAAATAAAAACAAGATTACTTTGTCAATATTTTAACTTTTCTCGTATATCTTGAAAGCAGTCATTTAGAGTTTACATCATAGATTGTATATACAGGTAACTCTTCTACAATACTGCGTTCTATAACACGGTTTTGCTATAACATGATTCATAAATTGCGAAAACCTTTGTATAATACTTTTTACTTTTACAACACTAGATAATATGATTTTATTTAATATATTCAAAAATTAAATTACGTTTAAATAATGACGTGAAGGAATAATAAATCATGGTCTCAAATAACACGGCATTTTCTAGGAATCTAACTACCGTGTTATAGGAGGATTACTTGTATATGTATATATAAATATATAAGTGACGATTAGTATTTTATTTAAGATGACGAAAGTATATTTGAAATTGATATTTTTCGTCAATTGTCTTGCACGTAAAAAAATGTATACAATTATTTATTATCATTCCAACAACTGTATCTGTGAGTAGAGAATTTAATTTACATATAAATA
Organism: Polistes canadensis; assembly: GCF_001313835.1. Lineage (NCBI taxonomy): Eukaryota > Metazoa > Arthropoda > Insecta > Hymenoptera > Vespidae > Polistes > Polistes canadensis. The sequence continues at coordinate 1,681,286 of NW_014569549.1, forward strand.
CTGCCTATCGATACTAAAAAAAAAAGGCTATACACTAATCGATTCATATGGTAATATAAGATCCGCTATCAAATAGTCTCAGAATAAAGAGAAAATGTCGATTCCGAAGTCGTTTTCGAATGCCCAAGAAACCGACCCACCATTCTTATTTTAATCTAACAGGATTTTTAAATTCACAAGAGTAAAATACATTCAGATTTAATATTTAATATCTACTGGTTTGTATTTGTTAGAAAGCTAACGTTTATTGTGAAAATAAGTATGAGATGTATCTTTTTTATTTAAAAGTCATTCAGTATGTTTTCAGAAAAGGAAAGAAAGAAAGATGGAAAGATCTTTCTCTTTCTATCTTTTTCTATCGAAAAATCTCTCATCATTCTTCACCCTTTTTAAGGCCAGTACTTGCAGATCCCTCATAAGATTCCGAAAATAGATGCGACCAAAGTCTTTTAACCGATGGCTTCCTTACTATATTATTTTACATTACACTCGCGCGAGAAAACTCGATAATCGATAACGGCCGAGGTAATACGTGGTAACATGCATCACAGACGACCATCCATCTGGAATATCTCGCGATGAGGGCTCCTCAAATCGTGCGGTAAAATTTCCACGAAATTTTTCCTCTTTCTATTTGTTTTTCCCTTTCCTTTATCCTTTCTTTCTTTCATTCTTTCTTTCTTTCTTTCGTTTCTCTTCATTTCTAACTTGATGAGCATACCTACATATTATGTAAAATTGTATTTGACAAAAGAAAAATCCTTTTATTCGATGACAAACGAACCATCAGCTGTTACAATAAGATCGTATAAAAAAAGAGACAAAACAAAAAGAGCGTTTATGAGAATTCGTAAAAATCTACCCTATGTTTTCCTACCTTTACAGATTTTATCACAATCGCAATGCTGCTTTTAGATCTGTATCCTTTCCATATAGCAATTGTGATAAAAGAATCTCTCTATAAACTCGCAAATCCAGCCGTTAAAAGAGAGACGCACTTTCAATATTTACCATATGTTATTGTTAGAATCGGTACATTTAACTAGAATTTCCAAACTGATATCCAATTTAATCGACAAATCATCGAAGAAATTTTCACATAGGTACAGATTATATTTGTCTTTGTTATTGAAATATTCATTCTACATATATTTTTAAGATAAATACGACAAATATCAAAGTTACGGAATGTGAGAGATCGAATATGAACAATAATCTCGCAAAAATATTAAAGTTAAATTAAAGACAAATAAAATATATACCATCCAACAAATGTTTTAATCTTTCTCTCTCTCTCTCTCTCTCCTTTTCCTTTTCTAACAATATATTTTAAAGTATGCATATACATACATACGTAGGCATATATGTAAATTTAAAATATCAGTTCGAGCATAGCAGCAAATTCAGATTTCGAGCTCACGTTTTTCTTATTATTATGTAAATTAAAATCAGTATGTCATCTCTATCACGCTTTATATTCTTTGTAGCAGTATATCTGAATGCTGTAACGATATTATCTTAGATTTATCGTTTCAGTTAGTCAGATTCAGGGAAAAAAAGCCATATTGCAAAAGCAATCCGCGCTTGCTGGGAAATTTCGTATGAGTGAATACGAATCTATCGCATTAGCGAATATTCATAATTCGAGATTCCATTTTGGGATTATATCATTACGTTTGCAAAACAATACTGGAAATCATTCGAAGCCGTACCTACATGGATAAACATACGTCCTCGATAAAAAAAAAAATAAAAGTAGGATTAAAGTTTTAGGAACATGCGTCACGTCATAGCAGAAAGTTCCGTTTCTGCTCGAGAAATTACTCGGAGTGCTTCCGCAGTACGAACTACTTGTTCTCGTCGTGTTTACAAATATCAGCTGATCACGACACCGTGAATAACGGAGAAATATTGCTAGCAAGAAATCTCGAGGACAGTGCTTACGAAAGATGATTCATGTTTAAAAATCTTTTCCTTGATCGTAATTTGACAGAACCAATGAACAAGAAGAAAACTTCTTCTTACAAATAACAATTTTTTTCTTTTCCTTTTTTTTTTAAATTAATCTTAAGCGCTTGAATAATGAATATTTTTCATTGGTACATGGGGATGATTTTTATATTGATTATCTTTATATTGGCAATATAATTGTGTTTAAGCAAAAGCATTCTATCTTTTAATTTACATAAGCGTTTACATAAAAATTCTTTCTATATTTTTTTATCACAACGTGAGACAGCAAGTAAATTTTCTTTGGAAATTTTTTTTTGATTTATTGTATGTGCATTTACTAGGTTAGGGTACAGTCTTCCCTTCTCACTAATTCAATTCATTTAATTAATAGTACAATTAATTAAATTTTATTCTTCCTGTTTTGTTCGCGTTAGTAGTGGCGAAATCGAGATGATTGATCTTATCTAGAAAAGTATATAATGTAATGTTACTTCTGTTAGTTTATCTAATCGCAATTTATTTCCATAAATCGATACTTGTAATAAATGAACAAAAAGACAAACTTTTTCGTAATGAATAGATTCTAGCATTCAAGTAGTGCTTTAAGCCACAATTTTTTAATTAGAACAATCAACTTAATATAAAAAGTTGTTCGAGGTTTTGCATTTGATTTTTAACCGTTAGGATCTTCAAAAAGACAAGAAAAAAAATAAAATAATTTATTATTATACGCGACACAAAATTTATTAATATTTACTCTTTTAGTAGATCATAAATAATTTCATCCATCAGACTTTGAGCAATGTTTCGGTACGCTATGGCTCTACCTATCGGCAATACCTGTCACAGTTTCATGCAAACTTAAGTTTATCGTTGGTGTCTCTGGAAATTCCGTCGGTTCGCTAAGGGTCGCTTATAAAGTATCGTACCATGTTACTAGTTTAACGAACCATTATGTTCTACTACACGAAAGATAAATTTCCTTCTTGGCCGCAATAGCGAACGTAAATGCGAACGGAAATTTAGCATCTTGGAATCAGAGATATTGACTGATTTTTCGTGGTAAATTTCTCATACTAGGATTATTACCTTACTCTCTTCCCTACTGTTCGTCAACATTAGTAGCTAATGTTGAATTCCGATTGCCAAAGACAAATCTGTGTACATTACTGTTTGCTGGATATCGAGTGACCAATCCAAATCAAGCAGCTGATTAATGGGACGTTCCTGGAGTAGTGCTTAATTGTAACCGCACTACTTGACGGTCTAATGCAAATTAGGTTAACATACTCTCGAAGATCTCAAAGTAAAATCCACTCTCAATGGACAGATTCAACGTCAATTTTCGATATCTGTTCTTTGATCGCATTTATCTACTTTTACCCACTCGTCCATCTCTCTAGTCTTCTTTTTTTCTCTCTCGCTTTCTCATTCAACCTCCCGAAATCAGATCGTACGAAAAGATTCGTTCGTGCAAAGTTTCCTTGAAAAAGGAATGGTCTTTATAAAACTCTTTCAAAACGATTTCCAAGTTTCGATCGATGATGATCTACGAGCGAGGACTCTAGCATAATATCACATTAACTCGTACTGACATAAATTTATGCATAAATTTAACAATTTTGAGTACAAATCGATGTAATATATTTAAATTGAAATAATTTCAAACGTCCAGTTAATGTGAGATGTATTTTGAGATGACACGAAAATGAAATTATCTGCACCGAATGTCCGGTGTTATATATACAATATTTAAAATAATAATATTTTATAACGAATAATAGGAAATGAGATTATATTTTTGGGAATATCCTCTCATGTATGAGAGATCAAGTAGAAATGTATTGAATACAATATAATTCTAATTTTATATTGAATTGGAAAACAAGATTAATTTAAAATTTATTTTATTTTAGGATTAAACGAATTATTGCACCATTGTTTTCATTTCAAATTATAATATAGCCAAAAAATAGTATGGAAAAAGTGAAATAAAGTAAAATAAATATATATATCTATTTGTAGAGATATGTTTGTATAGTATATATATCCAATAGTATATATAGTATATATATCCAAATAGATTTTAATTAATTCGAGTAACCTTTTCCTTGCTAGAATCTAATTTAACGTAAAGTCACGAATCACAGACACTTCAAATTCTCTTCAACGATCTTCGAGGAAGAGGAAATATCATTGACTTCTATCTTCTAGTTTTAACCTCGTAAAGTTTAAGCAAGTTTTCCTGAGAAATCATTCACGATGAATTCCAGATCTTTATGATAGCGAGATTTATAATGTTTGTTAGTTGTTAGAAAATCCGTACAATTGACATTACTCTCTGATGGCGCCAATAATGTCGTTAACATTGTTTCGAATAGGAATCGAAATGTATAGCATTTCAAGAGTTATCTTACTATTTACATTGGATATCGCATTTCCGTGAACATCAAATTTCTGATATGTGAATCCGTTATAAGGCAATGAAACTGACAAAAATGATTATTGCGGATAATAAACTCATGAAATGGATTTGTTTTTCTCTTCGCTGACGTTATTCATTTTGATACCGATAATCCTCGATTGTAAATTTCAATTAGATTCAAGCTAGGAATTTGGAAGGATTGTCTATAAAATCTTATCGTATAATTGTAAATATTAATAAACTAAATGAGAATAGTTTATATGTAAAAGAATCAATCGATTGTTCGAAATATTTGCGCAAACATAAAATAATATATTTTTATCATAATTTTGTTAACTGTAATATATCTCATCACTCAATAATTATCAGCTGACGATTCCCGTTTACTTCTAAAATATATCATAGTTTTCATAAAAGCTATCTTATCATTAAAAGGTTTACATAGAATTATCAGAGATGAGTATCGTTCATGATAGACATAAAATAACTTGGCCATCGGTTATTTCAACGCAGCTGGCGTTATATACTCCATGATACCTATATTCTTGTTTTTTTAATTGGAATAAAAAATCATCTCAATTATAAACGAAATGAGAAAATTACTTTCGTCGCTGTAGGTCTTTTTTTATTATTCACGATTGATTGCGCATAGTAGATTTCGCAGTTTTTCGCTATTTCGAATATCAGCGTCGACAATATGAGCTTCCAACTAGAATTCAGCAGAGACAAAGGGATTACAAGTAAGATTGCAGTTAGTGAGAGATTCGTGCATGGATTCATCAAAATTCTCTCGGGTATCACCCAGGAAGAAAGAAAAGTTAAAAATAGAATGAACAATGAGCATGCATGCTTCTTCCAAGATTACAAAGAAGAGAATCATTACAGGGATCATTTTTCATGAACCATAGTGGAGTAAGTATACATCGTATTTCGAGAAAATAAATGATATATGTGCGACGAGGATCAAGCAAAACAACTTTATAAAGATCACGATCTTACATCGTTGGAATGAATGTTCGATGTTACACAGTGACAGCTCAGTATCGATATCGATGCTCATTTCTTTTCAACTTTTCTTTTCGTTCTCTTGAATCTACGAAAAAGAATGATTGATGTTAACTACTCGATTTGAAAAATTTATAAGGGATTATTGTTAAGGCATCGAATGCAGTTTATCAATGTAAAAGAGGAGGAAAGACAAAGAGTAAAAATTTCAATATTTTATCATTGATTAAATTCATTACATTTAGAGTTAAATTTTGTCGAAACAATATACCTTCTCATTCCTATTAAATCAATAATCTCTCACCAGTTACGCGGATAAAAATTAATATCCTTGGTGTATCGCTTCGACCGTAAGTGTCTTGAATGTAATTTTTTTGGATCAAGCCTTACTATATATCTCATCAATCTTTCAAAGCGTGGATTATCGTTGAATCTTGTATTTTAATTGCGCAAAATTCTTTTTGTTCTTCGATTTTACGAGAGATATCGATTATCTATGTATATTGTAATTTTAAATTTCCCTTGCCTTTCTCTTTTCTCTTATTCTTTTAATATTTCTACAAAATTTGCATTCTCGAGAAATATTAAATTGTTGGCATATAGTGTATTTCGATTGATATTGACATTTTGATTTACGTCACTATTATTATCCGTTGCAACATGTTTCAGATAAAAGTTTGAATGCTTCAGAAGAGGATATGTTCTGACGTTAGTCTTTTTTTTATATACGGATTCGTAAAGGTCATGCGAAAATACACATATTTTTATGGTATCGTAATTTTTAATTCACAGATCGATCATTTCGGAATCCTTTATAAAAAAGAATGTATAATGCGTTTCGAGAGTCAGTTATCCGAATTGCAAAATAATAAAATTATTTTTTATCAAGTATTTGGCCTCATATTTTTCTTAAGTACGTTTAATACTATAACTGAGGATTCATATTTTGAAATAAAATACAAAATATCGTAATTCTATTAATAAACTAATACTACAATATCTTAACCATAAATATTTACTTATGTAGAAATGCATCTAAATTATAGGTTAAGGATTTACATATAATCAATTTACCCAGGAGACTGTATAGAAAACATCATAATGACTTTCTCCTAAAACAGTAAAATTTGACTCCCAAAAATTCTTAATAGAAATACTTTAGAATATACCTTTTTTATTAGACAGTATTATAGATGTCAATTTACAATCATTCTATTTATTATTTACATTTAACATGATTTCTAATAGAAAAATGTAAAGAAATTTCCCTTTTTTGTATGATAAGGATTACCCACAAAGATGCAATTTTTATTCAGCTAGTTTAAGTAGTCTCCAGGGACTGTCTTTGAATCTCATATAACCCGATTTATATATATGTAGCTTAAATCCAACTGAATCTTTAGATTTGTTCGTAATATCGAACATAAATCCTGTAAAAAGCAAGAAATCAGTAAGGACGAGATATAACCTCGTACTTTTTAACGATTACGAGATCTCGTTCAAAGTATACGACGATCATTATTTTGTTTTCTTGTTACTTTTTTCCTTTCTCATTTTTGTTATAAACTCCCGTAATAAGCTTGATGACCACAAAGATATATGATTTCTTTGTTTTGTATTACTTATATGCAGCGGCACAAATATAGAAATATAAAGAGGGGAAAAAAAGGAAAAAATAATGGCGTACATGTATACCAAAGACTAAAAAGTTACCCTAGAGGCAGCCTTTATGGCATTGAATCGTTTCGAAGGGAAACGACTGACGAAAAATCGACTAGAAACGGAGACAAACTAAAGGAGGGACATAAAAAAGTAGACAAACGTCGAAAGATATAAAAGAAAGGAAAGACTTTTTAGACAGTTAGCTTTGAAATCCTTTTTTTGTCAGTACTTAAATTGTTTTACACAAAGTACACTTAAAGTCTCTTACAAAAAATAATATTTTTTTGTCTTACAACTGTATTATAATTCTTAACAAACAAAAAATGAAATATAGAATAAAGCTCCCGTTTTAGATGAAAGTTATTGTTTTTAAATTTTACATCAATTTAAATTTCACGACTTAAAATATACTGAAATTTTATATTCCAAAGATATATTGTAGAAAAAAATCAACAATATGATTTTTTTCCCGGATTTATAGATAACGTTAGATGAAAATGTATTATGTGCTAATACTTTTGTTTTGTTTCAGAACTAGTATATCTTTTGTTTACTTTTAATTAATATTGAATGTTTGTTTTCGAAAGAGTTCTTTTCTTGTGGATATTTTTCTAAGAAAGAAAATCAAATGACATCAGAGTTATTAATAAAAAGATAAATAATATCTCGATGAAAGCGAATAAATTTCATTTCTTTCATGAAATCATGATCACTCTTTTATTTTGTGAGCCACTAAAAAGCTGCGTTAAAAAAACGGTATCAAGGATAATGAAAACAATTTAGTTTTGGACTGAAAGGTGAGACTCCGAGAGAAACAGGATACACGATGAAAGGGTTTATATCTCGTAATAGATGGAAACGTCCAACCTAATTAGCCCTTCTCGCTTATAGTAAATGAACCTCGAAGATTTTTACGCAATTTTATCAAAAAATATAGCATTCTCAGTTAGTTCAAAACTTTGGACGTCGAAGTGAATCGAATCGATAGTGTTAATGAATTGGAGATGAATTGATGTGGTTAGAACATTATTCCATCACTGAGGTGGATCGTTATCAGTAGTATTAAATGCCTATACTGTATTGATTCAATCAGTGTTATTGAAAAAAAACATTTTATTTTTTTTGCTTGGATTTTTTTCAAGTATTGTAATTGATATTTACAGCGTAGTATATAATTGATATAGAATATTGTTCATAAATTTATTAATTTTAGGGAAAATTTCTAATATAATATAGTTAGAATATAATAGAGAGAATAGTATAGTTAATGATTGTTGAAAACAATTATTAATAATTTTATTTTACGAATTTGAATATTTCAAAGATAATGAATTGAGTTGATATTAACGTTACTTTTCGTGGAATGCGAAGCCTGAAAAGTTTTATTATATCTTTATATGTCTTTTCACGGAAGAACATCTATGGCATATGGCTTCAGAAACAAAGAAATAAATAAATGTCTAACGAAAGATAACAATTTTATAATATTCTTGATTTTATTAGGACTTTTGAATAATATGGAATGTTTTATTTGATTTTCCTCAACGATGTTTTTCAAACATTTTATATATTAACATACAATAAAGACTTACCACAGTTGTAATTTAATGTTTCATATATATCTTCCAACAAGTTGTAGTTTTCCTCCGTGTCCACATTGTAAATTAGTTTATCTCTGAAACAAGAACGGAGATCGTGCTTTTTTGAAAATACATTTTTACGAATAAAATAACGATATTTTCATGCGCTTCAAGTTGATATGAATATTATGTAAAACTTATGAAAATAAACGAAGAAAAGCTAATATTGTAACTTGAGGAAGCATGAAAACTAGAGAAAAATTATTGTTAAAATAAGATACGAAAAAAATACCTACAGGGATGTAGAGATCGGAAGAGACACTTCGTTTTTCAAAAGGGCTTCCAAAGCTATTGCAACCACATCGTTCTGTAAAAGAGTAAATTGAATATTATTTTATACATAAAATTGGTATAGTATTTGTTTAAAAAAGTATTTTATTATCAACACATTCATTTATATTACAACATTATTGTATTTATTTAATTATGAATACATAAATTATATAATTTAAGGTATACGTAATAATAATATACCTATAAAGTGCACTTTTTTTCTTCGACAGATAAAATACGATTTATCCACTCAACAATCTTTTAAAAACTTTACAAGAGTTTGTCTTTCTTTAAAGATTTCCTTTATTACGATTACTTGAATTCCGTCATTCTTTTCACGGAAATCGTATCCATGAAATTTCGAAGCAATAACTTAAAAGTTTAATGATCCATCTTCGATAAACGAGCATGTTTGACGTTTGAAAGCATCGTAGATCTCCAGAAAGTTCGGTTAACGCTCAATATCCTCTACAAATTTTATCTCTCGCAAAAGAATTATTGTTTTTTTCCACGTCGTGTATTAGAATTCTTTAGAAATCACGATTTCTTTGAAAACGATCAATACTTTATTCATGATATTTCAAATCCCTATTAAAATTTTTCAAATCTACTGGGATTAAATAATTTCCCGTTCTGATTGGTTTGATTAAATTACATCGAATTGTCCTGCCATTTGAATGGAATTGTTTCATCGATGAGAATCGAGTTACGATGGGCATGATTGAAACGACGAAGTTTAATATTAAGAGAACATCTGTATCTCCATCGTGTTAGTTGCAAAAGAATTTATTTAAGCGTGCCATGCGTTGTCAGTGAATAAGAAATAGATTTCTTTCTATTCTTTTTAAAAATAAATTTTAATTTAATCATTTTGTCTAATTATCTTCATATTAAATCATAAATTCTTATAGGTTTCAAGTTTGATATCAATCGTATTGATTATAATATGAAAAATTTAATATACTTTAAATAGAAAGTATTTTATAGACTATGTTAATATGCAATTCTTAATATTTTAATAATCAACTAAAATGCAATATCATTTAATTCGAATTGGATTCGAAATGCGTGGATTAATAGTAACTTGGTTTATTATTGCAAAGATTATTGATTTAATCGTAGTATGCTTGTACAGATAAGAGATAAATATTATATGTAACTGCTAATCTTATGCAATCGGCTTATATAACGAGTTATGAGGAAGACACGAAGAAAAGAAGCGTGTTATCGCTTGAATCACTATTTGATTGGTGGGATCAGTAAAATTGTGAATGATGGAATAAATCTGTAAGAGTTTTAGGTAGTCGATAAAAAGTATTCGGTTTGTAATCACACGCTTTAAGAGGTTCGATTGAGATCTATATATTGGTTTAGATAATCCACTGAAAATTTACCTTCGGTACCTTTCAATATGTTCCCGTCAACTCTATTCAATGGAGTTTTCTTCGGGCTTTAATGGTAAATATCGTGAAAATATTTACGATGCTTATATTTTCGAAGGTGAAAAGTCTAATATCTAACATAAGATGTTGAGGTTTTTTGAAGTTAGTTCGAACTTTGAAAAGAAGCTTTCATTATTTGGTAGTCATAAGTTTAAAAGGCTCTTCAAGTTTTCTAGATTTTTCAGACCATTATAATTGAATACTTCATAGTTATAACTTTTAGTGATTATTGGGTTTATTAAAATTATATCTATATAAGATATGTTACATAAGCATTTATATGTATATATGAGTTTTTATTATGTATTATACTTTAATATTTATATAGGTTGAGTAAACATTTGAAGTAAACAAAAAAGAAACACAAAAAAGCATTTCGAATTTCAGGAAAAAAGTAAAAAATCCTAGTGCTGTAATCTGAGATAGTTGAGTAATTGCAAGTCAGCAATTGCAATTGCTTTGTTTCGTTAGCAAACGTAACAATAGTTCTAAAGAGTACGAATCACGGGCACTCAGAAAGCATTAAGTTAACGTTTCCTCTAAAAGAAAAAGTATAAAATAATAATAGCATTCGTTATATTGAGTTCGTAAAACATTTGGTTTGTTCTTATGCCCACCGCCGCGTTGAATTTGGCAAAGTCAAAGACGTTTACTTGAATTCAATGTCTCGATAGTTCTGTTCCAATTGGTGGCCAAAATCGATAGAGGTGCCGTTGAAAAGAGAGGACAAGAGAGAAAGAGAGAATAGGAGAGTTATAGAAGGTCATTCAAACTACTAGTCCAAAGGAAACACAAATGTTTATAGAATATTAATGGTGTTTTTCGAATCTTGAAGATGGTAAATCAAAAGGTTGATAATTAATCAAATATATTTTTTCATTAATTTATCCATTTTATTTTTAATATATTTGATATATATATATATTATAATTTCATATAATATATTATATGTGATTTTGAATAATGAAAAGTTTATTAAATTTAATTAGTTTTCAGCAAACGTACCTATTATATTTTCCTTATTTATTTTCAATCCAGTTTATTGCCAGAAGCAAAAGAATATAATAAAGAATGAATATTTTTCTTGTTGATAAATGATTAGATGTTAATAAAATATTTTATTTAATGTATGATTAGCAAGTTATGATTAGCAGCATGGCGTCGTAAAGAAGTTTTCGAATTAATCAAGTACGACATGGTAAAGTGTATTACTTTTTTTTTTTTAATATGCTCGACAATTTTATGGAAGAAGTTATAATCTTTATAATACACAATTTTCCTCCTCTTCATAACTTGAAGTTCATTCGTGCTGGTTAGTCATTCTGTTAAATTTTTTTCCTAACAGTTAAGCGACCGCAAGACTTTCTGCATCGTTCAAAACTCACTTTACTCTTCGAGCGTGACAAGAGATTTTATAAACTTTCTTTCAGTATATATATATTTTTTTCGATTAGCACTCTTATCTTAAGCCGATTAAATCTTTCTCTCTAATATATTTATATATTCTTTATGTAAAATACACATAAATATTTCGAATATGTACTTGTATTATCAAGAGCCCCCCTGTTTATTTCAAATTCTTTTTGAAATTTCGAAACATCTTTCAAGATAACAAGTTTTGATTGAACACATCTAAGAACAATTTTTCGTTTCTTTTCTAGTTTATTAGATTCATTCCTTTTACCGGTATTTCAAAATAGATGGCATTATTTGATGAAGTAGATATACAGGCGATAATCAAACACAATTTTTGTTGATTTGTCTAAATAACGAAGTTTCGAGGGCAACCCGTTCGATTCGTGAGAATACCAGTGAAGACAAAACCTCAAGCTGATAGTCCGAAAACAGAAATAACGAAGTTACAGTTTCGTAATATGCTTCTGTCGGTGTTTACCGAATAAAAAATTATGTATATAATAGTTCTGAGTTTGAATATCAATAACAATTTATCTTTTTGCATTTCAAATATTATTTTGTTACTTTGGAGTAACAATGGTCTATAAGGGACATTTCTGTATATTAAGGATAAAGCTTGTGTTCTGTTAAATGTCAGAAAAAGTTGAGGAATTTGTTGCAGAGAACAATTCCTGACCATGTTTATCAGTTTTATTGCGAAAGAGCTATAAAGATACCAGAGGGATAGATTTTTACGGAAAAAATATATGACATTTATTTAGTTCTTCCCGATTGTAAATCCTTTGACAAAATTCATTCTGTAAGCCCCAGGAATCAATATAAATTATTGACATTTAAAACTGATATTGCATTTTGTTTATGTCAAGAGCACAAAGGAATTTGTAAGAAAAGAAAGCGTTCTGTTTTTATCAATGTAGATAAACAATTACATAAAAATATAAAAAGGAGACCAAAGACAGTACTTCCATTACAAAACGTGCCGAAAGATGAAGCAGTACATTGGCCAATTTTTTTCGGACAACAGAAAATGCTGCAAAAATTCTGGGTGTAAAAGAATTCCAAAAATAAAATGTTCAAAATGCAACGTACATTTACGTTTAACGCCAGGTGAAAAATACTTCGTAAAATTTCACGTTTAAATTTTTCTATGCGGAAGTGGAAACATTATGGGCCGTTGTTACTTGAAAGTTACACAGTGAATTTATTGTAATAAAATTGTTTAAACCGGAAAATTTTTTCTTCATCTGCATATATATGTTTACAATTGTTGAGATTTTCAGTTGCAATTATTTATTTTTAATTTATAACAAAAATTCAGCTCCTAGAAGGTTCAAATAAGAAATAAAACACGTGGATGAACCAATTGAAAGTATAATACTTTATTGACTCGTCAGAGAAAAGCATTGTGGCATAAAAACTCTGGTTGTTAATTCGGATATAATAATTAATGGCGTTCAACTAGAGGTTGGACGTGTATCTCACCTCTTGCTCGTCTATAGAACTGTAAAGAGTGCTTATACACTTCGCTTATTTTACTTTTCGTCGGGTTTGTGGTAATATAAAGGGTAGTTAGTTGTACTTCGCTTGCCTTGTTGGTTCTTAATCAGTTTATCGTTTCTTCTTTGTCGTCTAATAAGAAGATGTGTCTTCGTAGTCGTACAATCGAAGAATAGAAAGAGTGTTTTTGTTAACGGGCCCAGCTGGGCGTGCGTAGTGGGGGTATGAATAGTGGGGGCGTGAACATTAGCACTTTGAAGCTCCCTACAGGGCTAAGACATGAACTTCTATAGAACCAAGGTACGCACTTCGAATACGTGTTTAAAGTCTACGATCGTTTCGATCGTACATAAAATTTTTCCATATAATGGGATATTTTTTTTCTACTTTTTTACGACAATACGTTCGATTTTCAATGAATCGAAAAGATATAAAAAAAGGTAAGAAGAAACCTGCACGGCAATAATGTGGAATGCGAAGAGCAATTCGTTCGATTCGCTTTTATTACTATCTTTCGATGACATATACAATAGCATCAAACTCGTTTTTCTTCCTTTCCTTTTACTCGCGCGAGAAACGTACTTAACCGCTGGTCATTTATCATAGAAAGAATAGTGAATTATTAACGCTTCGTTGCTGATCTTATCGTATAATTCAGAAGTAAGATAGTTTGTTAAATACCACTTAACAATATTAATATTTTTATTAAAAAAAAAAAGTTCAATGTTTTCAATATAGTAAATTTAAAAAATATGTAATGTTACTTGTTCTCCAATCTTTTATAATGTATGATGTTTCAATACACAACTATAATTATATTAATATTTTCATTTAAAAAAGAAAATTCATTGTTTTCTAATAGTAAATTTAAGAAGTAAATAATTTTACTTCGTAAATCTTATATAATATATGATTTTATAATTCTGTCGAGAAAAAATATTTACCCAATATGTAATAGAAAAGGTAGAGTGTGTAGGATTGAAAAATAAATGACTATTTTGGTTTTCTTTTCAAAATAGTAGTAAACGAAATATTGAGACAAGCATAGCCGAGATCTATTTCAGATTTTCTCGAGTTGATACACAATAGGTGAATATTACTTTACAGAAATCTATCTGGGGATAGATCTTTCTACCCTAAAGCGAACACGCATTCGCTCAGCGATTCCTTGTACAAACTGTAGAAAAAGATTCGAATTGCGAAAAGGATAAAAGGAATTCACAAAGAAAGAAAAGTGAATCTTTACGGCCATTTCTATGAAGATAGAGCATTTGTCTTCGTTGTTTCATCTTATTTGAAAGTCTTTTCACGACACAGTTTAATCGATTTACTTTTTAACTGGTAAAGAAATTTGAACGAAATAGTAGGAATTTGAGAATATTGAAACGAGGAAGAAAATGGTTTATGGCTATTCACCTGGCGTACCACATAACACTTACCTACCTATAACCTGCCTACCTACTGAGAAATTCAATGAATTTCGTTGAAACGTTCGACAGGTGGGAAGTGCAGATGCTTCTCAGACATTTTTATGCATCACTGGATAGCATCGACTATTGTATTCCATCCGAACGGTATGAATGAAGCATACCAGATACATCATCTCATTTCACTTGGGGTTAACTTGAATATCAAACTTATTTACGAATCCTGAAACTTTCGAGATTTAATAAATCCCTATAAGTATTCCTTGTGGCAAAAAAAGAATCGATAACTGTATTATATTTTATATTTACTTTATTCGATGATAATGAGATTAATTAATTAACAAGTCGCTTCGTAGATTTCAAAATGAAGTTATTAAACGTATTGAAGTTGAGTTCTTTCTCGATTAATCATATTTTTCATAATGTACTTTTGCACTTACTCATCCTAACGCGATAAACTCGGAAAAATCTATTGTTATTTTTGTAGGATTTCAATAAGAAAAGAAAAGAAGAGAGAAAGAGGGACGAAGAAGAAAGAAAGAAGAATTGTAAAAGTACTGGAAATAAGAGTGCAGGAAGGATTGTAATAAAGAAAGAGGAAGATTATGTACGATTTGAGTAAATAAATCGAAGAAAGAAATGGAAGAGAATTTTTACGAGATAGCGTTCTCCTGTTTACGGCTTACGTTTGAATTTAACGGGAAATGCATTACGACTTTCACGATTAGCTCGGGCTGCAGAGAAGCAGTGTTAAAGCGACGGAAATATCGATCGGTACGTAACATTACCTACGTTCGTGTACCTCGCTCATTCGCACATAAGCTCATGCATGCATACACAGATATACTAAGGTATATACATACATACATCGTGCCATTTCCGGTATGCATTTGTAGGAATGGCAATACGGAATTAACATGTATGTTGATGTCCATTGCGTTCTCTTATATGAAACTTACGGTTTTCGAATTGTTGCGATCTTTCCTTTCTCTTCCTAACAATTAAATAAAAGGCAGGTATATAATAAAGATTTAAGACATTCATTTAATACTTTAATCTTATTAACGAGCTATGAAGAAGTAGAAATTAATAAGAGAGTTGAATGAAAGAAATGATAGTGAAATGATAGAAAAGAAAAAAGAATATTTGAAATCTATGAGAATTGATAAGAAAAATTCGTAGTATTGATACGAGAAAAAAAGTCATTTTACTATTGATAATAATCTAAAAATCCATTTAAACTTTTCCTTTTTCTTTCCCTTTAATCCTTTGAATCCATCGGGACTTACGGTGTGTTTATCCACCGTTCGCATGACTTTCTACAATTTTTATTTCGGATTGCTGTTTCTAGACGGAATGAGGAATGTTCGTATTGATGTTGTAAAACTGTAAGACTTTTTGAAATTTTCTTTTGATTAGAATTTACAATGAAAGCGGGGATTCATATTAAAAATATTCTTTCATCGAATTCCGCGAGCAATAATCAAAAAGTTCGAGCATTGAAGAAGGAACGCGAAACAGACAATTTTATTACGATGATTTTTCTTTACCCTTCTCTCGTTCTTTTCTTTCCTATTTTCTCCCTCGCATTTACCATGTATTTCGTTTTGCTTTACTCAATATTATATAACTGAACAACTCTATCTCTTGAACTTTTGCTGTTAAATATTTCTGTGTTGTGTGCACAAAGAATTGTAAGAATCAGTAATGGTTATCTAAGTTACTACGTGCTACAAAAAAGACATAGTGAGAAAAATAACTCTTTCAAGAAATGCGACGCTGGTACCATTTAATTTCTTTGCGCTTTTAGAGTTAGGCTTAATAATGGTCGGTATATTAGTCTGAATATGTTCATTTAACAGATGTGCTTTTTGAGCTTTGTACCATGAGATGACCTTTTTAAAATTTCATTCCACAAGAAAATGCAACACAGTAGTAGTCCTCTGGAGATTTTAAGCAAACAAATTTTCTCAATACCTACATCTCTTTTTTTCTCTCTCTCTCTCTCTTTTTTTATTTCCGTTCTGTTCTATGAAAAAGGCTAAACAATAAAGAAGAATACCTTATCGTACGAACGAGAAATTCTATCTAAAATTATATCTCAATATCTGGAAATGCATTTTATTAATTTTTATTAATTTTTTCAACTCACAGAGAATTTCTTTCTATATTACAAGTCAATGCAGATAGAGTCCAACGATATCTTTAGTATTCTATCAGCATTTTAAATCGCAATCTCATCTTCCGGATACCACGAATGTTTGCTCAAGATACTGCATTTCGTTGACCCTTAACCTGTTTCTGTCCCTTCAACATCGTGTTGTCGACTGACGTTGTTAAATGACCCTAGGGATGTTATGAAAATGGTAGATTGTATCATCTAGGTCTTTACCACATTATAAAATACTCTATGAAGATAATATTTACTATTACGAAGATACAAATGACTATTACAATTTACTTCCTAATCATTTTTCTTTCTATCTCATAATAATTAATTACAAATATTTTCATATTTGTTAAAAAATTCTAAGATAAATAATAGGGAGCAAAATATATTATTTGCTTTTATTCAAATACAAAAATAATATAAATGATCATAAAATTAATTCTATAAGCATAATTTACAGATACACACACAAACGTAAAGTGATAAGTAATTTGGCGGCAAGATGTCTAACAGTACGCGTCTCAAGCAAAGTATCTACCATATATACGGTATTTTTTTCAGAAATAGAATGCAACCAACGGGGTTAAGATAAGTGCTTACCTTCTATATATGTAGTACATACTTATATACATAGGTCTCTTACTTCGTAACGCAAAATAACATAACTTATACGTGTCGTCTGCGAATACTTGTTGTATTTGTTCATTTACCCTCGGTTTACATTAGCTATGTAACAATTGGTCTCCGGAAAATTACAAGGCTTTCTCTATTATTGTTTGGATCATAGTGCTTTTTAGTTGCTATTATTTCCCGTTCCCCCTCTTTCACTCTTTCTCTCTCTTTTTCTCTTTTGTTCCAGCTATATAAAAGTTTGTCTGAAAGGAAAATAAAAAAGGTAGCTTTGTAAAGGATAATCGTAGACATTCAGAACAGTATTTTAATGGTTTCTATAAAAAAAAAATAAAATATATATATGTTACCGAAATAATGGGAAATCAGGCAATGTTAGCGATTACCCGGCACTGCCCTCGATGCAAAGCGTTTTTTGACAATGTAGGAAACAGAAGAATTTTTACGGACTTTTCCTTAGCATTGAACATAAAACTTAGACATTCTATAAAACACTAAATGCTATTTAGGCAATATTGAAAAGAATACATTATCGGGCAACAGGCACACCCTTCCTCCCTCACATTTAACACACATCCCGCCCCCAGACACATACACAAAAGTGAGTATGGAGCGGGTTTATGAGACTGTGCTCACTTGTAGAAATTGGAACTTACTCTATGCCAGTGTGTTATTATGTAGGTCCACTGTTATCTATCGTAGTAGAAGATTATATTGTGTTTAGACCGATATTCATAGAGATTACCATAGAAAATCTGTATCTTTTGTTTCTTATCGTATTGGAAGATATATATATAAGCGGATTTAGAAGGAAATATATTATATCTGCTTTTTTACTTTTGTCATTCTCAAGAATTTCTAGGAAATGTGAAAGATATGAATACATTTCCGACTTCGTCTAAAAACGCTTTACATTGAGGACAATGCAAGGTATTGCTAACATTGCCTGATTTCCCACTATTCCGGTAATATATATATATATAATTCGAGAAGATAGAAGCTCAAAGCATTAGGCGATAATCACGAGCTCTTGTCTTCGTTTTAATCTGCGTTTAATGCGAATTCCAGATAATACTATCAGGTTTTATTTTAATTTTCTGATTAAACTATGGAATAATTACTTCTCCAATCCCCCCTTTATCGAGACTATTTTATCGATTCTATCAACGAATAGATAAAACGAAACGTGATTATTCGATAAAGTCTGGTCAAACGTTAATTCACGGATGGTAGAATAAATGGAATGAAATTGGTCCTACTGTCTGCCTGAGAGTTACACGTAATAACATCTGTACAAAGATTTCCTATAATTAATATATAAGAATTTATAGAAAATCTCGATAATTCATCATGTAGAATTATAAAAGTTTTTTCAAATATTTATAGATATATATATATATTTATTTTTAAATTGATAAAGCAGATACAACTACAATAGTAATTATTTTGAAAAATCATTGTTATTCAGAAATATTTCTAAATTTATATCATTTTAAGATATTAATATTTGGAATATCTTCTTTTTCTTTTAGAAATATCAGAAACGGTAAGATACTAAAGAAGATAAATTCAATATCGGCATTTTGATGGGAAATTCATGGGATCTTTGTCAAAGGGCCGAAGTTGGTGCACTGGGTACGATATGGGATCTTGAGTGTCTATGAAATTGTACTACGTTTATCAAAGTACGTGTGCAGTACTACATTTAGTCAAAGGTAAAACAGAAGTGATTTAACTATTGCTTGTGTATGCTTCGACGTACGCTTTAAACGGTTAATAGAATTACGTAAACTTCCAATTACAAGTAGTATACTTTGTTATATCGATAAGGTGAGTTCACTCCACAGATTCTATATCTGAATAAGGAGTAACTATATGATAAACTCGTTAGTTCGATTATTCGATATTAAGGCCGTCCTTGTTTAGTGTGTGTTTACTTCGATCTAGAATCTTTTGAATAATTTCTTATCGATCTAATATACGTAAATATACTTTAGATTCGCGCAAGAGATCCGAAAGCTTTGGAATAAATTCCTTTCTATCTGATTATTGAATATACGTAGGTATATTGTAGATATTATTGCGTTTCCAAGTAATCAGAATAGTTTCGGTATTTTGCCCTAGCTTAGATACTACATAAATAAGTATACATACGAGAGTAGAAACTATAATAGAAACGGTACATCGTGCCTCTGTTACGAAGCAATCTTGTGTATCAAACCGTCTGTCGGACTAATTGCTCTCGACCCTTTTAGTCCAAGGCTATGCCGGATTTTCCTCAGTAAAAGCCTTTTAACTTGGATATCAAAAACATCGATTCTTTGAAAAGAAATATTGCACTACGTATGTGCAATTAATGCAGGAAAAACATTACTTTGTTAAACATATTCTCTTTCCAATGTTTATGCTTGAAGTTGTATTTATTGTAAGTATTACAAAAATAAGATCTTTTGCTTTTATATTGTAACTGGTTTTACTTATATATATATTTTTTAATTTTAGAGAATGAAAAATATCATGAAACAAAGATAGAAAGAAGCTTCGTTAAATTATAATTGATCTTTAATTACATAAAACAAACAAACTTTTGTCCTTTATTTTTGGTTTAGCTTCTGATAATGTGTTTTATAGGGTAGTTTGCTTTTCATACTGAAAACATAGTATGGTAGAATAAACATGCTGGAAGTTTGTTTTAAATATAGTAAAAAGCTAAAGTAAAGTCATATATTAAGCTTTTACGTATTACGTACGCCAATAACTCAAAACGAATAAATCTACGAAAACATATCGTTAGCTAATAAACATGAAATGTATATATATATTTATATATCTATATGCATAATATTCGTTCTTTGATTTGTTATTCACATATCGATGAATATACATGCGCTTAGACGATGTCACGTCGACACTATTTTCGAATCGACCTCATCGACACGTAGGACAAACATCGTCTTTGCTCCCAATATTAACACCGCACACAGAGCTGGAGGCGATCTATCACCTTTATTAAGAACGTTATAAGCATGTTAGATGCAAAGTCCTATTACATCTAGTTTACACGATGAAAGACTAAAAAAAAAAGTGCGAGAAAAAAAGAGAAAAAGACAGAAAAAGGAGGAATTCAAAGACAGAAAATGGTGAATGTGAATTTTACCGATTAAATATTCCGAAGCGTAATTCATTGACGATCGATTCGCGTACCTTTTTATGAACTATTAGCGAATAGAAAAAAAGAGAGAAAAGACAAATTCAGCGAATTAACAAAGTTCGTTAGTTAAGTATGTCAGTTTGAATAATATTTATGAAAAGATACAGTTCGTTAGAAGGGAATGAATTTTGGGGTATAAACATGTTAACTTATTGATACAGGAGGAAGATAATAGAATTTAAAAAAAATACGAGAGTATTATATCTCGTGTTTCTGCGTGATATGAAATTAATTATTTAATGTAGAAGAAATGAAAAATTTGCGCTCGATATAGTTTGCAGGGGATCGAAGCAGAAAGTCGGTTATCAAAACTTCTCGCAAAATGCGTTGATGTTAATATGTTAAAAACACCAAACAAACCGGTCAGGTAGATACGAGTTATTCGATTTCTCTTTTTGTTCATTCGAACGATTAAAAATTTCAAAGTAAATTTATTTTTCGTTTGGACAAACGACCATTTTTAAAAACGCTGAAACTACCAGACTAATCAAAAGCTTTTATATTGTTTTCAATCTTTTTTTTTTTTTTTCTATTCTTCGTTAACGCAAAACTGAGACGCACGTTGAAACGTGATACCATTCTTAGTATATATATATATATATGTATAATGTATATAGGTGAAATCCTTTCAAAGCTTTCCAACATACTGAAACATTAATCATTCGACTCTTCTCTTCTCGCAGACATTTGAAAGTAAAGCCACCGGCGACGTCGTGGCATTTTGCTCACGCTCTAATTTAAATATTTTTGCTCAGCCCTCTAAATTCAGCCTTCCATACTCATATATTTGCCCTTTTACGTAAAAATACAAGATGTTAGATTTTGAGAAATTTGACTGGATTTTATTTGGATTTTGTATATTCTATCAAAGTCCATTTAATCTTTATAATTAAAATAATTAAGCTCGTACTTTGATGATATTCGTTTTCTCACAATTGACATGTATGTACTTATGTCATTCACGTCGCAAACGACGAAGACGACGAAGACGGCTCAACAGGTACTACAGATTACATTTCGTTCCGCCCATTGAAAACGACTCCCCTTTCTCGACCTATCTTCCTTCCTTCCTTCCTTCAATGTTCCTTTTTGTGATCATCTGAGAATAAGATGATGGTATAACGCGTGGAAGAGGTAAAGGGGTTAAAGACAGTGAGAATGAGGAAGTTGTGAGTCGTACGCGTCTGTTGCGTATGCGGCTTAATGTCTTAAAGGATTTGCCCTTTGTGGTATCGTCTTAAGCCGTGGATTCACCTTTTCTCACCCATTTTATCTCTAATCCTCTGTAGTTGATTAAATACTGTCTCCCGAGATTTATCTATAACTAATTTTAAGACAGATTCTTACAACTTTTTATATATTTACTCGAGATTATTGAATATTTTGTATAAATGAACGAATCTTATTTGAAAAACCATTGTTTCTTTACAGTCATTCACAAATGCAATTATTTCGAACAATTTGTAAAAATATTTCGCGAAAAATGGGTATTTTCTTTTCGACAAAAATTCTTAATCTTGTAGACATCGTCAAAAGAATATATCGTTTTTTCTTGTAAAACATTTCATTCCCGACAAAGTAGGAAGTTGAAAACATCTTTCTTCTTGTGCTAGTCGATAAGACGTTCTTCTACTCGGGTAAAGCAACTTTCGAATTCGTCCCTTCTTTCTTGTTACCGAACAAGTAAAAGAAGAGGAAGAAACTAGAAACAAAGTGTGTAGTAGACAATGGACAAATCGTCGAGAATCCAAGAAAAATTTATTCTACATCGAAAGTCAATAATAGTTTACCAATCGATCTCACAACGATGAAAAAAGTTTCTATTTTTATAAATTGTTGATCAATCAAATTAACAAAAATACTTTGAATAAGTTATTAAAAATATCGATCTTTATTTCAAACATAATAATAACTTTAAAGCTGACTAAAATTTAACGAATTATTATTTCATTCGTTATTACTTAATTCGTGTAAATATTGCTTATTTGCTACATATAATCGTTAACAGGACAACGAATTAAAATCCATATGTTATTAAGCAATTCAAACAAAAGCCAATTTGTTTGTAAATATGAAAAAATTTAACGAACATAAAAATATAAGCTAAATGATTTTTTTTACGATGTGAATAACATAATGTGAAAAATAAATCTTTTACTGATATAAAATTGATTGCTATGTTATTATTAAGTGGCAGTGTATGTTTATTATATTCCTGTTTGTTTCTTCGAGCGAAGTAGCAAACTTGAGCCTTCACTTCACTCTTGATTATTGTTTCGTGCGAAGTCAGGAAAACTCGAAGTTTGTTCTACTCGAGATATTTCGTTAAACGCTGAAATTTCTGATAAAGTTTCTTTGAATCCATTTTGTTAATATTTTGACTAATTGATTTAGAAAAATATTAACGATATCTCATTAAACAGATACAAGGGCATATAGTAGTATAAGTATCTATGCTAAAAAAAACCGGGATGAAAATGCAATTTGAAGCGTGAAATTTTCGATAAATTTAATGATACAGCGCACGTACATCTGCATACACATACACACGCACACGTACACTCGATTGTGCGTGGTTAAAACGCAAAGAGAACGAAGGAAAAAGCAATTGCGTTATTTTTACGTGAATTTTGCAATATACTCTCGCATGCAAATGCAATTGGAATACACAAGAGATGATTACCATTGTTTCCGTCTGTTTATGATGCGTCAGAGTTAACCGAACATTCTTGAAATATTTCCGAAACATTAAATATTAAAATGCAATTCGATCGGCATTATAGCCCAAGTCATTTGATATGATGATTCGTAATAAAAAAAAACTCCTATAGAATATTGAACGCTATCCGACTGTTCCAAGAATAAAATATATATTCGAACAATATTCTGATTTTATCAAGTTGTTCATCCATTTAGAGTACTAGAAAAAAAATTCATAAAAAAAGATCAAAAGTGAGGGTTACAGGAAGGTGTGAGTAAATAAAGTGACAAGTGATTTATCGATCGAGGCTTCGATCGAGTTGTTTAAAGATCGAAAAAAAAAGATAATTTTGATTATAAGTAGAATAACATACCGAAGGGTTTGTCAAGACGAGGACCGCGGCTCTGAGGTGCTTCAGATTGAGCGTTTGCGTGTTCTCGATGTCGTCATTGTCCTCTCCTAGAAGAGAGCAGGCTATTTGCACGGAGGACTGTCTAGAGGGTTTGCTTCTCTCTTTGGAGATCCTCGTCGATTTGCTAATGTCCCGTTCGTCGTCCGACGGCTCGAACTCCGTGGTGTGTGCTCTTGAAAATGGACATGCCATTTTGTAAAGTAGAATCGGCTTGCCGATAGAAAAAGGTACTTTGATCCTCGATGCCGATGAAAAATTTCGGCCGTTAATTATCTCGCGACATACCACGTGCCACGACGCGTTTATCGCCGGTCAGCTGTTCCACGATAACTTTGCACGCCTCCACCACTACCGGCTGCTCCACTACCACCACCAGTAGTAGCAGCAGAAGCACCACCACTACCACTACTACCCCTACTGCTACCGCCACCGGCGCTGTCTCTAGACTCTACCTACCCTTCTCACTCCAGTTTTCTTTCCGCGCCTTCCTCGATTTTATCGTTTTCCACTCTTATCTACCAGTCCGTGGTTGTCTCACATCGCGTTTCCCACAACGCTAGAATCAACACCAGAATTGAAACGATTCTTTTTAGCTCGAAAATTCTTTTCGTCTTTCCTTAACATAACATCGTCTTCTCTTTCTCGATTCTAAATACATATAATTCATTCAAAAAAACGATATGATCATCGTGGTGATTACATTCTCTCTTTCAAAATTAATACAAAGAGAAAAAGAGAGAGACAGCGTGTAGGTATATAGTTCAAAGCCTCTAGTTATTACCGCAAAGCGATTAGTATTCCTTGGAGAGCAATATCTTGCTCGACCACAGCCCGATTCGACGTCGTGCACGCGGTTTCACGCAAGCCACTAAACTTGTGGTCTCTTTGTGTACTCGACTCCAACGTTCCCTCCTTTTCAATTTTCAATTGTTCCTCTTTTTTCCCTTTTTATGTGTTTCGAGAGTCATAAGAATTGGATAGTGTCCGTTTAAAGGGAAAGTTCAAATGCGCTCTTGTCAAACTAGCTGGTTTTAATTGACAAAACGGTAACCAGTGGAAGTGGTGCAGGGTTGACGCGTCGTCCTCGGGATGGAGGTTAGAATGTCTAGAGTACGTATCGCGTACGATGTCGTGTCGGAGCGCGTAGCGCCATACTGTTCGCGAATTGACCGAGGCGCAACGAACAGCACCGACTCCGCTGCGTTCGGTGATGCTTCAAAGGGAAGGGGAGGAACGCGGGGTGAATGGAAGGCCAAGAGGGCTCGGGGGTGTGGAATGCTAGCGAGGTGAACAGTGGTGGCGAGACGCCTGCGCTCGTTCGTGTTTTCAGACTCACGCTTTTACATCCACCCACCCTTTCTTCTCTCTTCCTCCTTTCTTCTCTCTCTCTCTCTCTCTCTCTCTCTCTCTCTCTCACTCACTCTTATTCTTTTTCTTTTCTTATTTCTCTTTTCATTTCTTACTTTCCTTTTGATATTCTTTTTTTTCCCATTGCATTCTCTCTCCTCCAATGAAAATTTATCCATACTGTTCAGTTTAGTTTGTTTTGCCCGTTCTAACTGACCTCCTCCTACTACTACTACCTACTGTTTTCATCTCAATTTATTCTCATATGTTCTATATTCCTTCGCATCTTCCTACCCTCCTCCCTTATTTTATTCTCGTTCAGAAATAGAAGAGAAATACCGAGCAAGTACATAAAACAACCCTTCGATCTATAGAGGCGACAAAGTGCAGAAGTGTCTGTTATACGGTTCAAAGGTTTCTCAAGCTTTTCCCTTCGAAAGTCGAAGCTTTCTTTCCTTCTAGATTTCTTCACTGGGCAACGTGGGTATTGTAAAAACGGAAGGATGCCATTTTTCTTCTCGTACTTTTTTTCTTTATTCTTCTTTACCCATGAGAGTGTTTCTTGGTTTTTCTTTGTTACGTCGATTAAATATCGTAGAACTACACGAACTTTCTGTTAGTAGGATTTAGTTTCTAACTTCTTAGATTGTTAGACGTATCTTAAAGTTGCCGATTGAAAGAAAGATCGATCGAGGGAACGCAGAATTG
Source organism: Polistes canadensis (assembly GCF_001313835.1). NCBI lineage: Eukaryota > Metazoa > Arthropoda > Insecta > Hymenoptera > Vespidae > Polistes > Polistes canadensis. The sequence goes on from NW_014569549.1 coordinate 1,707,205, forward strand.
TTTTGAACCGTGACAAACGCAGCTAATTGTGAGTTTTTTAAAATATAAGATTTTTCTTTCTTTACGCTTGCGATCGTTATAATAATTACTGAAAAAAAAATGTTTTTCTTTCCACTTTTATACGTCAGAATATTAAAACTGATTTTCCTTAATCTACGATTATCGTTTAGTATAAATTTTCAATCGGTCGAGATTGGTTGATTCCTGTTCTATTTTACGATCATACGTTAAATAGTAGGTCTTTTGTGAGGACCATAATTTTAACAAGGACTCGATCGATGTTAATTAGTAGCTCGTATTTTCTCTCTCTATACATTTTTCTTGGGAAATTCAGCTAGGCTCGTAATTAGAACCTTTGGGAAAATTCTGAAAAGATCGTAGTAAATTCTTCCACTGTGAACAATAACAAAGATAATTAGACGTTATTTTTATTTCTTTTTGTTGCATAAGTTAAATTGAAAATTATTAGAGTTATTTTAAAGGATCGTTATATGTGTTTGAATAAATAAACATTAATTTTTCCTGAGTCAGGGGGGTAATATTGGTATCTTGTAATTCTGAGGAGCAAAGATATCTTTTCGATGGAATCACCCGATAAGTGATGGGATTTCGTGTAAGGGTCTAACATAAACGAAAATAAAAATGCTTACGTACGTGCACATATATATTTTATATATTTTTCCTTTTGAATAACCTAACAGAATAAATGTATGTATTATATATACTTTACTGCAAAAGAGTTATGTAGAGAGTTTTGCCATATGTATTAATGAATAAAGAACAAAGAGCACAGAATTATGTTATGGCATCGTATACAACAAATGAATAAATAACGAGCATCTTTCATTCATAATTTTTCTCAACTTTTTATTATTGAAGCATCGTTCTAATTATTAAAAAAATAATCAAGCAAATAATATCAGCGTTGAGAAATCTTTCGAGTAATAATTACGTACAAGTTTTATCAAAAAGTTCAATGAAGAATATGAATCTGTTGATTTCGGTATAATTAAAAGAAGCGAGCGGGAAAATTTTAGTAACTATTGAACAGAGAGTTATATAACAGGAGTAATTATAAAATATTAAAAAATGTAAAAATGTAAAAGATGTGTAAAATATGTATGTTGAAAACGTGGTTTGATATTTAGACTATAGGTATATGGTAAACATAATATATACATATATGGATTATAAATTACGGAGGATTGCTTGTATAGACTTTTAGACAATTTACGAATTGTATTAGCCAATCATTTGCATATCGTTAAACGAGCTATATATTAATAACACATATTCTCTCAGTACTATATGATTTGCAATAATATACTTATTCATCAAGCTTATATTGGTTAGGGAATTTTTCATTCAATATAATATCAAATGTGTATTACTATATAAATCGTAATTATTATTCGTTAATATTTGAATGTTTTCCTTTCACATGTTTATAGGAACGTCTCCCACAACGCTATCAATGTTCTAATCATTTCCGTTTGGTATAGCGATATTTTGAGTAATCGATAAATGGGATATTGGGTTTTCAGTTCATCGGCTCTTTCATGTTTGCACATTGAAGTATCTGAGAATAATATCGTAGGAATATTCATATGCATGCTATTGCGTTTTAGTATTCTTCTTTTTTCTTTTCGTTTTTACAAAAATCAAGAAAAAAAATTTTAGACTATTTCGGTTACGTGAGTTGCATGAAAGAATATTTCGTTGTATTCACTGGCAGTAATCTTCACGTTTGGGTGCGTATTAAAAAGATTGCATTTTCCGTCTCGACACAATGGAAAGTGTGTGAAGCTTGAAAGTTAAAGCCTATCTTTTGCTTTCGACTCATGTCACGTTCTTGTCTCGTAAATATGGAAAACCAGCATTAGAAGAAGCCGTATTAGTATAAGTTTTATTTAATTCATATCGAGAAAAAAGTAATATATATATTATTATTGTTGATATTATATGATTCATATTGTAAATCATCCATAATTGGATTTGTGGATGTGTTTTTCCAAAATTATGGTGGACTTGTACCATAGTACGAAACGTTGCTCGTGAAAAGCTGTCCTCTTCATCGCAAATACAAAAAAAAATATCTTAAAAATTAAACGTCAGTCATCAGCAGAGTATTGACGTATGTATTATACCTACGTATATATACTACGTCTATATACATAGAACGAGCGAAATGAGCGTAATACGAAATAATTAAGTAATAATGTTTCATTTCATTTATTTTCCTCGACATTGCTATTTTTCATGTTTCTTTTCATTATTAAAGTTTTATCAATTTTTGTCTTTGTTCTTTTGTTGCTTGCAAGATGGTCAAAAGAATAGAACTGAGGTGAGTGCAATTCGATAGCCTTTGTATAGCGGTATTTTTTCGTTTCTTTTCCTACCGCTTCATTCAAGTTTTATTTTCTAGCTACACATTCCAGCAACGTCGAAGATTTTGTTAGAATCATTGGCGAATCTTGTTAGGTTAAATTGAGCGTTCAATATCGCGTTCAATTATGTAATAACGAATCGAAAAATAGGAATTAAGAAACTTCTGGCAATAATGCTTAAAGAAAAACCAATGAATAGAAATAAAGATTCTTATTTCTGTTGCTAAAATATTGACATTTTCCTTACAGTGAAAATAATGATTCTGACGAAGCGGTAAGATTATAAAGTATTACAAAGAGAGAACTGTCTTATTCGTGATGTATTGAATAAAAATAAATAAAATAAGTTACTTCGAGAATTGAATACAGCTTTATCTTTTTTTTATAGCTTAAAGACGATGTTTTGAAACGTTCGACACATGGCTGGTACTTTAATATTCAGCAGCTGTATATACGTACTACAATTTCCAATGCATAGAAAGTATCACATTCATTCTAAGCTCTCGATCTAACACTAAATAACAATTCTTTTGAAAAAACTTACCTGAAAGGGTATAACATCAAAATATAAATCTACCTTCTGTTTCATTACTTATTTTTCTATCTCAGACCTGTAACATCGTACTCGTGAGATTTATAGTTATCGAGAATTTATTGACTTTAAAATTGTCTCGGTAGAATTTAAAAACTTTCAACGACTCCCGGAGTTTTCACAGGAGATTTTTAAATGCACGATGCAATGCCAGGGTCGTCGCGCTTTCACTTTACTGATCTCTTAATTTTTATCGGTGAAAACAACTAACGGGAAAAACAAAGAAATGAATTAACACAGAGGTGCGATGGAGACACGCAAAATTACATTTTTCAAGTCAAATCACGCGTGTATTCAATGTGTATATGTTTGCTTCATGATTAATTGACATTCTATTCGAATTCTCAACGGAATTGTTTGATATAAAATTAAACGATATCACGAATTGGATTATGTGGATAATCGGTCGCGTATTTCGTTTCTTTTCATATTTATTTTTCTCTTAAGCATACATATACGTACATTTATATATTATATATAATATATTATGTAATGCAATAGCCTAAACATTCGTATAAATGGCATTTGATGCGATGTAACATCATGTGTCTCGATTTAAATTGGCAGTTTTAATTGCCCGAAAACGTTCGTGGGAATAAAAGAATGAAAAAAAAAAAAAAGAATAAATGGAATAAAACGATTTTCGAGGCAAAGACACTCGAGTGGACAGAACGAATACGCTCGTAAATTCGAGTCGCGCGATGGCAGACTTGTCGTCCATTTTAATTGGAAGCACTAGAGCACCGATTTGCAAAGTGGTACCTTCCATTTGCTCGATTAATTTTATCGGCTGTGTAGGAAATTTCATTTTGACGTTTGAACCTACGATAGCTTAGTCGGTTATTGCTCAGGATTTGTATACTTTGCAAAATTTCAATATGAAAATGCGTGTAAGTCATTTCAAAAATTTATAGTTCTTTCCTTGCTAACACAGTTTTATTAATTGTCTATGATCTATCGAAATACTTTCTCTTTACCTTTTGAAAGAACAATATTCGCAACTCTTTGTATGAAATTAACACAAAGGCGATTGTTTTCTCTAAACCGTAAACAAGATTAACTTCAAAACTTCGTAAACGTAGAGCCAAAACTTAGTAAAGCTAAAGGGTAAGAGAAGTACTTTTGGTTTCATACGAATGGTTGGATAATTTCGAATTTCGGTACTAAAACTCCTACTATATTGCTATCTTTTCAGAAACAACTTTGTGCTTCTATTATATTTCTATGTTATAAACATTTTCTGATTGTGTGTGTATCGGTTACTATTCCAATTAAAAGTTATATTATTTTTTCGTTACTGTATTTTAGGTGTTTTTCCTTTAATCTTTAGCCAATAATTTATGATTATCGTTACAAGCGTAATTTGAAAAAAATATTATCTTGTTGCTTGTCGTTAAAAACAAAAAAGTAAATGTTAACAGAATTGTAACACGTTTATGATGGGCTCACCTTTGGGCGGCTCTATTACTTGTACTTTTCTCCACTGAACTGCGCTGATTTAAATTAAGGGGGTTTTCTGGTCTAGAAACGTGAAAAAATGTTTTTTTTTTTCATATTTTCAAAGCTTTAAGAATATGTCTTTAAGAGGATTTTTCAAAATTCAAATTATTTTCGGAGATATAGCTGTTTTTGTTTACACGTTGCTGTTAAACAGTCAAAAGAAAGGATCATTTATTAAAACCATTTCATATGGTTATGAGAAAATATTTTCCTACAGATATGACTGATCTTTAAATATGCTGTTTCCGCCATTCTGAATAAATATTTCAATAAGGGGATGGGCACATTTTGATCTTTAGTGCTCTTTTTTGGTACAACAAATTCTGTGAAGTCTAGATTTAACATGCAAAAGTATTTTCAATCCTTTATATGACTGTATGTTTGTATATTTAATTGTGTTTCTAATACAAATGGATTGGAGTTTTACCGTAAATAGTATAATATTTAGTTTGTTATAAAATTTCTATATAATTTCTCAGCTCATAAAGCTGAGATACACTTTGTGGTGTTTCGTAATATTGTCTATCATGTAAATATATAGACGCTATTGTTTGATGAAATCTATTTTGGCTGTTCTCTCCTCGATCGTTCACACACAAACAATCGATAGAGACCATAGCGAGTACACGTTTAACAGAGACAATGGATTATATCGTAGAGTCCCTGGCGATGTTTAAATAATTGCTTGATCATTGGAGACTTGCCAAACGATCGAGATACCGTTCGATCGTTGCGATCGTTTAATTGCCATTCTGTCCTCGTTTTCCGACGTGTAGCATTCAAAAGAGTTAGAAAATGTTCGTCGCGATGCTCAGAGAAAATAACAGAATGGTAAAAGTAACATATATCGATTCTTCGAGATCGGAAATTTGCCTTCGGTATCAGCCGAATGGTTAGTTATAAAAACGCGATACGAGAAGTCGTTTAATTTACGTCCTTCGCGATACATCGAAATAGCTTTATCATATTTTAATTCTCTTATCTTACTGTATTATTTATCTACTTATCACATTAATGAAGCTTTTCAAGTTTAATCGTTCCGATAACAATTCATAACGACAGGCTTTATTTAAACTCTTTACTGTGCAGCTTTTTATTTTTAAAATGTGTATCTATGTTGTGAAGAAAAGATTAAATGGATAAAAATTAAATAAAACAGGACATCAATTTCCGTTCCTCTTCCGTTCTTTCGTGTCACTTAAATATTTTATTGATCAGATTGTGTGAAATATCTTTTCAGTGAAATTTTTCATTTGTTTCTTTTCTATTTTATTTATTCGTTCTCTACTATTATTCTAAGGTTTCTTAAATGTACGAATAGTTTTTTGTTTTAACTGAAATGTTAATTAAAACAGCAACAAGTAAAATCTCTTTTTGTATGATCAGTAATAACGCAAAAAATTTCCAACTCTTTGCGACGACTATATTTGTTAAACGCAGTCAACACGTTAATCATAAAGTTCTTTTTAATCTCGATATTTATAACGAATTTTTATTTTTCAGCAGAAAAACTTCTTTACTGTGTTTTTCTTAAGTAAACGTGTAATAAATTGATGCGATACCGTTTGATTATTTGAGAAAATTAAATTTGTTTAAGAAACACTTCTGTTGGCTAATAGACTGATGAAAATTGTTGGTTTATCGTTCGATTTTATTGTTTTTCATTAAAGTTTAAGATCGAGTATGTTATCGTGTTAACAAATTTCTTACCAAGGTATTTCTGGCAAAATTTTGTATATTCTATTTCATTAGAGAGTTATTTCAGAATTTGGGGAAAAAATTGTGCCAGATTTTTTTCTTCAAATTTCAGCATAGACATTTAAAGTTTTATACGTTGACGGGTGTACCTACCTACACTACTTGGCGAGTATCGACTCGGAGAAGTTTCAATGTTTATTCATAAAAAAGGCAGCCTATGTTTATTCATAAGAAGAGAGAAGAAAGCGGAATAGAAAGGGATTTAAATAACAACGCACGTAGAAGTTTGAGCATCTTGGAACAGTAGACAGTTTGTTCGAAGGTGTCTACTTAACATTAAATACGTTGACTTCTTTTATATTATAATTAATATTCTTATCTATTAATAGTAATTAATTATTATATCACACATAATAAATTATATCTCGCCAATATTTAATTCACAATTTTAATTCGAATTATAATCTATTAATATAAAGAAATCATATGTTAAGGTATCAATTTAAAATTTTCAACATCTATTCATCTAATATTTGGGTATAGATATCTATAAATTTAGTATTCAAATGTATTGAGAAACGTTTTCAGATCAATCATGCTTTATATGATATATTTGGAATATCTCAGGTTTTAAATTTCAAAGGTATGTATGTATGATACGCAAATTGTGGCTTATACGTGATCCGCTTGAAACGAAACTCTTATTTTGCTCGTTTCCTTTGCGAGACGATTTCTTTTGAAAATTATTACCACGTTATATCGCTTATAAACGTACTAAAGAATGTTCTAGAATTATTTTTCTTTTTATTCCCAAGAATTAATATTAATATCGAGTTATATACACGATTATCTTGAAACGCTATTTATTTTTAACAACCAATCGATTTAAACAATTAGCACGTAGTTCAATAAATTGAATTATTAAGTTAATTGAGAAGTATTAAATATTTCATGTGTGGAGTAACGATCAATCGTTCAGGCCAAGGTAATTTGACCGAATGGAAACTTTGATGTTTAACCTTGAATCATTACGTTAGACATCTAGAGCGTTATTGGAGCTGGCTAATCGAGCAAGAAATTGCTGTCCGTCTTCTTCGTCGTGTAAATGGTATTTCCGATTTAAATGTTGATAATAAATTTAGGACGATCGCATCGTCTTTCCAAATTACCTTGTATGAGTTAAAGGAAGTGTACACATAATGGAATGGTTGCAATGAAAGTAGGACATATATATATATCAGAAGAAAATAAGATATTATTAAATATGTAAAATCGTCATAGCAATATTTTAAACTTGTTTTTCAATGTTTACTAATAAAACGATTTAAAGTTTAAAACGATAAAAAAAATAAAAAGCAAATTGTAACGCGAAGAAGTAGCATTGGGAGATTTCAAAATTTTAGTAACCCCATTATCCATGCAGGAACAATTTACTGTTGCGGTCACCAGCGTACCATCTTTCTTTTTTTGTCTTCTTCTTTTTTTTTCTCTCGGATAAAATTGCGTCGTGAATAGGTCGCTTTTGAAGTCGTACAACATCGTTTCTTCGTGACCAACGAATATCAATAAGAATCGGTGCGATACGCGTAACCGATGGCAAGGTTCCATAAAAATGCAATTTACCCGGCCGTTTCGTTGTACGAGCTGTAGGGCGGTAAAGGGGAAGAGTTGATTCGATCCGCGAGATGTCCCGGATATTTGCTCCGGGTAAGTGTTGATATGCGTTCGTTTTCTGGCAACATCTCGTATCGACAGGTATTCGGCGTGAATTCGGACATGGATCGTAGTTCGACTGGTTATTTTCAATCGAAATTTTCTTCCTTTTTTGTACGTTTTATAAAGATATGTCCCGATACGAAGCTATTGCTGCTGATTTTATCGATAAATTATCTTTCGTATTTTACATTTGAGAAAAAAAGGCTATTATCATCGACATTATTTCAAGTTAGATAGATAAACACATAAATAAAGGAATTAAAAGAATATCAAGAATTTGGAGAAAAAGTTTAATGAGAAAGAAAAGAAAAGTATAATCTATACTTTTAACAGGTGATATACGAGAACGTTGTTGACCTATATACATTCCCAGAACTCGTGTCCTGGATTCAGTGATAAACAGGTATGTTTTCGTACCCACCTGTTAAGTAAATCGTGCCCAAAGAATATAGATTCTTAGAACTTGGCTTGATAAATAAAGGACACTAATATTTATCATGTAAAAGTATGTTTGACCTAGATTCATTCACAGAATTTGATTTTAAAATAGGGTTCATTTAAAGTAATGATTAAATTATCGATCTTATCAGTTCATAATTAGACAAACATTTCTTCTATATAATTTAAGATTATTTCAAATCCGAACTTTTTTGTTTTTCTGAGGTAAAGTTTCAAATATGACGAACTTGAAAAGATTTTTGTTTGAGAAGAAGAAAATAATAGATCTATGTGTGTGGCGGCAAACAATCGAATAATTCTTTTCTTCGAAAAGGTAAGAGCAAAAGGCTTTCTCGACGCGTTTGAGGAGACAAACACGGTACGAGTAGATCGTTCTTAATCGCCTCGTATCTCAATCGAGTCGATTCGAATCGGGCTCTCAAAGGATTGAAATCCGGCTGAAGTATCTTGCTAACATTCTCGAGCAACGCTACTTTACACAGAGAAATTCGATCCGACCGTAATCCGTTGGAAAATCTCGGTTACGAGGCAAAAAGATAAAAGGTTCCATCGATCCTACTACCTTTTACCACCTGATATAGAAGAAAAAAGAAAAGAAAAGGGGAAAGAAGAAAAAAGAAAAGAAAAGGGGAAAGAAGAAAAAAAGAAGATGAGGAAGAAGAAAGAAGTAACAGTGGTAAAGCCTTAAGGCAAGCATATGACAGTGTAAGGTTATTTGAGAGTTTATGAAGCGACATACTTAGCTATAGATATGTAATAAACGTATACATGTAGATCATAGGAGGATACTCTCGAGACACAATCATCGAGCTCTACCACCTGAGATAAAAATTTCAAGTTGGAGCTCGATCGATTCCACTTACATCAAACTTCAATTTCCCGAGCATTAAGAATGTCCCCCTTTTTTTTTGAACCTGACCGATATATCCTTAATGGGAACGTTCAATAATCGTTAAGAATGGGATCCATCTTAGCAGGGTGTTTGCTTAGATATACGTATAGGCGTACGTATATCTCGATTAGAGAAAAACTTTAAAAAGCCGACTTCGATCGTGGCCGGATGTTAAGATCACGCTGATAATTGATGGTCGTTCCTAGTAGAGAAGGTAGAAGCTCCTATCGCGTTTCATTAGAAAAATCGAGAAGGGTGCAGGAATGGAATTCTTGGGATGCTACGTAGTTCGAAGCAGCCTTTCTAAACGCGATATAAAATCAATAATACGAGCCATCTCGCGAGGCATCCAATGACGTCAATCATTTCTGCGTTAGGGTCACCACTATTGTCGCACCTCCGGCTTCTTATTCGAACTAGATAGAGATAGAAAGAAAGACGAGGATAGAGATGTAAAGATAGTGAGAAAGAGAGAGGATGGATTTTCTTGCTTTGTCACAAGAGTGGATCGAACGTGGATATTGGACATATTACATCTTTTAATCGTCATCCAAAAGACGTCTCGCCATTTCCGCGTCTATAAATTTATCTACCTATCTCACGAGTCACGTCCATTAAGAAATATTTTTCATTGACTATTGACTCATTCATAGAACGTTGAATTTATATAGTGTTATATTTAGAATCTTTATGTGATATGTTTGTTTGTTTGTTTTCACATACACATTCGAGAGATTACTTATCTCTAAAAAGGTCGATTTACTTTATCGACGATGTGATTTCTTTTATTTCGATATTATTACTTCAGTGACTTGTCCAGACGAAATAAATATTACCCATATCGATATTGTTATGTACGATTAATTTGATATATAAGAATGTGTATTATTTATTTTATAATATGTATATGTATGATTTATTAAAACAATGATTTAGTTTCCGACACATTATTTTAGAATAACGCTAACGCGAAGGAAATTTTCCTTGCGAAACTGTATGCTTCATCCACGAAAGTGCAAAGTCAAGTCGAAAGTGTAGGGGGGTGGGGGGCTATTTTCGCTAGACCGTGTAAGTACCACGAGACGAAAGCACCATTATCCTCTTTCGTCTTGCGTACGAAGAATATGTATAAAAGAACAAGTGTACCCGTTCCTTATCCACGCATTATACCTTTTTTTTCTTTTTCACAAAAAATACGAACATCTTAGTTGCTATATTATATTTCCGTGGCGCCCTTGCTTAAATCCATTAGGCTAGATCTTTAGTCGTATAATTCACGCAACTAGTCGACATGGAAACGTTCTAAAATCGTCTTCGAGCTTCCGTCCTTTTCGTTACGCCTCGGAAAACGCATCCGTTTGAACGACCTTCTTCCTCGAGGATAACGAATATTCGTCGATCTCTTTCTCGCTTTTTATACGAAGAAATTATCTATTTTTCCAGGAGAATGCTTTTTATTCTCAGCTATATTTCCTAGAATTTTTATCTTACGCTATCACTCTTTTTCTCTCTTTCTCTCTCTTTCTCTCTCTCTTTCTTTCAATCTATTTCCATCTTTCTCTTTCTATTACTCAGCCGGTATAATCGAGCGAAACGTCGTTGAGCTGCGCGCGCGTATAACTGTTCCGTTCCGTCCATCCAAAATAGTCTGGGAATCAAAAGTGGGTTAATCTCAGTTCGGTTATTTTCCCACGTCCGATTACGCGAGAACTGAGTTCATCCTCACCCTTGTAAGCTCCTTCCTTTATTTTTGCTTTTTTCTTAGAATAAAGTTTCGAAATATAATCATAGTTACATAGAAAGTATATCGCGAAATTCAAAAATTGGCATGGTATAGTTGGTCGGAATATGAATATAACAATTTTTTAATATTCCTTACTTGATTTTGCTTGCAATTTATTAATGATACGATTTTTAATGATACTTCTAATTATTTTCAATGAGAGGTCAACAAAGTAGTAAGCATTTGTAATACAAACATCTTTTGTGTTAATATTGGATGTAAATATTTCTATAAATATATATACCGTTATGCAAGAACTTCAGCTCCCCTATGAAATTGACTAGGAGTTTAAGAGCGCGTAATTAAAACCTGATTTAAATTCAAATATTCCAAGCAATATTGAGTTATTAATTTGATTCATTTAAAATGGCAATTTAAGTTGCAATGTAGTAGCACTTAATTGCTTTTTTAATACTTTTAGAAGGCCAATGGAAATATATAATCGTCGTTTTAATAAAAAAATCAAGAGGATTGCTTGGCCCCTTCTTATGGAAATATTCTATTTGAACAAATTGCGCAATCTTTCCACTTATCCAATAATTTTTTCTTTCCACATTATACTATATAAATAAATAGCCATTTAGTTAGGCATTTAAAAAAAGTTTACTCAATTGAAATCCAATATAAATTTCCGATAGTACTATCAAACTTGAAGAAGAATTTCTAAATTCTTTTCATAATTAAGACCATTAATTTTAAAGGCTAAAACTTTACTTTACTTTACTTCTTTCTTTGACATTCTTCAAGGACTCTTATTTTCTCTTTTGGATCCCTTCGAATACCAGTTATTAAAATTTATTTGCTCTTGAGTTTTCTTCGATTAGCAATAATGTAATATTGTTTGCTTTATCCGTCCCTTCGTTATATTTTGAAATGTTTGCCTTTTCAAACTAAGGCGAGAGAATTTTCGTCGTCAGTAACAATGATTATTAATCATTTTCTGGAAAACGTACGAGATACCTTAAATCACATAGAACCATTTAATTCCGTCGATCGATGGCTGCCGATATCGTTTTGTTCTAGGGACAGTAAAATCTCTCGTCCGTACTTCGTAACTTAGAACGAAAGAGTGATGTAGTGATAGTAGTGGTAGTGGCTATTAGAAGAGAATGAGCATTCTCGTTAAACTTCAAGTGTTCGTTCTTTAGTATTGACGTACTTATACAACTTTATTTCTTTCTCTTTCGTAGTAGAGAATTGATCATTCCTCATGACGGAAGTTAACGTAGATATATTATTGCAAGAAGAAATTTATCATTGATATTCGACTGCTTTTATCTCCTCTGTAAAAGTTTCTAGTTCTATCTCATATAAACTGGTAATAATGATCGTTTGAATAGTTTTGTTATGTTGTATATAAATCGAATTTGGGGGATGAAAATTAATGGCTTTCATTATCAAATTATAACTACTTTGTTATGGTATGCGATAGCAAACAGTATTATTTGTCACGAAACCTATTTACTATATACATATATCTATGTAATACAATAATTCATTTGATCATCGCATAACTATATAATAATACATTATTAATTTCATCTCTTATTTGTACTACACTCTCTGTTTCCCATTTATTCTCCCTAATTATCAATTTGTTCCAGCTGTTCAACGATACTAACGTATACGTATCTTTATCCAGTATCGATAATAATTCTGAGAAAAAAAGAGAGAGAGAGAGAGAGAAAAAAAAAATACGGATTTCAAATCGAACGATTCTCATATCCATTTCTTTTTGTTGGAGAAAAAAGTTCTTTGTAAAATTCAAATGCCAGAGATTCAATGTTAGGGATCCGTTTGAGAAAGAGACTTGGCCATATGGTCCAACATAGATTTCTATCGATTATTATGAAAATGGGATACCAAGTTGCTAGTTGCTTCTTCTTTGAATTACACGTTAGGAATATCTACTTATATGAGTATATTGTTCATAACGATTATGATATTGCGAATCACAAGTGATACGTGAGACTATCGTATAGATCTAAATAATATACTATTACATACTCCTCACTAATAAGAATTCTATAAAAAATACTTTGTTGTAAATTCACTTTGATAGTTGATATTATCTACAGATATTTACGTTTAAAATTGAAATTGAAAATAAAATAAATGAAAGTCAATGTCCACATCTTGCCTTCCCGCGAATTAATTAAAAATGTCAATCTTTCGTTCGCTTACTTCTTCAAGTTTGACATTTCCAATTTCTTTCTTTTTTTGTATAATCTTAATAGACTATCATTCTTTTTTTTTCGGTTATTGTACTCGACCGAAGTTGGTCCAGAAAAGCCGGGTCATCTTTTAAATAGTACTTCACTCTTGAGATGTCAGCGTTGCGTACTTTCGAAAGTACCTGTTAAACTCTAAATATTTACACGCCTCGAAGGTCTTCCCGTCGAAGTTTTCTTCTTCTTACCTCCATATAGACTTATCTCCATGTTCTGGAACTCGAAGATGGGGAGACCGATCCGACGTTCAAATTCAAGCGCGTATTAAACTTTCATTTCTTAGAATGCTTCCTTCCACGTGCTATTTTACTCCAAGCGAAAGAAAATACTCAAGTCTCGTCGTTTTCAGAAAAGGATACGATTTCACTGAATCACGAGGTTCGGTTATATAGGTAGCTATATTACATACCTACATCTACTGAGTGCACTTTCTTCCTAAGTGGCAGAAAATGTTTCGCGACCGTACCGAAACTTTTAGGGAAAAGGAAAATGTTCCTCCAGTTATTGACGATTTTATTTTTCTCGGTTTCGACGGTACATTTACTATGAATAATATTATCATGTTTCCATAACTCATAGAAAAATTTCAATCTAGCTTAACGTTAGTTGTGATATGACGTAACTGTAGTAATGAATCGTATGGCATAGGTTTTCGATATTATGTTTGATCGCGAAATTTTCGAATCTACAAGCAACGAAATCATCAAGCAGAGCATCGCTGAAGCATCGTTCAACACATCACGACTCAACAACGAACGACAAAGCAACACGTTTCGTAGGATACGCAACAACGGCATTATTTACGATAAATAAATAATATAGTACCGAGCAAGGCACCGGCACCTCAACAACGTCTTCATTGGAATTTATTTATTTCGTAAATTATCAACGAAGATTTCCTAAGAGAGCTGCTAAAAGAGTTATTCAGATACAACAAGGTTGTCATTTATATTTATATACCTATACAATACCGATTCCGAGAGTAAGTTAAATTTTTCCTAAATTATTTTGAAAATGAAATTCGAAACGATTAAGATTTTTATCTCTGAACAATTCAGATTGTTGGGAAAAAAATTTTGAAATTATTTTTCAAGAAAGAAAATAAGTAACCATATCGAAAATAGCAATTATATAACACTCTTCAAAAGCAAATGAAATTCTTTTTAACTTATCATCACATTCCTCTCATTTACTGTATTACTCGGTATGCATCAGTGTAATTGTTTTTCTGTTAAAAGAACGCAAAAGAATGCTTTAGCAAAAGTGAAAGAATAAACGAAGTAGTAGGAGTCGAGACTACGAGTAATGTGATATAAAAGCGCGGGCAAGAGCTTTTAATATTGAATAAGATTATTTTCTTGTATTATTTTTATTTAGTTACTTTGCTTTGTTGTTTTACCTAAGAAAATAAATGTACGCGGTTATAGTAAGAGATCAAAATTTGAATATTCTTTAAAATTAAATAAAATATTTGAACATATTTTTTTTTTTCAAAATAACATTAAACTTTTGTTGAATTTTGTAATGTGACATCGTTAACGAAGATCAAATAGATGTATATAATTGCCTATGCAATATTTATAATCTTGAAATTAAAAATTGATATTTTCATTCACGCGACAAACTCGACAGTTATCAATATTAAATTAGAAAAATCATAATTCCGAGAAAATACATTTTTTATTTTTAGATTGCGGTATATCATTTCCCTTTGGACTTACTTCGAATATCTGATAGGGTTGGTAAATAATTCAAAATTTGGATAAAATGAGTACGTTAGGTCTACCATAGAGAAAACGTGAAGGGCGTCCTCAGTTGTTTCTCGTATATCGAAGATACGTCAAATTGTAAAGCTGCTTTGAATCTATAATAACTAGTGTGTCGACTAAACGTGCATCATCGATATCCTTTAAATAATGTTATAGGATAATTAAACTTTGGAAAGGTGCAGTCAACAATTCTCTTCAAAGATAAACGATTGTTTGAGTTTATCATAAAGATTAAGGAATATAAAAAGTTAGAACCTGGTATTATCTCGGTCGAAGAATTTCCAAATGCTTTTATTTTCTTCCGTCTTTTTCTTCTCTATTACTTTTATTTATTTATTTATCCTTTCCTGAGGCAAAGTAAACTTTCAACTTTCAGCAATGTTAATAAAAGTTAAAACTGAATTGCGTTTTCGTTCGAATAAACCAAGAAGGAAATATTCTCTCCTCTTTTAATTCATTAAATCACCGGACCTCAAGATTTGGTAGAGTTCAAAGTAAATCCAACCAAGCTAGAACGCAAGGGAGGCAACGTTTCAACGGAATCACGTCAAACTCGTGACATCTTTTCAGAGTGATTCAAACGGAATTCACTGGTACCAAGTAAGAAAGAATTCAATTGTCTAAAATGAGATAGGAAAAAAGGAAGGAATGAAGAAGGATAAAACGAGAGAAAGGTGATTAGAAGTGGTATTAGAGGTAAGTAATCGAAGTAGTACGTACGTAAGAGAAAAGGAATAAAATGGTAAAAAGAATGAGAATAAAAGGGAAAAAGGAAAGAAATAAATAAATAGGAAAGAGTAAAAGAGGATATATCGAGTCTTGTTGATTCCAGGTCATGTCATCGTCTTTCTCATCGTCTTTGTCAGTGGTAGCATTGGTCTACGAATCGAAGAAGAATACCGGCCGTTGGTGGTTTTGAGGGTGTGTTGGATAGAATATGTGGTAGGAGGGTGAAAGAGAGAAACGAAGAGAGAAAGAGAGGTGGGTGGTGAGAAGGAAAGAAGAGGGAGCAATGTTACAGAGGCATGAACACCAGGTGGCGCACGTACCAGCAAGAAAATCGATACTTATCGTCTCGGGGAGTACAGTCGTGCGTCTTCCAGTACGCGACTCGTGTGCACGAGGTAAACACGGCACCCTATGCCAATTAGAATGGAATGATACGTAAAGAGTGAGAGATTATTTCGTCGCTTCCAGTCAGCTAGATCGCAGAGTCAACCGAAGACATGGTACGTTCTCGGAACAAAGATCGATTTGTCAACTCTTCCCGATCACCGTTCCGATCTTCTTTCGATATCTCGAACACTCGTTTAACGCGTCGTGAATAGGTGGTGGGAGGGAAGAGGGGGCGGGAAAGGGGCGAGAGGTCGAGCGGTGAGAAAGATGGAGAGGGAAAAGGGAGAGGGAGACACGGAGAAGGAAAATTATTTTTAACGAACTTTAAATGAAAGAAAAAGAAAGAAATAAAAAGAGGATATAGCTTAGGACGACTTTAACGTTGACTCGAATCACTCATGAAAACTGTGTCGCATGTGACAACTCAGGTTTAGCTTTGTTCATTTAATTACATCCCTCGAGTAGAGCGTTTCAAACGATCATCCCTCAGTGATTTTCATATTTTTCCCTCCGTTTTTAATCGAATTCTCTTTTTTCTTTTTTCTTTTTTTTTCTTATCTCTTTTATGCTTTTTTTTTATATGTGCAGTACGGTTTCGTGAATTACGCTCTCGAGCTCCTCGTTGTGAAGAACTTTGGCAGCGAGACGTGGGATGAAATAAAGTAGGTAAAATGTAACAAAATACAAAAAAGAAAATATCCAGAAGAGCTAATTGAGATATCGTTGTTTTCGGCATCAAATGGAAATTTATTCTGCATGAGATGATTTTAGTATTTACCTTTATCGCTTGTTTACATGTATCACGTTTATCCTCTCTTCACCTTTTTAGACACGTAGCAAGCTCGTTCGATTCTCGTTTTTCTTCGTTTTCACAGCACGTCCTGGATAGATCGAATGTATTCCTTCTTGTTCCGACCACGTGCTTTTCAACTATCAATGTCGTTTATCGGTAAGATCGATGCACCTCGTTTTCTTTCGTAATTTCATAAAAGCCACGAAGACGATTTTTCTTTCAATTTGCCTTTTCTAGCTTCGCTCGAACGGATCTGTTGATCTTTTTTTTCTACCACTTTCACTTAATGAACAATGTATATAGAACTTGTAGAAATCATTACTGGTTAAGCGAACTCAGTGCTTAAATTGATTATCTAGGAGCTATTTAGATTTAAAGTAAAATAAAGGAAACTTTAAGAAGAAATCACCTTATAAATGAAATTTCTATATTCTAATTGTAATTATGTATTATAATATACTTCTTTTTATATTGAAATAGTTTCAACAAAATATTCGATTCATTTAATGTTTATAAAATGAGAACGTTATATAACATAGTCGGAATATTAATATAAAACGAAAAAAATATTGACGTGTGTAAAATTTTAATGTTATACAATATCGTCGGAATATTCATATAAATGCAAATAAAATTATGGAAGTTTTTTTTAAATTTTTTCGAAGAAAAAGAAAAGGAAGACGTAGGTTATACAGGTAAGTAAATGACACTGTAAATTAGCTCTTTTGTATCGTATTAATATTCTTATCACTTGCACACACTCAACACTCTTCATGCTTGCGCAGTAAATTGTTGTTTCTCTAGTCTATTTAATACCAAAATTATGAATTAAAGTTTTTATCAATATACAATATTAGGTCATTGCATATAAAGAAACTGGCTAGGTTGTTTATTACATTTAATTGTTGAAGTTTCAAATATCGTAATAAAATGAATAAACAATATTAATTTTATATAATATCTTTTTAAACACAATGATATCAACTTGAAAAGAATAACTTAAGCTTTTTCACGGTAGTCTTTATTGTTTCGAGTACTTATTGTATCCAATATTATGATTCTTTGTATTTGATGAGCTTCAATCCTTGAATGTAAATAACACTTGTGTCTTTTTTTTACAATCATATCCATTACTTTTCTTAACTGTAATATAATTTTCTTAAAGTATGTTTGTTTTGCTACTAAAACCGTTAAATTTCCGTTAAATTCATTAAAATTCGAAATTTTGTTTGCAAAAGGTAAAACATCATTTAATAAAGTTTGTTTTTTATCTTTTATAAAGTTTAATAAAGGAGTATAGAGATTGTTTGTGATATTACCTTTTAAGTTAATACGTATAAAATGCAATTTATTTTTCTGAGCATAAAGCGTTCTTAAGAAAGAGCAAATGCAGTCGTTAAAGTTCGAATTACAACCAAATGAACGAAAGATTGCATTACACGAAACCTTTCAACTCTTAGCACATTGCCTAAAAGCTCGTTCGTTTGTCTCGTTTTTCTTCAAACGAAAGACGATGCCATTATTCTCGAAATCTCTCGTCGATACTTTTACTTTTTTATACGTCTCAACAGAAAATCCCATCGTTTACTCCATCTGGTTATCCACCTACGACTGTCGAGTCTGTACGAGGGATTACGGGGTATTTTATTTTAAACGCTTTAGCTGAACTATTCAATTTCTACAAAGGGTTGATTAAAAACAGTAAAATAAAGAAAAAGAAATTTAACGAGTAAAGGTAATTGTAAATTTTACGAGAAAATATCCTTTTATTATAGATCACTTTCTAATTTTATTTACTATGATTATTTGAAGCGCTTTTAATTATTTTAATGAAATTATTCCATTGAGAGAATCTTTAATCAGACTTGCTGTATACTCTTGTAATTATAGACTACTTCAAAATATCAAAATATCTTCGAGAAAGTTAAAATGTCAATGAAGTTTTTTTATATTTACCGAAAGTGGAATATCATTTTAAGATAGCTTCAAGTAAAATATTGTTTTCCTATCTTTATTAAATAACTATTAATTCTATTTCCATAATTACAATAATATCTACGATGAATCTCATAATAAAACAATCTTATGAAAAAACAATGAAAACATGTATTATATTTTCTTAGTAATAGAAATAATATTAATTCATAACATTATTATAGAATCAAATTAGCATGTATATGTTTCGATAGCTTTAGGACGTGTTGGAATAGTTTGCTATAATAATAATAAACGAGCAAATTTATCTCTTGTATATTTTCTATGTTAAGAATTAATTAATGATTTAATTGGGACTAGACAACTGGAAGATTAAATAATAATATCTAATTAGTAATTTTATTATAATGAAGGTTGACATAAATATAGTTATTATCATTATATCGATTGATATTTTCAAGAAGTGTTCTAGTTTTGAAGAAATCTTAATAAGACTTGATTTAGTTTTAATTGGAAGGAATTGTTACGTAGGGCGACAACAATTTTCACGTACCCTGTGTTTCGCCATTGTACTGAAAATAGAAGTTACCCTGAAACTGAAATGCTACGAAGGCACTTAGAGGCTCATATAAGAGGGTCACTTTACTCAGCCTAAATGAGGTTTCACGGTTGCTCTCTCGGCAATGGCATCGTGTTTGTAAATTGCACGTCTTTATTTCGAACTTCTTCTTTACTTCGAATATTATAATTTGATTATATTTCATTTAAACATTGTTTTTATCGAATTTACGATTAAATATCAAAGTTCATATTTTCTTATAAAGTTTTTACTTGTTTTAATTGGTATCCAAGTAAAGAATTCAATTAATTATATAGATTTTATAAAATTATGTAAAGCTTTTGAAAATAATATTTAAAATTAAATTACATCAAAGAAATAGAATTATATTAAACAAATAAATAGAAAAAATATGTATTTAAATAAGAGGGTTTAGATTATTAAAATATTTGGCTTTGCTAGAAAATGTACAATAAACAGTTAAAATAAAATGAAACATACATAAATGTTGGTACATATTTATCGATGCAAAAGGAATAAAATTTTATTTTAAACGAACTTAATATTCCTAGCGCTCTACATCATGCTTTCTTTATTATTTACTAGAGGGCTCATGAATAGTTGTTATTGCCTCTTGTAATTCGTTTACTTTTCATAGTTTATTTAAACGTGAATATAATTGCTAAATACTATCTTGTTTGCACGTTTTACAACCTATCTCTTATATTTTATTGCTTATATATGTCATTGTTAATCTTCCTCTACGTTTAATTGCTCTCATAGGTATGCTTATATGAGCAAATTAAATTCCCACATTTTTATTGCTCCAGGAAAGATGCTGCCATTAATATGGATGGACAATTTCTAGTACGACAAATTTATGACGATGAAATTACTTATAATCTTATAGGAGCGGCTGTCAATCGATTGAGTATGTATATTATTTTTTTAACATGATCAATATTTATAATCGTGTTTAACAGATATATCAATATTTTTCAATCACCTGTGATTCTATTTTAATTAAAGTATTTTATATACAGATATCTATTTGATATTGTTCAATTATTCAAATTTATTATTCAAATCAAAAAATTGCGGAGAATGGGAACAAACAGAATTATATATTATTTATACACAATAATATACGTAATGTTTGATGTAGTATGGTATATTACCATCCCATAATTAGTCATGCAAATATGTAATAATTAACTATATTAATAATAATGATGTCACCGTATAAATAATTAAACCAAATACATGCCTTATATAATAATGAACCAATTCATGAAACAGAAATGTGTATGGGAGTTTAACTGTAATAATCTGTTGCAGCTGTAAACAAGTTCTATAGTCACTAAGTTTATTTCATTTCTCAGACATTCCTGCAAATGATATATTGGAACTTTTCGGTCGAATGTTCTTCGACTTCTGTCAGGATTCTGGATATGACAAAATCCTTCAAGTTCTAGGGGCAACACCCAGAGACTTCTTGCAGGTAAATTAATTCTCAAAAATTGACGATTTTCTAAATTAATAATAAATTATAATAAAATTTAGAGAGAGAGAGAGAGAGAGAGATAGAGTTGGTTTTGAGAGATCATAAATTTTGTTTCTTTTCAAAGTGTATGTATTTTTAAAAATTAATTCCATTGACATGATTCTCATATTTTTGATGTATTCGTGATAACGATGATATGTCATAATTCGTCTTGATACTTCTCGTCTAACCGGTTCTTCGTTAGGACAAGTCATCCATTGTTCTTGCAAGTATTAGAGACACATCGGTCAAGGGGGAAGATTTAGAAAAAAGATTCTATTTGGATAAACGAGTCGAGTCAGGCAAGCAATTTTTTTAGACTAAACAAACGTTTTAGAGTAAAAAAAAGGGAGAGAAAAAGGAAGAAAAAGAGATAATATAAGATAAGAAAACAGGTGAAACCCATTAAGAAGCTTCTGCTCGCTCGGATTTTTTATTTCCAGCTGTTATCACACGCGGTTTCACGTTTTAGTACTCTACGTTCTTGTCATAATGTTTGAAAAATCTTATTTTCCTCTCATCTTTTATACTGTTTCAAAAATGTCGTGCTCAATCATTTCCATGATCCGTTCTTTTCAGAAAAACGACTTTAGACATTTTTCTACCTTGCTAATAGTATGTCATAGAATCATTTCTTTGAATCTTTTCTTTCTTTATATTACTATAACCAATAGGATTAAATATCCTTGTTAATTATTATTTCAAATTGTGAATAATGTCTATTATATAAAATATATCAAATATTGAATTAGTTTAAATGAGTTATTATAAATACGAGAACACGTATTTCGAAGATAAGCGTTTTTGTTATTTTAGAATCTAGATGCTCTTCACGATCATTTGGGTACTTTGTATCCTGGAATGAGGGCACCATCTTTTCGATGTACAGAAAGACCAGAAGATGGTGCTTTGGTATTGCACTATTACTCGGATCGACCGGGTTTGGAACACATTGTTATTGGAATTGTTAAGGTATATTCATATATCTACTATTATATTATATCTACTCATTTTTTATACGAAATATTATAGAATTTCATATTATGTTAGACGAGACAATTTTTTTGTTACGTAATACGTCTTTCCATCCGCCTATAGAGTATTATATTGATGCATAATGTTATGTCATGTTTCCTGAAAATATCTAATCAAATATTCTCAATTTCATATAGAAATGTAGAATAACTCTGCTTGTTCTTTTTTTTTTAATCGAGGGAATGTAGGTATTTTATAGACGTTGAAGATTTGAACACTCGCCAAAACCATCGTTAAAAATATTACAGAAAATATATGTATGTAATATAACATGTTTTGCGATGGAAAAAGAACATAAATATAGAATTTTCTATTCCGCAGACCGTGGCGAAAAAGCTTCACGGGACAGATGTGGATATGAAGATCCTAAAGACGAAAAATGAATGTGATCACGTGCAATTCTTGATAACCAATACATCGGGACCTGGTGTCGTTTCCAATTCTATGATCGTTGAACATGAAATGTTGTCTGCTGGTGAGTAAGATAAATTTCTTTCGAACATATATTTCCTATATGCGGAATGCAAAATTCCTATTAAATTAGAAAATCGATTTATCGTTAGAATTAATGGGACTCTCTGGCTCGCGACTATATAAAACGTGACGTTATGAAATTCGTTCAAATCATCAGCTCGCTTTTATTAAATCGATTCTTCAGACTGAATTTTTATTTTTTCCACGCTAAATAAAACATCAAAGAGCTTATTAAATTTTACTTGAATATGCATATGCAGATATATTTTTGCCCACACATTTTAAATATTTTAAATGCAGGATATATACAAATTTTTGATTGGTTGTCATAGAACCAAAGGTGAGCCCCACTACGTTTTGCAGAGTGTTTCCTTTCCATATCATGTTCGACCGGGATCTCACGATAGTGCAAACAGGCTACACCATCACTCGTATTTTACCACAGGTTTGCAGTGGTAATTGCAAATTAACCGACATACTCTTTGCCGTAAGTAAAAAATTCATATTTGCATCGAATAAAAGATTTGCAATTTCGATTTTTGTTAAACGATTTTTTATTCACATAATTTTGCTCGTCATTAAATATTGAATTAAAACATTGGTATGAAAATCATATTTCAAAATTGAGATTGTATCGCGTCCGTAGACGGTTTATTTGAAATATTACCTTATGATATTAATTTATAATTAATTTGCTTTTACTCGCTTAATTTCCTTGGCTAATTTTCGAAACTCGATCTTAATTGTTACCAAGTAACGAGCTAACATAATTGCGTCGTGTATTCCTCGTTGCCAAACCTCTCGCTCCTATAATTCATCCATATTCATGCTCACACTATCATACATCTTTCGAATTCAGTTAGAGATGTGACACGAACATTGTGTCCAGTCTGGTTACGTTATTACGTTTACGTATTAGGATCAGTTCGTTACTATATATTGCCTATAGACATAAATACGATATAAATACTCGATATTTTAAATTTTATTTTCATCTTATTTCAATACATTACTTGGAACGGAGAAAATCAAATATTTGTCATATGTTCTCTCTTATATTTACTCGTCTATATTCTATAATAATTTTTTTACCGAAATAAGATGCGTTCTATAAACAAATATATACTTTAAGATTCAAGTAGAGATGTCAGAAAATGTTTAAGTTATAAAAATTTTCTATAGATATAGATACACATAAATATCTATCCAATTTTATATTCACAATTAGTCTATACAGGACATTTCTACTCCATGCGAAAAGAGTTTTGATGGTCAATTATATTCCAGCGAACTGCATTATGAATTCTGGCACATTACTTCCGCACCCGATAAATAAATTCTCGCAAAACAAGGCTGCATAATGTCGTCGACTTCCTAGGTCAGGCCGCATTTGGAATTAACATTTGAAAACATACTGTCACACATAAACACTGTCTACGTGTTGAGGACTAAAAAGGGAATGATGCGAGTTGCATCCTCGGAAGAGTACGCGTATCTACGTCTTAAGGTTAGTAAAACGATTACAACTAATTTATAAAAATCAATATCACTTCAGAATATGGTTAATTTTGATAGTAGAAAAAGTAAGTGAAATTTGTATGGCTTAAGATCACTTAACGAGTTGAGTATAAATTCGACTCGACTTGACTTGTCTTTTTTTTATGAAGTCATTTTCTCGGTATCCATTACACCAAGTGATTGGATTTTCTTTCTTTTGTTTTTTCCCCTAAAAAGATAATAGTCATTTAAAACACAAATTACATTTGCATTCGCGCAAAGAAGCTTGATCGTTGAATGAATTACTAGCCACTCGAGAAATTTACATTTCTCGCTTTATTTCGTGACGAAATATTCTCCTTTTTTGTTAAAGGGTCAAATGTTGTACATACCTGAGAGCGATCTGACGATTTTCCTCTCTTATCCAAGTGTCATGAATCTTGACGACCTTACGAGGTAATAGATTATAAAGAATATACAAATAATGGATATATAGCTAGATTGTAAATCTTTGCCGATTACATCAGAATATCACAATTGCATGATACTCTTCGACTTGTTTGTCAGCTTATTACCTATTTAAGTTCTTTTCAAACTTAATACAGTCTATTTCTATGAAGGAAGAAGCATGATTTAGCAAGTAGTTTTGCCCCCTCCCAAGTCGAATTTAACTTTTATCCTACTCAAGAAGTAAAAACTTTCTACTTTCCTAAGGACATTATACCTGTGCTCATTCTTCTTTCTCTTCGAATCGCAACTGGTTACGCATACGTATCTACATATACATACAACATATGTAACTTTTGTACTTTTTAGAGGACTTCTTTTCTATGTCATTTAAAGTAGGAAAGAATAAGATGGAAAGAGGAAAAAATAACAAATTTAAAGTCATATATTTCTGTATTTAATGAATTTCTTATATGGAAAAATATCAAGTGACCATCGTCAATCGTATTTTTTATTATACATTCGTAAAAATATTTATTTGTAAATAAAAAAAATATATCTATAGTAAAATACGAGATAAAAGAAAATTATCAAGAAAAAAATTTGAAAAAGATTAGATAAATATATTTATTTTTGATTGATGTCATGTAGACGTGGTCTGTACCTAAGCGATGTACCATTACACGATGCAACGAGGGACCTCGTCTTGATGTCGGAACAATTCGAAGCGGATTATAAGTTGACAAGAAACTTGGAATTACTCACCGATAAGCTGCAGCAGACGTATCGCGAACTCGACGGTGAGAAGCAGAAAACCGACAGGTAAGGATTTCTGTTTGGGCCGGAACTTCCTGATAAAGGGATCCCTATCGGCCTCGTTCATCTATTTACCTTGAATGAAAATCACCTATAATCAACTCTTATCGTGTTATAAAATGTTCTTCCTCGGAAAATTACTTTTCTTTTTCTCTATTTCTATTTGTTTTCTATCTCTTTCCTTATTTTGACGGAAATATCGTTCATTTTGATTACATTGCAATATCACGTTTTGGAATAAGTCGTATCTATAAAAATGAAAATTACATTAATAACAGACCAATTATAATTGATAGAATAAGTAGTTTTTTACTTTTTATTATTAAAAAATTATTATTTTTATTATACTCATTGAAACTTTTGTCGGTAAAATATACAAAAAATCTCTTATAATTTATAGGTTATTATATTCTGTATTACCGATTTCCGTGGCGAATGAACTTCGACATTCGAGGCCAGTACCTGCAAAAAAATATGATTGCGTAACACTTCTCTTCTCGGGAATCGTTGGTTTTGGAGCTTATTGTGCGGCTCATACTGATTCTAGTGGTGCTATGAAGATTGTTAACATGCTCAATCAACTGTATACTGCTTTCGACGTCCTTACGGATCCCAAGAAAAATCCCAACGTTTACAAGGTTCAATAATTTCTTTAATCAGCTACGAGTTATAAACTTGTAGTAATAGTATTTGATTTTTTTCTCTGTGAGCAATTACAAGTTTTCAATTTGTAATCGAAATTTTCGAATAACGTTGGAAGAAACTTTATTTCATGATTATTTGCAGAATTGCTTCATGAAAATCAAAGAAATTGTAGATGTAATAAACAAATTAACAACAACGTTAATTTATTCGAAATAAAATCTATAATTCAGGTTGAAACAGTGGGCGACAAATATATGGCTGTGAGCGGATTACCGGAACCGTGTCGTTGTCATGCACGATGTATAGCACGACTTGCACTCGATATGATGGATCTTGCCGCAGATGAGGTACAAATCGATGGAGAACCTGTGGTTGGTATTTCTTTTTCTTTTTACTCTTTTATACAAGAAAATAATAATAGCACAAATAAGCAATAAAATGTATATTTCTAATTTTTTGGACATACGTAATATAATACAATATCTCAATGTTCGAAAAACTTATTGAAAATGTGAATGGATTTGATCGTTATATCGAAAAATGATAGCGTATTGTTTGTAATGAAATTGTTCGTAGAAAATCACCATCGGTATACACAGCGGCGAAGTTGTAACTGGTGTTATTGGACATCGTATGCCACGATATTGTTTGTTCGGAAATACTGTCAATCTTACAAGTCGGACGGAAACTACCGGAGAACCTGGTAAAATAAACGTTTCGGAGAATGCTTACAGGTAAAAGTATTATTACTTTTTATAAATACAATTCATAGAATTTTTATTGTTTATTAACGTGGTATCTTATTTCTTATTTTCACATGGTCATTCAATCATGAAAAAGTCCGTTATTCGTGGTATAAAAGAATTAGATGTATTGTTCTTTGATTTCATAGAAATCTGTTACAAGTATTAGTACTATACAATAATCGGTAACATTGTTAAAAGATTATTAATCGAAGAACACTTCACACTACAATCATGACCACACATTTCGAAAGTTTTGCATTATGTTAGTGGGAAGAACAATAATAGAATAGAGGATCTATCGTCGTAGGCTAAACGATTAGAAATTCATTGTTTGAATAATACGTTGCGCTTCAGCAAAATCTTCTGAAAATTCGTTGAGAGCCATTTTAAAAAAGATTATAAAAATTTCTTGCACCGAGTCATTGACCATCATCTGCGAATATTATCTCGTTCGACGAAGATAAAAATATTTTCTCGAAAGATTTTCTCTTTCAAAATATATTTTTCCATTTGTTTAATCCCGTAGATCTTTTCTCCTCGAGAAGTAGTTGCATTGTAGGTGAAAATTTGGAATTTTAAGAAATACGATTTAAAATTTGGAATTTCATTCGAAATTCAACTTCGTTCGAGCTAACGGATTTTATCAGCATTATACGTAGAAGCAAAGTAAAAGGCATCGACTTCCATCGAAAGTTATACGATCGACTTTTAAAATGGTCGTAGATAGATATATACATACACACGTGCACACATAAACGATATATGCGACTATAGCGAACTCGAAGGCAAACGCGGGAGAACGAAACGAGCGATTAAATCGTGTTGGGCGGTTCGCACCGAGGTAAGAGGCAATTATTTTTTCTGTTTTTTTTTTTTTTTTTTTTTTCTTCATTCGTCCGCTTTCTTTTTTTCTTTCAACTCTCTTTCATCGACACTCGCCATACCGTTCTCCGTAATGTTCTCAGCTTTGAGTTGCGTTAATACGTACATAGGTATTTACGTATATTTAGGTATG
Organism: Polistes canadensis; assembly: GCF_001313835.1. Taxonomy (NCBI): domain Eukaryota; kingdom Metazoa; phylum Arthropoda; class Insecta; order Hymenoptera; family Vespidae; genus Polistes; species Polistes canadensis. The sequence continues at coordinate 1,734,853 of NW_014569549.1, forward strand.
AATTTTCCAAAGGAAGGAGTGCACGCGTGTCGTAAGGTCGGAATATTACGCGCAATTATCGATCAGCTCGTACTATTGACGGGAAAGCCGTTTCCCTTCGCGTTTAGTCGCGTTGAAAATTCTCTATGATTTACGAGATCGTCGGTTATGCCGATATTACGGATAGTTTTCTCGTAATTTACACGTTATCCGTGTGCTTGACGCAAGTTACTTTAACTTACATCTGTTTCCTTTTATCATCGATCAATGACTAATAAACTTGAAAGTTTTTCTTCGATATATAACGGACAACTAATTACGAAAAGTGCCGAATTACCTTAATGGCGCGTTGAAAAATATTTACCAGCAAGTTCGAGTTAATTGTTTTATTCAAAGTTATAGATACCTATGTGTTGCAATAATAAATATCTTTTTTTTTACTTTTAATTCGTTTTAAGTCAAACTTTTTCATATAATTTTCGTTCAGGAGTATATTATGTACAAGATTTTTCTCAAATTTTCTAAATCTGATACACGCGCTTTAAATTCGTTCAAAGTTAGATAAACACAATTCCGTAATTCGAATAAGACTCTCAGTATTAAATTAATTACGACGCTTTAATCCAGAAAATAGCCCGAAGTATTAGGGAGATCAGCAGATTAGAAAGCTTTAGTTCATCGTACAGTTTTACCGTAATGGCTATAGAGCCGCATGATCGTCCATACTTTTCACAAAGAACTTGTCTTTATCGGTCCTAATGAATACCAATCAACAGATAAGGAGAATCTTTCTACCTCTGGAAACATTTATCTATCTCTTTTCTCGTTCCGAATGAGCCATCGCCGTAATCAACGACTTCCATAGATTCTTTTCCTTTTCCTTATTTATACGAAAGAAATATGAAATGAATTTCGATCAATCGCACATTATATCCAAATAATTTCTCAAAGTCTGGGGTATTTGAAGTTTTTGAATGCCGTGTGGAAGAGCCCAATTTCGAAACAATATTTCTCTTATACTACAACGACAAAGATGCATTAATTCAGGTGGACATAATCCGCTTCTTTCCGGTGGCACAAGATTTTGTTCCACAAGATTAGGGTAATGTTCGTACATAGCAACGCTAAAGACTCCGCTCTGAGCAGCTATATGAGTTGGTGTTTTTACATTTGCCATAGGTATAGTTCTTAGAAGTAATTTCAAACATATTATTAAATCTTTCGGAAAGTTCCTTTTTTCTTTAGCTGATGGAACATCGTATTCGTTCAATTTAGCAAGGAGAATTTCTATCGGTGAAGGTGCCAGCTTGTCCGATTCTATCGAAGCTCCATATCGCAACATTATCATAAGTATATCAGGTGCACCATGTTGAATCGCAACTCTGAGCGGAACAACTTGACCATAAGATTCCATTGGAACGTCAATGAAACGAGACTTTATAGTTGATGACGCGCAACGATATTCCAATTTGCCTTTAACTGCATGATCCATAAAGTATATCAACGCATTGATATTTTCCTCCCGATCTTCAAAGTCGCTTTTCCAACCGGATAAAAAATGCGTCACTCTAATACCAAATATAGCACCAACAAAAATTCTTTCAAATGTCTTCTCGCAATAGAATATGTCGTTTAACAAACGAGTAACTATATCGTTATTGCGTAGCTTCCAATCGAAACAAAGTTTAGCTGCTACATAAAGAACATTATGAAATTTTCCTAATAAACAAACTTGACCATTTTCCATCATGGTAATGTTGTGATAACGTAGAGCAGACTCTACTATTCTCTCGCAGACGTCTTGCTTGTCCAGTTTCTCCGCTGAATATACAAACAGAAGAATCTATATGAATTACTATAATAATGACATAATAATCATTAATATTATATATTTATAAAATCCCTAAAAGCAATTTCTCTACAATTCGAAAAGAGAAAAAATTATAGACGTTCATAAGATCGGATGTGAACGACTTCAAATTTACGATAATTGAAAATGATTATTGTTTATTCTATTCGATTCTTTTATCGTTCTTTGATGTGATGTAAAATCGCATATAAATAAAATGTAAAAAACACAAGTAATTATTAAACTTATTAAATAAGCATTTTTCTCTCTCTCTATCGTTTCGTGCGAAAAATAAAACTTTTATTTAATATCTGAAGGCAATAGGTGATTGATGAGTTAACAAAAGTTCAAACAATATGTTAAAATATTATTATCGTTTGGTATCGTTATTTTGTAATCTTTTTACGTCTAGAATCATGCCGAAAATATGAACAAAACAAGTTTGAAAAAATGCAGATTATCGATTATTGCGTTTGAATAACTTTCGTACGGATAAGAAATTTGATTATATAAACACGTTTGGATTAAATTTATTTGGAATATTAAATTTAAGCTTGTCTCTTATCGATTATTGAACTATTTTTCCTGATAGTTCTTAACTTTTCGCTCTATTACTCCTTGACTTGGTCAATCGGTAAAAGCGAAGGTAACAAATGTCTCTCCAATAAACCACCAGTTTCTCCGTCGTCGTTTCCAATTCTCTCAATTGCTTTTCAAGCGTACTCACTTTAAAGAAGTTAGAAATATATTATAGAGGTTATATTACCTTCCGCACAACTGTTTATGACATCTGAAAAATATCCGACGAGTTCTCGTCGTTTGTATCGCGAAGCGAGACAACTGCGTTCCAACTCGGCAAACAATCTGTCGAAGTAACAGTCAATAAGCACTTCCATCTTCCCAGGATGATAACAATTTTCTCGATAAACGTTATCACGATAGTTAAAAAAAAAAAAGAAGAAGAAAGATTTCAACAAAAATTTAAAACGTCTGATAGTATAAGTAACGAAACATTCTCATGATTGTCGACCTCTGAATAATCGACTACATGTTAACTGAACGAAAGTACGAGAAGGGAGCTAATTCATTTAAGCCTTACGTAAAGTATTTTAAGGGCTTCACTGTTAAATTCTCTCCTATGCTATATTTGCTAACAATTTTTACGTTTTCAATTGCGTATCATGAAAACTGATTAATTTTATAGAGAAAACTTAAATCTTTGATTAGAAACGAAATAAAATTCGAAGAATTCATTTGATATTGTTTACTAATATAAATTTTTTGTTATTTTAGGTATTTGTGCATGCCAGAGAATCAAGATCCTCAATTTCTATTGGAATACAGAGGTCCAGTCACTATGAAAGGAAAATCCGAACCAATGAACGTATGGTTCTTGTCTAGAGAAGTGGAACTAAATGCATAATTTGATCAGCGAGTAGAATAATTCCAACTATCCTTGAAACTATCGTTACAGCAATAAAATGGGAGATCCCTATAGAATATTAACTTCTACATAATATACTTTAACGTGAAATTATAAGTTGCAAGTCGGTGGAAGAGCTCTGTGTGATCCATACGTTTAAGAATTGATTAATCTCGTCGCTCTTTTTCATAATAATAATATGTATATGTATTTGTCGTATATTTGCTCGTAGAAAAGATTTACAGTTCCTCGACGTTTAAATATCCTGACGTCAAATGTTTTAAACATTTTCTTTGTTTGTTAACTATATATTCTATATTCTATATATATATATATATATATATATGTATACATACATGTATGTATCTTGAGTGATAAGAAATATAATCGTCTGAGATTTAAATGCTCATTGATGTTGATATTCGACATACGAATAATTCGATAATTATTAATGAAAATCAATTAAAGAAGATTTCTTATAAGAAAAAGTCGTAGAATTTTCTTTAAATTTTATTCATTTTTTCAAATTTAAACCAGCCAGAATGTTTAATCCTATTGAATCGGATAGAATCGAAATAGACATAAAATAAAAAATAAACAGGTATCACGAGAAACAACCGCAAGAATGTACACGGTTTTAAGATGTAACGGAATCTTTTCCGATCTTTTACATGACCTATGCACGTTACAAGGTCAATCGAATGAGTACCGTAAAAGCGTTAATTATTCGTCTATCGTAACTCTTCCTTTATTAGTTCGACGTATGTTCTTCATTTTGCGTTAGAAAATAGTCCAAACGTACTGTGCGATCGTAAAAGTCTAAAAAAAAACGACACTAGGATGTTATATCTTAGATAATAACGCGTTTCTACGAGTCAGGCTTTATTGCCAATATTCGTCATGTTCGTTAAAGTGATTCGTATAATCGTACTGTACTATAGCAAAGTGGTATGCAGGCTACAAGTTTCACGTTGTCGAAGAAAAAGTGAACACACTACTCTCGACCGGTTTACCGGGTGAGGCACGCAGAAAATAAGGCCAGATAATAAAGCGTGTACAAAGCCGACCTCTGGATTAGGTGGTTTATGTATACGAGCAACCTGCACCGAACGCAATTATTATGGACAAATGAATGGTTCGTGCTAGATGGATTAGATGGAACAGATGGACGTATGGATAAGTATTTGTTATTGTATCTCTCAATACTTCAATGAATAATACTTGACTAATATTTTTTTCTTCAAACGAAGATTATAAGTTTTCTGAGAAAATAAACGAATAATGTATTATAAATTCGTGTTTTTTAAACCAAGCTTACGAGTAATGTTTTAACATGACACTAAAGCGAAACTTTGGCCTGAAGGAATGTATCGTTTATATATGCAACGATGCAAAAGAATACGACATTTGAAGTTAATCATTCTAGTTATTCCTTACGCAATACATATCTTTTTTATTTTCAAATGACATCAATAGTTTTTACGATCCGTTCGATACAACTCGTTTTCTAAGTTGTTGATCATTTTTATCAATTATCCATGCAAATATTTACCATCAAGTGGAATAAGTCTCTTTTATTCTAATAGTAATTACTTATCGATTGAGATTTTATAAGCAAATATTTTAAATCTTTCCGTGCAATGTATATATTTTAATATTAAAATAAATAATTCTATATATATAATTTAAATCGAGAAAAGATAAAAAAACAAAATTAAATGATCGAAGTTAGATCAATGTAATTTACTATATTAAATAATTTCCAGCAAAATAAATCAAATAAAATCCATAAACAATAAATAAATTTATATTATTACTGCAGACTGTTGTAAATCGTTAAGTAAGTCGTTAAATGGTTAAAAAATAAAAACTAAATGATAATGAATAAATGCATTCAACGATTACCGAGTGAATATGTATATTTCTTTGTGCAAAGTTCATGAAAAAACGAGTAAGTAATTTTTACGCATTTTTCAACTGATACGAAGTTCGATCCATTATAGCCGGGAGGACGGACATTCCAGCAATCTTGGTGAAATTTCGGCAGGTGTACAAGATTCCATGGAGTGTCTGTGTTTACGGACGCGCCTATAAAGAGCCAAGGTTCTTCGTGTAAGCAAGTAAGCAAGCAAGCAGGCAGGCAGGTAGATAGGTAGGTAGGTAGGTAGGTAGGTAGGTAGGTAGGTAGGTAGAAGGCAGGTATATAGATAGGTAGGCAAACAGACAGGAGAGGTAGGAGGAATTCTCGTACGGTGAACGGTAAGCAGCAGATATTTAAATGAGAAACCGGATGGTCGGATCCGAGGTGGTTCGATAGAGGACGCCACGTCTTTCTCGTTCCGGCTATGTACCTGCTACGAACGTTTCTAAGAGCCGTTCTCAACACGACTCGACGAGCACCTCAGCCGTTATTCTTCTCTCTTCTTGCCCCACTCCGAAAAACTACTCCGACGTTCCATCGGTCCCCTCCTCTCCCCACTCCGAGGAGTCTTAGGAACGCCAGGAGAAACAGCAGCAGCACCTTTCTCAAGTCGCACGGGCCCCGAGAGTAGTCTCGGTCCCCACCCAAGACGGGCGACTGCATGAGTGAGTGTCAGCAGCATTCAGTACAGTTACTGACGGCCCCGCGCTGTGAACCGTTGCTGTTGGCCGTCATCGTCATCGTCGTCGTCGTCGTTTTCATCGTCGTCGTCGTCGTCGTCGTTTTCGTTCTTCGTCTTCTTCGTCCTCACTGTCGTCTTCGTTGTCTTCATTCTCTTCTCCGTCGCGTTCCTCATCGTCTACTACTCGTCGGACTCGAGTCAACTGGCTTTACTATGCGTAACTCTTGATACACATATGCAGTCCGTAAGTGGAGTGCTCGCTAATCTCTCTTTCTCCCTCTATCTATCTTGATTTTTTTCTTTCTTTTTCTCACTCTCTCCTCCTCTCCGCTGCAGGTACAAGCAGCTGTTTTACTATCAAAGTAATTGAAACATTTCCGTTTTTCTCCAGAACATGGAACTCTTTTTTTTATGATATTTCAATGAAGATGTTTACTGACAATGAGTTTAAACTATTTCAAAATCGATTAAAGTTTTGTTTCTTTATTTAAAAGGATGGATTTTTTTCAATATATTTAATAGTTAGATATGTTTTTGATTGATAGCTTTTTATAAAAAAAGATATGATTCTATGACTTGCATTGGATTTATTTACTTCATAATCCGTTTTATGCAGTATAGTATGTTCGTCAAAGCATTGTCATGTGTTCTGTGACATTATTACGTTACATTAACAAAGTTATAATTGTTTCATAGTTTGCCTAGTTAAGTTCCTTAACTTTCAAATTCCGCGTTAATTATTTTCACATGGATAACATGTAATTGACATTGTTGAAAGTTCGACGTGTTTACGCGTCATCATTGAAATATGTGTTTTGGACATTGCTAGCAGGTAAGTGATTCACGGAGAAAGGAAAGGTCAATGAGAGAAGGCCGATTTGGTTAGTGTTCCTTCTCGACAGAATGGTAGAACCGAAGGAGAAAGGGAACTGGAGTCGTGTGCTAATAGATAGAAGAATTAACATGATATATATTATAGCAGTGTTAAACTTAAATCGATTATATAGATTTTATAAACACATTTCTAATATTATAATCAATATTTAAAAATATTAAATAACGATTATAAATAGTTAATTTTTATGTTTGAATTCCATTGTTTCATTTTTAACTTTGATATAGAAACAGAAAGAGAAAAAAAAGAGAGGGAGTGAGAAAAAGAAAGAGAAAGGAAAAGATAAGAAGAAGAATAAGAGTAAACAAAGGTAGTAGTAAGGAAAAGGTAAATATAAATATCGATCTACAAGAGCAAAGTGCTTTCGAATGTAGGTACGTATGGACGAGGTTAGCACGATGACCGTTCTACCACCACTACCGGCGAAGACTCAGAGTCGAGATGGTAACCAAGTCGCTCGGCAGACTGTGTCAATCCGGACAGCTTCCCCTCCATCTTCTCCAGCTTTGAGTACAGGTGCTGGAGCAACGGTATTCGTTGGTTCTCGGGCCGTGGATCCTACGGCAAGTATCAAGAGACGAGTCCCGGAAATACAAACCTCCAACGGCTACGGTAGGCAGACCATCGTCCAGCATCAAGAGCAACAACATCAACATCAACTACAGCAAGCGTCACATATAGTCAAGATCAAGATTAATCCGGATGGGGATAAAAACGGGAAGGTGATATCAGCGGTAAGATTGACCTTGGACGGAAACGAGAAGAATAACGGAGTAACGTGCGAACGTTCGCCCGTAGCGGAGCGCGACGGTGCTGTGTTGGTGAGTGCGACAAATCTTGTGAACGAGAACCTTCGCGAGAGTGGTGTTGTTGGTGAAGGTTGTGTGAGAATTAGTGTAGGAGGTGACACCTCAAGAGATAAGAAAATTTGCTCGTACGAGCAGGACACCGCGAACAATAACGATCAAACCGACAAGAATAAAAATAACAGTAACAACAACAACAACAACAACAACAATAATCGTAAGAAGAATAACGAAGTTATGGTGCAACGCGCGACATCGGAGACACCGAATTCTTCTCCCTTGACCAATCGATCTAGCAGCTGCATTTATTACAATTCTTTTCAAAATCCACTTAACACCATGGTGATGTCCAGTGGACAGTGTTCACCTAGCGATACCTTGGATAGTGGAACTTGCAGCGACTTGGATGGTACACCTCCTCCTTTACCCAAGAAGAAAAATATAAACAAGGATATCGGAGGTGGTACCAGGGTTATACTATCTGTAGGAAAACACGATCTTACCGGTAGTTTACTTACTAGTAGCGGCGCTGAATTAGATAGCGACGATAATGAGAGTAACATCAGCTGCGATTCTTTAAACGGTGGCGAGCTTAACGGTAGTATAGTTTCACGAAATGTCAATGGGACCAAATCTTCAAACGAAAATGATCAAGAGAGCGTGGAGTATCAAGAACGTATACGTCCAAGAAGTAATGATCTTGGAAGAGTAGTCAAGGATACCGAAGAACGAGTGGAAGAGATCGAGGAACTCAATGATGTTCATCGGGCTAACTCTGACGATCTATTCAGAGAAGAATCAGCATCACCTAGCGTTTCTCCATCCCCTTCTAGAACTTCCTCTTTGTCAAAAGCTTCTTCAACACCAAGAATTAGGAGTCCAGAGCTTTTCGTTGATCAAAACGGTAGTGGCACTACCTCTCCGGTAGTTCGAGAATGCACCTACGAAGAGAGAAAACAAGAACAGGAAAGAATAGAACAAGAGAATGCTGCTGTAGAGTTCTACGCGAACTATAATCGATCGAGCGGCAACAAGTATGTTTACGATGACGACAGATTCTACAAGTTCCACTTGAACGAGTTAAGAAACGATAACAATGACGATACAAATAAAGAATCTAAGGAACCTGGAGCTCTCGGGGAAAAAGAAACGGATGAGTGCTTTGCTGGTTACAAGATTCTCGAAAGGGAAGCCATACGTAGTGCCAAGGGAACCGTGCGTGGTGTTAAAAACAGAGTTCGCGCTGGAATAGCAACCTTTCTACAAAAACCATCTTCCAAGGTTAGTATTTAATCAATTTTGTTAATCGAAATTTTATCGTAACATTTATTTAGTTCTTTTTTTTCTTCTGATATAATTTCATTTTCAGAAAAATTCGCTTTTAATTTAGCAAATTAATTTCATTAGAAATTGCGAAGTACGATTTAATAAAGTCCATCATACGTTCTACCGTGTAATAACCGAGTTGTATTAGTCCAATTAATTCGTTGAGAAATTACTTAATTGGAACTTGGCCACAAAATTGGATATATGATCCGAGTAACTACAAATTGGAAATTAAATTCATACCATACTTTTGAGCTTAACTTTGGCTTCGGATAGAATGTTTCGATCGTTTTACGGTGTACTTTGAACCAATGTTATTTCGTTTTAAGAAGACATAAATACACGCGTAGAATTCACGAAGGTCTTTTGTACAAATGGAATGTTGAATGGGCGTGAAATGCGGTGTGTTGACCTAGAGAACCAAACATGGAGTTAGTTATTATTCATGGAATTCGATGTTCTATTTTGAGGTGTAACAAATTAAGATATAGAAAATTGGAGAAATATTTTTTCCTTTCTTTTCTCTCAAATATACAATTTTTGAAAACCCTAAAATACTTTATTTAATACATTTTTTTATGCTCGCGACTCTTGACAATTCTCTCATTAACTCGAAAAATAAACATGCGCCTAATTACATAATTATTTTGCTCCATGCACTGATTTAAGAGATAAGGTCGTGCCACAGGATTTCCGATGTAATAAATTGTATTTTCTAACCGCTTTTAATCACGACCGTTGAACGTGAGAATAGTAAAAGTCAGTCCTAAAAAAAAAAATAAAATCGTAATTATATGTAAGACTCAAGATTTGACCATAAATTTTATTATACATATTTTTCCGTAGATTAATTAATTGTTTTCATGGAAATCAGATCATTTACGTATAAAAATTACAAATACAATGAACGTCCGATGATACCGTACGATCGAATCAGTTTCACCAGACAAACCACTGGCTTGCTAAAGTGAGCAAGCAACGTGATATCATTGAGATAACTCATACTGCCTTTACATGAATTCGATACGATTACTTATTGGCATTTCAATGATGACATTCAAGAGATATTACATTTATCTAATTCGTACGATCGACTAAATGATGAAACAAAATTAGTCGTTACGTTGAAAGAGAAAACGTCGCAATTTTTCATCGCGAATTATACTATATTTCATTAAATTAAATCTAGTAAAAAATAAACATTAAACTTTTCTAATCAATCTAAAGACATTATTCTAAAGATCAATTGATTTTAAATTTAAAATAAAGAAGAAGATTTAATTTTAAAATTTGATAAGAAACCATATCAAACGTAAACCGTAGAATTAGCTTTTGGAGGTTGATATTCATACGTTCATCGATTATCGATCTAATTGTAAGGATGAAATTTTTGGTGGACCATTTGCTTAACTCTTTCATTTTTTTGCTGTTCAGTAAGATTTCAACAGCAAAAGGTTTCCGGTGTGTTGCTATGCGAACGTTGCTATACGACGTGCGTAAACGACGATCGTACGTACTGTCGATGCGGAACGGATCGACATAACGGTAGATCCGATAAAGCGATATTATGGCAAAGGCACGAGGAAGAAACACATTGCTTGTTCTGACTTCGAGTTTCGTATTTCTTTCTTCTTCTTTTCTTGACATTATTTTTGTATCTTCTTTTTCTAACTTTCTTTTTATATGATCGAAAAGAAACAGAAATTATCGGTAAGAAATTTTCTTATGCGTTAGAGATCGAAATTTTTAATTAGGATGATTAAATAGAACGATTCGAATGTTGAGAACATCGTACGAGGCGATAATAATTTGCTTATTTTAATATTAGAAATTCGCATGATCATAGATATGATAATTACATAATTTTATATCTCGATAATCGTTCTCGATTATGTTTGATCACTTTTCAATGAACAGCTCTATAAAGATAATGGAATATATTTTATATTTCACATTTTTCATCTTATTATTGTTTAAATTTGATTTAAAAATAAATACCTTTATGAATTAATTAGCTATTTTTATTTCTAATAGTGTTTCGGAAGCTTCGTTCACTCATTGCCTTTCGTCCTTTCACAAATTTTTTATCGCGATTGTACTGAAGATTATATAGGTACGAACGTTCTCGCGGCCCGCATCATGAAATTACAGAGCGTGGATTGTTGGTTCGTTCGTTCGCTCACTAGCTAGCTAGGCAGATAGAAAATTAGTTTGCAACGTTCGGTTAAAAATGACGTAGAAAATTCTCTTTAACGTTACAACGTGTACAATGAATTGGCATGGAATACTATTAATCATAATATAAAATCAAATAAATGTATTGGAGGTATAGTAAGCGACATGTAAGAAGTCAAGATAGAAAGAGAGAGAGAGAGAAAAAAAGAAAGAAACAAAGATTCTTTAGAAATATTATGAAAAATTAGATTTTGTTACTTACATACGACAAATCAATTCGTCTTAACATAGGATAAAATAAAAGACGACGTGCCCTTTGTTAATGCAACACTTGATTTTGCTCTAATAACTAATACACGTATGTACTACCATTATAAATAGTTATATTATTCTTCTCACATCTGTTACGCGTCTTCCTCGCGTTTTAGTTTCTTTAACTTCCGTGCAGCTGTCCAGAACGGATTATGCAATCTCCGATGCATAAGACTCACCGTGAAAAATTGTAGAAAATCGTTAGAACGGTTCACACCAACTATAATAATATCGATAATGTTTGAAAAATTCGAAAGTCACTTCGATAAATATCGAATCTTTCCTTGCTTTTCCATGAACGAACTCGTTTTCAACAGTGGTTACTGTGCTAGATAGTTATCGAGGTAAAGTGATTTATTCTTCGAACGAAGAAACATAATAGCCGTAAAAAGCATTCGTTTTACCGATTTGGTACTATCGCAGGGTGATAGTAAATTATGTTAGACGTTTAAGGATCGAAGAGAGAACACGTGTCTCCGGTTAATAAACTTCCCCTTCCAGTCATTGGATACCAAGTTATTAAGCATCGCTACACTCCTTGCACATTCTCGCACGAGGTTTCACCGAATGATATTATATACGGTTACACAACGACAACAATTAAAACGTTACACTTTTATTGATAGGCTACTATGATATTCTGATTACATAGTAGTCTATATATCTATGCAGGTTTAATACGTCTACAGTTACCTTCAGTTTCTATTCGGAAGCTAGGTATGTAAATAAGTATTTATATACATCTTTCATTCTGGAACGTAGGATTGGTAAACCACAAGAATTCAGTCGACCCATTTTATTACACGAGAATTTAATTAAAGAACTTTTGTCGTTTTTGACGACATCACGATCCTCTTGAAATGTTTTTCTTCCGTTTAATAAATGTCTCGACGACTATGTGAATTAATTAGAACACAGCCCTTGTGGCAAAAGCTATTAAGTCGATAATTTCAATTCTCGGCTGAAAATAAATATTTTCACGATGGATAATGAACACTCGTATAAATGGCGACAATTAATAGCGACCCGATATTATCGAATCTTCTGAGATTTTTTAATACAAAAAAAGAACTTTCATCGAGTTCCGATTTATTGAGAGTCTTGTCCTGAAAATTTATTTGGTAATCATTATCTATATATATATAATATAATAACTAAACATATATTTCAAGCGACAAGTTATTCTATATACTATACGTTACAATATGTTATATAAATATATATATAATTAGTGAGTGTTGCTTTTCCAAATAGAACAACGCTTTAGAAAGATCACTTTTTGAGTTCCCTTTTTACTGTCTAACAAAGTTGAAGTCAATTTTCGAATAAACTGTTTCAAACTAATTGTAAGCAAAGAAGGAGTAAGAACGGATATTACATTTCAGAATCGAGATTAAATGCGGAGTCATAAATGACTGTATAGTGTACTAACACCTTTACTTACACCATCATACGCACACGTAAAAGAAGTTTAATCACTGATATAAATACCTATAGCTTGTGCAGTTACCTTGCAACAATTTCTACCTACCTATATACGGCAAACATTGCAGTTAACGACAGTAAACGCGAAATAGAAACTGTGATCTAAAACTGAATCCGTAAAGGCACCTTTTCATTCTTTCTAGATCGACCCTAATCTTATATTTATGTTTAAATATATACTACGGACACATCTGCTATCGTGTTTTTTATTGACAATTATAGAGAAATTACTAGACTTTACGATCGCGGAATACAATGACGAAAGTATTGGCAGCTACGTATTCTCCCTCTCTCATTAGCGTGAATTTTTAGATCTATGAAGTATGTTAACATTTCTGAAAGGGTGAATGTCCGCTTACGTAGAAACTCGTATTTGTCTGATATATTAAAATAAATACTTTGATTTCTCTGAATTTTATCAAAAGGAACTTTCTACCTTTTATTTCTCAACATCGAATTTGCTCTATTTAATTTGTCAATAACTTTATTATAGACTTTCATTGTGTATGTGTGTGATCATTGCAACTCTTAAAGATTACCATCGGTATCAATTTCGATGGAAGTAAATCGTATGTTCAAACGCTTTCTTTATCGTTGTATACCCGAGTTTATGTTGAAAACGTGAAAACTTTAATAACAATGACTACTCGAGCGTATATATTTTATTACTTTCGATAGAAAATATGAGATAACTATGTAAGGAAAAAAAAAGTAGATTTTAAATGTCTTATACGTAATTAAATAATGATTTCTCATTCATGAATACACATCGAGTGCAAATTTATGCATGAATTGTATGTATGATCTTGAAAATATTATATTTAATGTCTGTGTATAAATCGTGGAAAACTACATATAATATTATATTTTCATTTGTTTGTTTATTTATCATTTAAATCGTATTGTAAATCAATTAAAATTATAAACAGTAAAAATTGTATGTAAATATTAATATGAATTTTGTTAGAAGAATAGAAATCATTAAATGGAGCTTCGATAAATTCTTTGTGTGGTAATGTACAATCTCTCCTTTTTAAAAAAGAAATGCGATCAGATCCACTTCTTTCTCTCTTTTCCTCTATTTTTTTTTTGTTTTATCAGCTCTCTTTATTTTCACCATTTCCAGAAATTCTTGGAATAGAAGGCGACAAAAAGAAATCGGACTCGTCGCGGTGGCGAGTCGCTACAGCAGGTGGTAATACTTGGTATTGTGAGTTTCCCGGTTGAAGAAAACGCGGTAGGCATGTTCACGAGACAAATCGGGTGGGAAAAGAGAAAGCGGGTCAAAGAGGCCGCCGCTGTTACCGCGGCTACGATAACGAACGATGGTGGTGGCAAACGGCCAACTTTGTCCTCCTCATCTTCGATACGTTTGGTGCATCTTCTCCCTCTTTTATTCTGCTTTCATCCAAAAATTCTTCCCTTTATTTCGCTACACTCTATCTTTCATTATTCAACAAGAATTATCATTGTTTCATTTTTCTTGCATATCTTTTCGAACTTTAACATTTCTTTCTTCTCTTTAATTAAAATCGCTAATTCGACCATTTCTTCTAATTCATATTTTCATTTATTATTAATAGCTTAAACGTTATGGGGAAACTTTTTTGTTTATAGTGTCTATTATCATCTTTATCTTTTAGCTTCGTAATCGAGAAGTTTATCGAACTGTTTAATCGTTCGTTAAAATTATATAATTTTATTAGAGAGAAATATATATAAATATATACATAGAATTTCTTGGATAACTGTTTTCGTTATAATGTAATCATTATTGAATGCATCGTAAGAGGATTATATATAGAATATAATAAATTATATGGTTATAACGATTCCTTTTATGTTGTTTACACGAATTAAATAGGAGTCTGTATTTCTTATGAAACTTCATTTGCTAACTAATTATTCATTATATTCGAAAGTTTAAGCGATTAGTAATGGGAAGGAGATGTATACGTCTCTGTAAATATAAGAAAAGCGTCTTTAACCTGTTGAACAGGAAAAGAGAGAAAAGTAGAGAGTAAGACCAACGGCATTGCATCGGCCTGTGCAGCTTTCATTCTACTCAGAAGCTGGTGCAGTGAAAAAAATATTAATCCGAGCATTGAATCGTAACCATAACCGTAATCCATAACCATAACCGACAAAAACGACCATTCAAGTCGTTTTGGAATCCCTGATCGTGATAATAATTTTTGATTTAAATATAAGAATATAGAAGCGTAATCGTGACCCAAATAATCTTTTATCAAGTTTATATGGCTTTTGGGAAATTTTCTTATTTGTTCAGTTTTGAAACAATTACAAATGATCGTAAAGAAATATGTAATTTATTGTGATAGAATCGTATAAACGTATTCGATCGATCATAAATCTATCGACATTATCTATCGCGATACGAATTATTTATCGATCTATCGTATATTGATATTTTGACAAATATATTATAACATGAAAAAATATGTAACATCGTTCGCGAAACTGCCCTACAAATTTGGAGAATCAGGGACCGGTTTAAACCGGTCCATCTTCTTACCTATAACGGAAACCGTAATATTCTAAAAGTCATAACGGGAATCAAAGGTAGTACATACTTGCGATGAGTCGTGGTTCCAAGCGGTCTTGCTTAAAATGTAGGTAAAGTTTATAAGCTCTCTCGCAGCTTTCTTATGGATGTTAATTTATCGACTACGCTAAAGTCATTTTCTAGATTCGCGAGTTATCGTGAAAGCTAAGCTTTAAAGAAAGAATCGATTGGTAGAGTAGTATTCGTTTTCACCCACGTGTAAAAGTAGTTTCACTTAATAACGTTAATGTAGTTTACGCTTTTTCCTTGTGTCGATTAATTAATTTTTTCAAAATCTTTCGTTTTACTTATAAAACGTGTTAAATATTGTTGTAAATATTTTTTAAGATTATTTTTATGGTTAAAAGAAATTATCTGAATTAATATTTTTCAATGTCAATGCCAATGCCAAATAGGAGGTGTTTAGGAAAAATAGTAGGAAAGAAATTATTAAATTATTAAAGCCGTGAATAAGCAGAATATGCAATAATTTTATCGTAGGAACGAGTGAGATAGGAATGGATAAGTAAATCAATGTATACAAGTTTAGGCGGTAACAATACAATTTTCCTCGGCATAAAAATTCTTACGGAATTAAGAAAAAAGCTGGGCAAGCGAATACTTTATTTCAGAAGGAAATTACATGATTATATGGTGACTCTAAGATAGAATAAATAGAGAAGGATAAACGCAAATACGCACGCTTGAGAGTTCTCTTACCTTTGTCAATTAACTCCAGATAAACGTGGCCAAAGCGACACGTGGCCTGGTCATACGAGGAAGTAAGAAAACACTCGTATCCTTACACCCAGACTAAATAGCCTGAACAGGAGGAAAAAGCAAAAATCACAGAATTTAAATCACTGTAATTTTTATATTTTTCTAAAGTTATAATAGTTTTTATTTGTTTGAAATGATGATAAACCAGCAAGATTAAATGTGATCATTATTTAGACGTCATGAAGCGAACGAAGGAGAAGACTGATGAAAGGATCATCTAATCGCGATGTATTAAATGCTTCACGCATCGTTCGTACGTTTAATCGTCCTTATACGTTAACAGCAACACGCTTCACATTTACTTCCTTGTAATCTGACTTTCGAGCGAATACAGTATATAAATAATTGGTAAAGATTCTTACGCGTTGGCAGTGCATGACTTTACGTTTAGTTGTATGAGGTACCTCGACACACATAGTACGGTAAATAAAATTCTATTTAGTAAGAGATAGTCTAGACGAAGAAAAAGTGAAAGGTCGCTGCGAGTCAAAAAATTTTTTTCGTGTCTTCTTTTTTTATCACCAAGTCCCTATTGATATTGTACAGAAAGTGTATTCTTTTTTTTTTTTTGAATCCTTAAATATTATCTTAAAGAGAGAAATATGAAATATGAGTTATACATCGTGGGAAAAACGATTACATATTTTCAATTATTCGATTATATGGTATATTTTAACAATTTATTAAGAATTAATTAGAATCGTGTAAATAGCAAAACAATGCATTTATGTTATTATTCCATTGCATAATATGTTGCCGAGGAAGTAATGAAACAAAGAAAGGACTTGAAAGAAGGGTAAGATAATAATAGTTTCCATAGTTTCTAATGTATAAATACTCATGAAATTATACATAGTATGCATTATTAATATTGTAAATGAAGTTACGAAGATTTTCATATATACTTTGAACATTTATTCAAATCTAAATAATATTTGTGGCACGTGTGTCTGTAAAATTTTAGAAAGGAAATTGTATAACTGTGACATAATTTAGTAAAATATCGGTTGTCGATTAAATCGATTTATTCTTTTGTGTTACTTATGCACGTAAATTTATTTATAGCAAAAGTAGGATACACTCTCTAATGTCAGAATAATCATTAAAAAATAAAGGAAGAATCAAATGAACAGCAATGAAAAGACAGTTTCACTCGATGTAATTTAACCTTAATTTAGCTGTGTGTTTACATTTTTAGAAAAATCGTGAAAATAAATTTAGAGTAAATGATCAGATCGGTACAATAAATGGAAACAATACGATTATTTGTGATAAACATACTCTCTGCTATATTTAACAGTCTGTTTAAGTTGGAGAGTCAATTGAAGAAGGTAAGCATATTTTGAGATATTTTTATTTAATAATAATTTAATAAAGCTTCGATGGTCGAACAACGACAAGTCTACATTTGTCCTCAACGTTTCGAGATAATAAAGCATATTTGTTTGTGGAACATCTACAATTCTTATCTACTGGTTATCATGAGCGTTTAATTTACATTCCTTAAAATACAAATTTCTAATTATTGTTATTATAAAACTTGTTTAAATAAATAATTAAAAAATTGTTATAAAAGTAAACCGAACTAAAAGATTACAAAAAGTAATGTTAACATTATTTGTCATTTAATAAGAAAATATATATAAATAAGTAAAATAATGAACTATTAATTATCTTAAGTGCAGAGTAAACAAAATAAAAGAAACAGAGAAAAATGGTAAAAAGGATTTAACAAATAGTGCGACTGATTGTGAGACTTGATTCCCCTAATAAAGAACAAAAAAGGGAGAGAAAAAGAAATCGATACTTTGCTTCTAGAAGCAACCTGTTGTGCCAAAGTAAATGTACATACAAATATATCTGACGAATTAATATAAAAAGTAATTATTTTTTACATGCTCTTCTTTGCCTTATTTAAATTTTATTTATTTCTCGAATGTGTTGCATTCACTAATAATGTATTATTTATAATACTTTGTTTTACTACTAATTATTAATGAATAATTTTATTACAATCATAATGAAATCTATTATTAAACTTAACTTATAAATAAAAAAAAATTGATATAAAATAAATAATATATAATTTAATAAAATTAATTTAATATATATAAGAAATTTAAATTAAAAAAAATAAAAATACTAGAAAGTGATATAAATTTATATATTTTACATTCTTTAATTGAAGCGTACATTCCAGTTTGTACAGGAAATCATTATTTCCATTTCATTTTATAGAAAACTCATGATATTAATTGGTTCAGGCATAGGGGACATAGTAAAAGCATGTTTCTTGAACCTACAAAGTTTCCCTTTGAAGTCATAAAATGTTTAAGAAAATGAAGTTTCAATAAATCTGATTTTCGGAATTGCTGGTATCTCCCCCATATCGAAAATTTATTCAATATGATAGTATATCGGTATACAAGGTCTTTATTAATTTCATTCTGAAAGTATTGCAAGGGATATAGTTTTCATAGTTCTAACGGTAATTTAATTATACAGCCGATATTACAATAAATATTTTCAATACTTTAACATAACTCAAAAATACTTCAGAAAACCTGCAAGATTAGCGATGAAATATAATCGAAATGTGTCACCGAACTTTCTCCGTAAATATTTTTTGATAAACTTTGAACCGAGAATTTAAATAAGAGATTTTACTTAGTATAAGAGAAAAGGCAAAGCTCTATGTCTTGATATGACTGCGTTGCCTACATCAAGTTGCTTTATGTTAATTTAATTCTTCAAATCTTGATGATGTCAAACTCAAGAAGAAATTTCTTTTGAGCTTTCACCATTCTGTAATATTCGTTTCGAATGAAAGATCTCGCACGTTCCATCGATATACCGGTCGAACCTCCAGGGAGACTTTTGACCTCGTTGCAAGATCGTGAGATTACTTACTTTTCTTTCCTTCCTTCCATCTTTTCCCTTCTTCCGTTCTCTTTCCTTTCGACTTATTCGATTTTTTCTCGAGTCAATAGAAAGGATCATTTTTAACGTCGATTATTTCGAGATATTTGAACGATTCAAATAGAATAGATTTTTTTTTTATTTTTGTAGATTTCCTTTCTCGAAAGAAAATCTCGTACGTTTTCACATAACCCTGTCACGAAGGTTCTCTTATCGACAAGACACGCGCGCACGCGTGCACAAACACAAAGAGCTAAAGATAGAGAAAGAGAGACACTAATACACATATACAGACATATACATACGTACGTATATACGTACTTGAAGCCGTGTTATTACGCAAATGACAGAGCGTCCCGCAAAGTCCTATTACAACTAGAACTCCCTCGCTTCCTCTTCTCTTTCCCTCTTTCCTTCTCATCGTCCTCTTTTTTTTTTGTCTTTCTTTCTATCTTCCTCTCTTCCTTTCTCTTTCTCGTTAAACGAAATGTACTAACAGCTACCGTATCTACGCTCTCCTGCTAATCATCTAGTGCTGTTGAGACTCTTTCTATTCTCTTTCTTTTTATTTTTCTTTTTGTTTAGAACGTATTGATTTCAGGTTTCTCGGTAAAGAACTCGCTCGTGCGTATCTTATCGCAATAGTTTTCAACTTGGTCGTAAAATTACGTCCGATGTATTTGAATCAGAAACATTGGCCATTTGAAATTATTTTTAAATATTAGTCAATCATCTTTTAAACGAAATTCTTTTAGGAAACATCTTCATTGGACGAATCTATAATACACGGTGTCATTAATGCCTAAAAACATACGAAATCTCATTAACTGTGCTTTTTTTTCTACCACAAATTAAATAT
Source organism: Polistes canadensis (assembly GCF_001313835.1). Classification (NCBI taxonomy): domain Eukaryota; kingdom Metazoa; phylum Arthropoda; class Insecta; order Hymenoptera; family Vespidae; genus Polistes; species Polistes canadensis. Next base: position 1,754,830 of record NW_014569549.1, read on the forward strand.
GACTTTATTGAAAGAAGAGAGAATTTCTTGAAAATACGTATTTTCGTCTATATATCTACACTTTAAAAACATCTTGTATAATTAATAAATGGTAACATCGCAAGTTAAAAACACAGACTATATCAAAGTGTTTAATGTCGTTAAAGAAGTTCATAGAAAGAAAACTGTGATGTGGAAAACTAATTAGAAAAGATATTTGAAGACTAATCACAAAAGAGACCGCGTATGACCGTGGGAGATCTCTCTTGATTCTCTGTTCGTTAGTTGGCATACCTGACATTTCATTTTATTCTTTTTATACATTATATCTTGTTCTTTTTTCTAGGAGCACGTGCTCCAAGGTAACAATAAAATCCGGTCAGTGGGCGACCCGATCTCCTGTAACATTATCCCAGTTACGGAGAAATCGTTCTACTCCCTCCCGCCCCCTCCCACCCTTTCCACCATTTGTTTATGTTACACAGCTGGAGTCACTCTCGTGTAATTAATCGTCGCGAATCACGATTCGGATGAGCTAGGAAATCGTATGCGATTATCTCGAAAAGATCATTGGTCATTTCACTCCTTTCATTTTATATATATAAAACATTATCTATAATTTAATATTTGAGATAAGCACGAGTAGAACATTGTAAATTCTTCTTGTTTAAAAGTGTCGTAATTCATGTTACGGAGCGTAAACTTGGAGAAATCTAAAATCGATCAGCGTGTATACATTTAAAATTAATGATGCAAAATATGGAACAACATTGAAAGCTATCTCAATTAATTGAAAACATTTGCTCTATCGTTGGGAAATTAATTTCAATTGTGACAAACTTAATAACTCGAGAAAATTATACTTTTTTATTTTTATCACAGCTTTAAGTGTCATTTTATTAAAACGAAAAGGGTATACAGTGAAATGTGTGATTGGGTAGCAAAGGCCGAATTACATGCGAAAAATGTTTAATAATTTCATTTCTATAATTTTCTGAATTTTTTTAATCCATAGATTTAATCCGAGACAGTATATACACGTTTCTAGCCAACGATTTCTATACGTTTCTATTTATGAAATAGCATATTTATAAAAACTCGACCGGTCATATGACAATTTATAAAAAGAAAATCAGAAATTGATACTTCATCGGAAACTTTGTTGATTGAAATTCTTCATTTCAGAATTTGTTCATTTATGTAACGATGTAACGTTTATTATTTGAATTTATTTTAAGATTGTTGGATCATCACAACGATTACGAATATTTGACATAATATATATATAAGAAGTGATCTGGATAGAGATAGACATCTGTATTTATAAACTCATTATACGTTTCTCGACGAAACTAGGAATCCATGATGACTGAGTATCAAACGATTTCTAAGCAGTATTCTTGCTCTGTAACCAGCTGGTGCACGTAACTACAAATTGGAAGTCCCGCTACGTTCTGCAGAAATGAGATTTTTTATCGGATAACGTGCATTTGCTTTTCGATCTGTTCGAATACGATAAACCCAATGCAGAAGAAAATTCCAAACCCTATTTTAGAATTTTTTTCATCCTTTTTAGATTCAAACATCTATCTTTCGCTTGAAATCTTCCGATGACTCTATTTATTTGATTATTCAATATTCTTCCCTACATTAAACTTGAAATGCAAATAAACTAAGATGCATATTTATAAATTACAATATGGGACAGCTTAGAAACAGGGCACATAGCTATGCAAATTATAATCTGTATAAACGATCATAGCACCTGTTATGTATTGCCACTTATTACATCCTTTTATGCAGTGAAAGTAATTTTAAATAAAATCATATTCTCTTCGCATCCTTTTTAATATATCTTTTATTATTTCTCTCTCGTGGATAACGTTACGAACGAAATAGAAAGTATTTATGTAGAAAATGAATAACCTGGTTGTTAGCTCATAGCAAAGAATTAAACGTAAGAAAAAAATACATTTTTCATTATGTCGACCTCTTTATTTACATTTAATGCTACTACAATTAATCATTTTTTTGTTATAACGATTTAAATTTGCATGTATATAGTTGTATCATCTAAACAATTAACAACGATAACAAATATTCATTATTATTTTATTTAAATTATTATATATACATATGTAAATGTTTTTTCTACATCAATAATTTGTATATAACGAATAAAAAATGATTATAATTTTTTGATGCTTAAATCATATTTCTTGTTGCATATCGTGCGACAAGATGTTAATTTTTTGTCAAATATTAAAAAAAAAAGTAATTAAGTTTTGTCATATGTAGAAAATAAATGCGCTATTTTAAATATATGTATGATTTAAAACAAAGCAAAGGTCAAGCCAATGCAATGTTGAGCACGACTAGAAATGTGTAAGCAAGTTCGATAGAATCGACGAACTGTAAAAAGGTATTCGAGCGTTTATGATTACTGAAAAAAATGGTAGTATGAGTTTAACGAAGCTTCGATTAACGATGAATACAAAAAGATTGAATCACTTTTTGGAGAAGACAATAGACGATACTAACTTTTATTTACTTTAAATTTTTCAAACTCCCTTACGTAATTTTGATTGAAAAAAAAAAAATCTGATTATTCATTTATTGTAAACTTTATCCTTATCGAGAAGATCATATTTTAAAGGAGAAAAGGAAACTATGATTGATCGTATTCTAAGAAGAGAGAGAGCAAACGATCTCTTTAATATTCTTGACAAGATCGAAGGTTTTAAAGAGTGCTTCTCTTACACGTTTTTATTTATTTACTCATCTCTTGTATCGCATTTAAGTGATCATGAAAATTATAGCACGCAAACAAAACTTTGTAGAGAAAAATTGCATTATAGTATAACTGTAATCTAATGATCTTGGTCAGAACACTTTAAAAGACTTACTTAGCTCGTTTTATGATTTTATCGCGACAACCGTTAGTCGTCCGCTTATGATAGTTATAACATAAAAAATGCATAGCTCGAAGAGCGAATATTCACGAAACCTTCCTCGTGTTTCACGGAGTCATGAAGACGCAAAGAGAATTGCGAAAATTAACGAAGCGACTCGTATTACGCGATATTCTTACGATTATTCAGAGCAGAGAGAAATAGAAACGAAAATTCATTGTCGTAAAATATAATGCCTATACTTGTTAGTAGTTAGACGAAATCATTATTTTCGAAAGTAAAGACAATATGCTATGCAGCGAAATCAATGCGATTGAAAGTAATAGTAGGATATAATTGCTTTAAAAAAGTTATTTAAATACTTCATAACTAATTTCTCGAGAGATACTTTTTTATAATTGTTTCTTACTAACAAGTGAAAAAAGGTAAAACGTTTTTTAAAGATATCGTTCATGCGATGGATGAATAAATAAGAATAAAGACCTATCTGTTTTACGATCAATCGAGTGTTGATTAAATTTCGTACATTGACACTGAATTGAATATTGTCTTGACGGCTATGATAAATTGGAGACGAACAAAAAGAGTAACAGGAATATTGTCTCGTTGATTGATAGACTAGATAAGTTTGATGAATCTCTTTTTTTCTTTCCTTTTTCTAGCCAATTATGAATTTATGTATACACAAGGAGGAACACTTTTTACTTTAACAAAAAATATTAATTTTTTTTGCTGTTTTACTTTATTCCTTTCTTTTGCTAAGCTTACAAAGAATTATCATTGCAATGACTCTTTTAATTATTTTTTTACCTAAACGCACAATTCTTAGCAATGGATTGAACAATATTGTTCGAACATTTTCATTTTTAATATTGCACCCGAAATACATTCAATTTCCGATATTTCATAATAATCAATCCTTTAACAATACATTTGAGATTTATTAACATCCTGGATTATACATATAATGAAATGTGATTTAGATATACGTATATAATAGGAAATTTTCGCTGTTTTATTTGACATTGTAATTATTTTGATTAAATTATAGTTAAATATTCGATTAATTAAAAAATATTTGAATTATTACATATGCTTAAAAGAATATTATTTAACAATAAGATTATCTACAAGGTTATATTTTTCAAGTAACAAGTTTTTATTTTTAAATCATTTCAGTTATTTTTCCTCATTCTTTCATTAATTTATTCCCATATTTTTCCTACGTTCATTAAAATTGAAATTAAAATGAAAAGAACTCTTTCTAGATCATCAAATTATCGCAGATGTTAATCCTTAAAATGACAAGTGGAATTTGGATTTTAAACGACATGGAATGTTTAAGTCAATGGAATTTATTGTCCCCAATGGATTTGTTATGAGATGCTATTAATTAAATGATAAAACATGTCAAGGATGTAATCCAACTTCACGATATTTGTGTTTGAATTTATTTTCAGACTTGTTCTGTTTTTCTTCTCTTTTTTTCTCGATCGTTTATTACATCCATTTGTTTTCATTTTCAGGCTTACAAGGCAAAGGAAGAGGGTAAAGTTGTGGTTTACACCACTTCATCCGGCATCGTCAGACTAACGTTCTACAATTGCATGAAGGTAAAGCAGATTCTGAACACGCACATGGTGAAATATGAGGAGAAAGATCTCTTTCGCAGTGCTGAACTGCAAACAGAGTTGAGAGATAGAATAGGTTGCACGGCGATTCAAGTGCCACAGCTTTTCGTCGGTGGACAGTACATTGGAGTAAGTTTTTTTTAAATTATAATATATACTTAAAGAATTTTAAATTATTCACATGAGTTTATCCAATCGTATTATTATCACAATGATAATAAAATAGATAAAAAAAAAAACAACGAAAAATTGATTCTGCCTCAGTTTTATTTATCTTATTATTAGATTAAAACCTACGGAAGTTTCTTCAAACGTATTTTATTAAATAGAATTCAAAGATCGATAAAGAAGATGTAATCTGATAAGTTTACTTACTACACTTATATATTAGACATATTTCAATATTAGCCTTCACTATCAGCGATTCCTTCGATGATATCTTTCAAGCTTAATTAATTCACTTTACGTTTCATTACTTTTTCGATAACCTTCGTTTCGAGAGGAAGAACAGATATGAAATTTAAAACAGCGGATAAAAAAGAATGCGAAGGTCATGCGAATAAAAGTATTTTTTTATCTCGTGAGAAGTCTCGAATGACAAATGCAATGAGAAGTAGAATCAAATCCTGATAAAATTATCCATTTTTTTTCGCATTTTATGTGTTATTACGTAGAATGTAACTTATAATTAGATGAATAATATTAACAAATTTAATTTAAGCAAATATTACATATTACCAATAATTTTTTAATTTCGTTCGTGTAGGTTTTCTTATCTCCTATTTGCGATTTTTTTTTTTAACGCATTTTATTTTGTTCAGTATAAATGACTGTCGTCGTACGTCAGATCTTTACGAGTTTGTTATGACATCAACACATTACACATATCGTATTCTAATCTCATCTTAAGATTTTTTCCTCGGTCATCGACTATTTTGATCGTAACGCTCATTATTTTAATGCGTATCATTTTACCAATAAAACTTATCGTTTAACCAACTTCGAACTACTTAATAAAAATCGAATAAAATTGTTACAATCTTTTGATAATATGTATATAAGACAATAAGGAATGTTTCATTACAGATTAATCAACATTTACAATTTAATTCTACCGAAACAAGTCGAACGAGAAAAAGAATCGATTGATTTAGTTGAATCAAGCTTAAACATTCAACGTGATCGTAATTTCAATATAAAATGATAAGAAATCCGATTGGTTTCGATTGATTATGTGTTCTCCGCATTCAATATAAGTACTTCTGGATAATGACGTGAATCGAGTGTGTGTCAGTGATCGTTTGTCGGATCTGCATTCGACATTCTTTACGGTTTTCATGTCGCTTCTTACCTTTCAAGATCTCGTATATTATTAACGGATCTGATTATTTCGAGAAATCGAATAACTTAAAGACAACTAAAACACATTTTGTTGAAGGAAAGTGATGACTATGGGCTATTAAATTTCTTAGAAAAAGAAAATACTTTTTCTTTTCTCTTTTATCATCAAATATTGACAATTTTCACGACTAACAAAACGATATTTTCAATAACGTCAACTTTCAATATATTCATAAATGCGATAAATAAGCCCTTTATACGTTTGCTAACTATCGAAAGAATTACGTAAGATTCTATTTTTTTAAGTCGAAAAACAATGACTAAGAGAAAAACAAATCTCATTATTTTCTTCTTTGACAAGAGAGACGTAATATTGAAATTCAAGATTCAGTCAGTTCTCTTAATTAATATTTGTATTTTCTATTCGTGAAATACTTTTGATAATCCTTACACAATGTCCCCAGTTTCAAATAAATTTTCAATGAGCGAGCTGAAGACTCGCGCAAAAGGCAAGGCCAATCCTGTGTTAAGCAATCGTGAATATTCGTCGTCGTGAAAGTCGAAAAAGAAAGAAAGAGAAAAAAAGACCAACGTGAAATGTCAAAGATAAGCGACTACTCGTACACTGTGCCATACTATACTCACCATCGTGATCGATGCCAGTTTAAAGTGAGATCGAGGACGAAATCTAATACAAGAGAACAGTATTGGCTACTTCAATCTTTTTCCAACTTTAATCTTTTTCAAACTTCAATGTTATCGAAGCAGTAAAAACATGAGATACACGTTGTTAAGTAATTAACCGCATGGAATATGTTGAAAATAATTGAAACTCGTTTGGAAATACAGTTTTAAAACTCTACGCAAATTGAATTTTAATTTTGCCTGAATTATTGATCGAAACTGCGGATTAAATCGTTTTTAACGAAAAACCGGTTCGAGATCAACTTTCCTTCGACGAACTTTCGTAGAATTTTCCATCAATCTTTTTTTACCGTTCAGTCAATAATTTTTTGCGGTGATCATTCAGAAGTAAAAGTAAACAGAGTCTTAAAGTAGCATGACAAATGTTTAGGAAACATCGCTAACACTTTCAACTTAAAATGTGCATCTCTGCACGATGAAAGTTTTATAGTTTGTTGGGTGGTTTTGAACGTACCATATTGGCCGCGTACAACTCGTCGTCGCTTTTGCAACCTAATCTCCAGCTGTTTTAAAAAGATTAAAGAATACCCGATCTTGGTGTCATATTCGTTTGAAGTAATTTATCGTCAACTCTTTCATTTGTTATCCTTGTATTGCTGAAGAAAATAGTAAACGAAAAACGAATGCGCTGTTATTGATATCTTTTTTAAAGATTTTAAATATTAATGTGTAAATGCTAATAATTAATTTTAATTTTATATAATGTCTCGATAATCTTATATTCCTATAAAGTAATAGAGAAAAAGAGTAAGTGATAATATTTTGACAACAATATTTCATGATTTAATTCGTTGAATTATCATTATCAGGGTAAAGAAATTGTAATTTATTAAAGAAAACACTGCTGAAAAGATCCTATTACACGATTCTTTACTATTAACAAATCATTTATAATCCGGCGGAAATCGTGGCATAAATTTTGATTAAATCCCGACGGCCAATATTTTCTCCACGTTAATTTTTTAGAAAGCAGCGTCACGCTAAACGAATGTATAAGAATTCGCAGGTAGGTTCTTCCAACGGGAGCCGGGAACATGTCTCCCTTAACACACTCGAGGTTTAATATCTAACTTTTCTAAGCTTTTCTGTGTTCTTCGAAAAGCAGAACGTTCTGTGCACTTAAAGCTAATTGTAATCCATTCTCGCTAAAGCTAGAATACCATTTCTAAAATTGTTCAAGTGTGAAAGCTGAAGAAAAACTTTGTTCGATTTTAGCGATAATTTGACTGGTATAAAAATTATTTACCAAAATTAGATAAAAAGATTCTTACATTTACTCTAGGAAATTACTAACTGAATTAATCTGATTAAAATAATCTGATGTAAAAGATACAAATATCATAGAAATCGTATTTAAATATTAAAATTATCTTCTCTTTTTCATTTATTCGTCGCCATTCATAATTAAATTATAAAACTATTCACTCCATCGAAAAAACAAAAATCTCTATTGTAGATTTTTATTTGAGACGAATGAAGAGTTCTAACAATTGTTCAAGCATGATCATGCGGGCTATGTTTCAGCATTAATTCATTCGTATAGATATATACGAGTTATTCATGTAACAAAGTGAAGATTTGCTTAACTTGTCGACGTTATTGATTCAATTATAATTTGGTGGTAATAAATTATGGTATAACACCACAGATTGTTACTGTCATTTCATTCTATTAGCTGAAACATTTTAATCAAGATCTTCATAATTGACTGCGTTAATATAACAACGAAAATAGTTAAATCGTGTTAATGTAGTTAGACTCAGGTAACTCATAAAATTAAAATGATTCGCATACCTGTAAGAGATAAACGTAAAAAAACAATTAAGAATTCGTATTTCGAGTCGTAAAAGAAGTTGTAATTCAACTATTCTGTTTTTTTACGGAATTTACTTTAAAGGCTTTCAGAACTTTTATTCGAAATGTCGGAGGTAAAACGAAGGATAATCTAAAATGGAAAAAAGTATAGAAAAAGTAAGATTAAAAAGGAAAACAGGGAATATTTAATAAATGGCGAGTCTACTGTTTGGTGTCAATGATCTCGCAAAATTCCTCTAACAGTAGATACAAGGGAGAGCAAGATTAAAGCACAAGGGGAAAGGAATAGATAAATAAGGTTTGAAAAATTTAGGATGTCGAGGTGACAACAAGAAGATTAGGAAGGGTATGTTCAATATAAGGGACGTTAAAATTTTTCGGAGAGTATATTTTACTCACACATACGTACACGATGTAGTTTGCCATATAATTCATATCAAAAGTTAAAAGTATAGTATTACAAGTTATACGTGATCTTGTCCTATTGGAATTTATTTACATCATAAATCAATAATTATAATTCGAAGCATGCAACATGTAAAACACGCAAAAAAAAAAATTAAATATGTATGCATGTTAAAAAACGAAAAAAGATATATCTTAATAGTGTCATAAAATAAAACAATATAAATAAAAAAATTAAAAGTAGTACTAGTCTAATATTAACTTTTAACCCTTTACCTTATAGTAGCAAGTTTTCTCCAAGTATTCAATTCTAAAAAAGAGATTCACAATTATTAGTCAAAGAGTTTAAATAGGATCACGTTTACTATGTGTGTACATAAGAAGATAAACCAGTCATCAGTCAGCCAGTTTACTTGGTCTTCGTAAAGTATTCATAGACAGTCTCAATGTCTGCTTCGGTCCAGATACGACTCGGATTGGATTCGAAGGAATAAGCAAAACAAAACTAGAAACGGTAATAGTAAGGTTCGATCTCCTCTTCGTAGACAAGAATAAGACAAAGAGTAACAGAGAGAAATAGAAAGAGAAGGAGAACTAGTTTTGTCTCTCTTGGACGTTCATTCGTGTATCGGTACTCTCGATGCGGCCAATCGCGAGAGTTGTCGGGAGAGTAGATATACGAGTAAGTGAAATGTCACAAGCTATTCGATCCAAGGCCATTGCGGAAAGGAGAAGAAGAGAGGAAGAGAAAGATAGTTAAATAGAAAGAGTGATAGAGAGAGAGAGAGATAGAGAGAGGGGGGGAGAGGGTTTATTCGTTTGCGCCTGTATTGACTCGATCTGTTGTCCCGGTGTAAACGTTGTTTATACACACATATACATGCATAAATATGTATGTATTAAATCCGGCCAACATTCCTATCTTACAACGTCACACAATTATTTACATTACGACGGAGAAACGTAGATGATAGTTTTCGTCCTTTAAGACACTTCTTTGAACAATCAAAAATAAATCATTTGTATAGAATCAGTGGTACGAACAACCAGATTGAGTTGAACGAATCGAAAAGAATTAAGCGAGACTTTCGTATGGTACGGTAAACAAAATGTTTCTTTCATTCACGATTCGCATTAAAATCGTTCTCTTTGTAATGACGTTTTATCAAGGAGAAATTCTTCCGTTCTTACATTCCAGTGTTCCTCTATGCGATTTGATTTTCTTGAAATAATACTCTGCTGTTACTGATGAAACAAGCTTGAGATAATTAAATGTAAGCTTATAGCTTTCGCGAAAACAACTTAATAAATGATTATCTTCTTCGTCGATTATTACATTTTCGCAGAAATATTTTTTTTCTTTGATAAAACTACAATTTCGATGGGATGGCAAATTAATTGCTGTTGCATGTACCTAACTTTCTGATATTTACTTTTATTTTACGGATTATTCAACACTTTTACTGTCATTTAATCTAATCTCAGCATTTTTTATTTTCTTCCTCATATTTGTTTTCTTTTTATTCTTTTCAGGATGCTGACACCGTTGAACGGCTCAACGAATCCGGAGAATTACGTCGAATGCTTAAACCTTATCAGGTAATTTAAGATAAGAAATTGTTCGAAACAAACGGAGAAACTGGATGAATAACTATCTAATTCATCTTGTCTAACATACTAATTATCTGTTTCCTGACTTATTCTTACTTACAAGCATTGGAGATCTCATTGTTTTTATTTTTATTTTTTTTTACTGTCTCGTAACGAAATAAAATAATGAAGCTTTATTACTTTCTTCAATTCTTTTTCGATTTGTGAGATCTGTAAATATATACGTATATAATCAATAAAATTTTATAACTTTTAATAGAAAATACTTGGTGATATGATATTGAAAAAAATTAAAGAAGTATTAAGTTATTCCATCGGAATGACATACAAGAGAAAAATGAGATTGAAATTCGCGAATAAAAATGAAGAAAAAAAAAAAAAAAGAGAAAAAAGGAAGAAGTTAACATCGGTGAATTTGGTGAAAGTTTTAGGCGTTTTCTTACTCAACAACAGTTCTTCGAGAAAGTTGCATATTCGTATCAATGGAAATACTTTTCGGAACGTGACATCCTAACGTTATTACATTGCAAAAGCAGAATAATCAGACGATTCATTTACAATTGAAAGGATATTTTACATAAAAAGGAAATAATTATCGTAACAAGAACCCACTACAACCGTTTTAATTAATGCGAAGGACACTTTTCTTCATGAAATACATTCTTGTTTATTTTCATACATAATATCAAAATATCGATTTTTTGTTTCCGATGATCTTCTTTTAATATCATCTTTAATTGCAAAAAAGCGACGTAATACAACGCTTAATTTAACAAATCGTGATCGTCGTTGTAGCGAAAGAAAAAAGAGAAGAGAATCGTCGAGTCATTTCTCTTTTACGACGACAGTGAAAGTGTCGAACAAATACTTTCTAAAGAATCGAACGACCACCGGCATCTACCAATCGCGCAATCTTTGACCGCAAACATGTGTTGGTCAAACATCTCTTGCAAAAGATGGTGATAATATAAGAGTATTATTAGATCTATTATACCCCTGCTATTCCATTTGCTTTCAATCGTTATCGATTTTCATAGGAAAGATAAAAATAATTCATCCAAAGATACTAAGATAAAATTTAATATATTAGTTTTTTTTTATAAATATTCATATTTAATATTAACAAAATGTATAAGAACGTTTTGTAACATTTCTTATCACGATTGAACGAAACTATTCAAGCTACGTGGAATAATGTTAATTCGCTTAGGATGTTTATAAACCTTCTTATATGAAGGAACTATTCGAAGCAGGTATAACTGGATCGTAAAGAAACCTGTGCAGCAAAACATGTCCAGCTACACCCACATATTCACGTATACAAACACAATCATATAGAGAAGAAATAAAGACAGAGAACGTAGCCATTCCAACGAACGCAAGGTTGTACCGGTCCTTTCACTTTTATCCGTCGGCTATCTATCCCCATCCTCCACCCTACCATCTACTTTTCTTCCCCTCTACACTTCTTTCATTTTATAGACTTGCATTCGTAGATTTTGGTATCGTACACAAAGAAAATTCACTTTGTAGCACGCAAAGGTTATTCACATCTATGTATAACAGTTTCAATGCAAATTTTTTTCCAACTTCTAATTTTATTTTTTTTTTTAATATTAAAAGCTTAAAATTATTAGATCACAAATATTCTCATTATGTATGAAATGATATTGATATGACAAACAAAAACTTAAATTTGCGAATATACTAATTGTAAGATATAAAATATTCATTGTAACTCTATAACTTTTGTGTATATTTTTTAGATTTTTTAAAAATCTCGTATTTGTTTTTATTAATTTTCTTTTTGAATTTAATTAACTTAAAAAGTAGAACATCATAAATACCAAAAGAATGTACATACCAAGTGTACGTGTAAAAAGGTTGATCTTTTTCGTTTATTTTCATTTGTAATTTCATCCATACTCACTTTATCGCAATACTTCTTTTTCCTTTTGGTTTATTAATCAAACGATTACTTTTCGTCCTTGATACCGTCCACTCGTACGATTTAAAGAAAAAAATCCTTTTTGCAACCTCCTCGATCGCCAAACCAGCTTGAATTTCACGTGTACGGGGTCACGCATCGAGAGCTTCGCTTTTTTTCTTTGTTTTATTTTTGTGTAAAGCAATAATCATCTCCAAACCAATTTTCTTGCGTTACAGAGCGACGGCGCGTGTCCTTCGTGCCTGTTTTGCGGAAATTATCGACTGCTGGTCTGTCCCGTTTGCAACGGCAGCAAGAGATCCGTTCTGCGCAACGACTTCACCGTTGAATTCGTTGCCTTGAAGTGTATGAACTGTGACGAGACCGGTCTGGTTCCCTGCCAACATTGTTGAGAGAAAAGGAGAAGAAAGAGGAAGAAGTAAAAGGGATTTATCCCTTTTGGCACATCGTCAACGTTCGACGCTTTATCAAGCAACATATTAACAATCAACTCTCCGACTATCTTTCCTTTCTCTTATCTCGTGGTGCTAAGAAAAAAATATATATTTCGATGATTAATTTGACACTAAATCTACCATAACCGGTCAAAATGACCAATTTATATAGTTTATATAGAAAATTTCAACGAATGATAAAATTTCGGTAGATTTAGAGTTAAAGGTATTGAGCTGAGAGAAAACAAAATTAAAAAATGAGTAAAAGAGAAAGAGAGAGAGAGATATATATATTACGCCGATTAACAGTCTTTCGTGCAACACTCGCGATTTGTAACATATCGGTCAACAAATATTATCTAAATTTTTGTAATTTGCCACACACATACATACACAAAAACACACACCCGATATCGATCCTTTCTACTTGATCGTATAAATAGAGACTTGCTGGAATTTTGAATGTCACGTGAAAGGGGGTATGTATCAACATGGCATCGCCGATTATAGATATTTTATTTATATTTTCGAATAAATAAAAAGTCATTACTTTTATTCTAATATCAAAATAATATTTCTAAGCCTATTGTCACAGAAAGAATTCTTTTTCGAACATATTATAGATTCTCATCGATACCTTTAAACCCTAATTTAATTAATGTATTAATCTACGCTAAATGATTGCAAGTTAATTCTCGTTATCTTCAATTTACGAAGAGATGACAAAATCAATGGCATACACGATGTGAATTATCCATAAGAGAGAATCACGCGGAGTCTGCTATTCAGTGAAATTAATTTGAATTAGTTCTTCTCTAACGAATCCTCAAGGGTGTAAAGGTAAGTAGAGCATAACTTAAGTGTCGAGTGGAATATTCGTAGCCATACGTTTTGTCTCTCATGGGCGATTTCGATCGTAAGTATGAAACCAAACGATTACGATTATTATCATTGTTATACTTTTTAACGAATAGATAACTATAAGAATTAGGATTAAGCACGGGTTTTAAGAAATAGTTTATTATTAATTACAAATTCATGAAGAGTTATGAAATTTTATTCATTTACTTAATTACATTTTCCTCTTTTTGACATTACATAATAACTTTTATCACATTTCAATTTCCAATATTCTTAATGGTACAAACGTAACCTTTATTCAATCACAAAATTTCTTTCTCATGCTCCCATTGGAAAAAAATGTCTGCGTTCCATTGCTTATCTCGATCATTCGGAACAAAATTTTCACGTCTCACCGCTTTTAATACTATCTTCACTCGAGTAGAACTATAACGAAAGTATTCTTGTTTCTTTGTAGTTTAAATGATTAAATTAAATAGGTCAAAGATTATAAAGAAGTTCTTTTAAAGGGAACTATCGATAATCGTTTAACGATCATTAAAGATCGATCAATAGATCGTGCTAGCTATCGTAATTAGGAAAATTGTTTTCACAAATAATCGTTCATTTGAGCATGATGTGTACACGTCACTTCGAATCTCGAGGGTAATCGATCCTACGTGAGATTTTAATTATGATAATAACATCCACCACCTGTCAGTCTTCTGTCTCGTCCTCATCCTTCTCTCTCTCTCTCTCTCTCTCTCTCTTTCTTGGTGTATTTATGCCATAGATACGTGGTCATGCGACGCATTGATGAAGAAAGCTTTGTTTACGTATGCAACAAGTTAAATCGATAACGTGCTGCTCCTATGCCGTCAGAAGCCTCAGCTCCTGTAACCTTGACAGTCTGCGACCTGGCTATCTCAATTATATCGAACCAGCCGGTATTCCACGCACATGCAAATCTTTTTTTATTCATTACAGCGGCCTTCTTTGAAGTAGTCACTTTTTCTAGCCATCCTTTCTTCCCATTAATCATACATTTAGAAACACGGAAGATGAAATTATTCAAGAATATAGATAAATTAAATTGTAGATAAATATTGAACATAATTTTTCGCATGCATTAATGTTAATTTAAATAAAAATAAAATTTCGTTAAAGTTTTTCTTATTTTTTATCGAGTTTATTATTTGATACAAATTTCAACAACGGCTCGTTCCCAACAATCTCATCTTCGGGGAAGTTGTCTTTTCTTATAAAGCTTTTCTTCTGAAAGTGTAAGACATAATCTAAAAAAAACGAATAACATTTTGAGAGTACAGAGCAAATATTGATTGATATTTGATGTTCACACATGAACCGTCTCGAAATTTAACTTTCATTGTTATCACCTTAATCGATCTAAAGTAGAATTTCTTGTTAAGCATTTTAAAACATTTCACCTTATTTGACGTAGACATCAATTCTATGTTTACTCTTTGTCGAACTAAAGTTTGAAAATCGATATAAGGCAGTTATCTGAATTCATTAACTCGATACCTGATTACTGATTAATTTATTCTCGCTCTCCTTTGCAATTTGCATCGATCATATTTATTCGATCCGTTTCTCATAATCATTTTATTGAAGATCGAAAAAGATGATTCTAAAAAAAAACTTTGACGTTTTTTCTTCTCTTAAATTAATGTTACAACAATCGGCATTAACGATAATCAGATTTATTCAATATAAATACAATAAAAAAAAATTGTAACACAAATTTAATAAATTTATTTTTGTAATTACAATGGTTTTAAGCAGGTATCAGTTACAATCGCGCATGTGTCGAGATACGCGCTGTGTCCCCGGAACTCTATTCCAGGTTATGTTACCGATATTCCAAGGCGGAAAAAAGTTCCCAAGGGAGCCCCGTATTTACATATTATGAACTTGGATCGATCGGCAATGCGCACGGCCACTGTGCAGACCATGAAAGTGGTAGAGCAGCTAGAAAACTCGGATATCCAGGTGCATGCGTTGTCAAGATGCGTATTTGTGCGACAGGATGACTGTTTAAATTTGAAGTTTGAAACTTCCGATTTATGGTTGTTATTAAATCAAATCTATCAATGCGTATACACATGACATGTATATATTTACTTATCGACAAAATAGACGAATTATAATATCTGATAAACGTCATCTCTATTTAAGTTAAATATTTCGCTAAATATATATATTTGAATAACAAGACCGAAAATAGAAATTGCAAAAGAGAAAGAGTAGTAAAGAAAGAATTTTCTTTTCTCGGAAAGACGTGGGTAGAGCGTGGCTAATCTATAGGTCGAAGGAGAAGCATCGACCTTGAGTGAACCTCGGGTCGATGGAGTCCTTGAATTTTGCACCCTCGTCTTGTAGCCTGGGAGTGTGTTTATCGTTTTATTATCGACGAAGATCTTCTACAAAAAAAGAAAAAAAGGAGAAAATGAGTGAAAAAGTGAGTAAAACGTAAGAGAAAAAGAAAGAGAGAGAGAGAGAGAGAGAGAAAGAGAGAGAGAGAGAGAGAGAGAGAAAAAATACAATGATAAGATCCTGCATTGTATACGAAATAAAGTCGTTTAGTACAAGGCACGATAGGGATCGTTACACTAAAATAGCAGAACTCTCAGCTTCGTGTGAGAATGTCGCGTGCAACAAGTATCGCGCCGGCTCTGACGGAGGATGCCACGTGACTTTTACTCCAGCAACGAATCGATATTGACCGGAAGTGAAAATCGTCGAAACTTTAACGCGTTCGAATCCATTCCTTTTTTTTTTTTTATGATTATTTCTCCCTTCTTCATGCCATATTTAGTCCGTATCCATAGTTACATTGACTGATTTTCATCGATATCGTTAAATTTTTTTATAGAATTATTTCATACAGAGTTCACGCATGCCAATTATAATAATATAAGGTAATAGATATCCGAGGGCAACGCAATTAATTTAAAACAGTTGTTTTTGAAAGTATTATGAAGGAAAAACCGATTCTCTAAAAGACGACAGATTAAATAGAAATTTTTTACGAAAAGATTTTTACCTTAGATAGTTATGCAGCGAATTGATCAGACCGACAGATTTTCTTTATAATTTTATATCTGATCCTTTATTCTTTAGTAAAAAAAAGTACATTTTTAAAGCATATTTTCACAGGTGTTTAATAATTATTTAAGACAAAAATAGAGTAACCTTAAACGATATGCCTTGACCCTTAAATGCATAAGTACTAAGCAACGATAAAGAAACTTAGAGCAAGCAAATTTCCTTATCTTCTTTCTCCATGCTATTGCAAACATTTTTACTTGAAATGCAGGTTTTCTCTTTAATGGTTAAGTAAATATTTTCTTTTTGTGTTAGTTTGATTTCGTAAAAACGAGAACGATATTTTAATTGATAAGAACGTTCAAAACAGATGAAAAATATCCTTATATTTTTATTACATCTTATTTCGATCCTAATAAGAAGCCAAAAAAATGGCATTAGGGTTACGTGAATATATAACAACAACAAAACTAAAGTACAATTATATTATAAATTAGAAGTAAATACGTTCTGGTTCCTTAAAACTATTTCAGTCTAATCAGTTTTCCACACGAATATCTACAATGTAGCAGGAAGCTCGTTGATAAAAACAAGAAAATAAGATCAGAGAGCTAATTATAGAAAATATATTCTGCTTTTTGTAATTTTCTTAAATTTTCTAATATATATATATTATTTACCACTGAAATAAATTAAAATTAAATTGGAAAAAAAAATTAAAATTTATAATAGATTTTTCAATATACATATAGGACATACTTTAGTAAAAATGAGATTATAATTTTGTATTATATGTTAATTAATATAGAGTAATCGGAATAAATTTATCAATGTGCAGTTTTTTATATTAAAAGTTAGGAAGTAGAACAAAAAAACGGATAAATAAATATATATATATATAGAGAGAGAGAGAGAGAAAGAGAGAAAGAGAGAGAAGAGAGTGTAATATTATTATCAGGCACTAGTAAGCAGCTGAGACCTTCACCGAGACCCGGTTGGTCGACATTGCCCCTTGCTATACTTATCCTACCCCGCCCAAGCAGCTACAGCGGCAGCATCAGCAGCGACGACGATAGCAGCGTACTCACACAGAAACGCAAGCTAGACACGCATATAGACAGCACTTTAGGAAGAGAAGGATGGAAGAGGTATACAGTAGGTATGTCTGGTGAGCAAGGAGAGAATAAGTGGGAGAGAAAAAGGAGAGGGTAAAGCCAGTCCACAGACACAAATATTCTCCACTAGCATCACTACTACTACTACTACTACTACTACTACTTGCGACTACTAAAAGTATTAGTGGCTAAAGCAGCGGCAGCAACAGCACCAGCAGCAACAGCACCATCACCAGTACCAGTACCAGTATCGTCGTTAGTCTACATACTAGCCTGTTCACCCTGGCCTAGGGGTTTGCCTTGCTCTCCTCGTGCTGTTACGACTATGTCGGAGTTTGAGGATGTAGACGCAGGCGCAAACGCAGACAGAATATAGATGGGCAAAACGGCGCCGAGCATTCCGTCAAAGCCAGACAGTGCGGCACGATCGAAAGAAAGCGAGCCCGAGAAAGTGGAAAACTAAATTTCGATCTATCTTTCTCAAAGAGATTAATATTGTTAATAATAATAATAATAATAAGTTATTTTTTTGTTCATTTACCTTCGAGTATTATTCATTAAAGTATCTCACGTCGTTAGAATTTTTCCTATTTTTCTGGTGAGAAATGGGAATCATCAAAACGGCATCGGAGAGTATACTAGAAGAGACAGTCGTACCTAGTGAAGAAGCCAATTATTCTTTGCAAGGACATCCCGGTGAGTTATTATTTTTTTTTTTTATATATCCTTTCTTAATATCTATAGATACAGTTTGAAATATTTCAATGAACGACTACCTTATTTTTGAATTGGCAACAACGATGATAATTATCTTTTAATAGCTGTGCTTTAACCACGATTCTATTCGGCGCGCGAATTCCTGATCAGCTAACAGGTGTTTGGAGATACAGATATAGCAGTGGTGCGCGAAAGACGATCACCCGAGTCTTACTTTACTTTCATGCACGTGATTATTGTCTTGTTTTTTCTTTTCTTTCTTTTTTTTTTTTTTTTTTTAATACTTGTCAAATAATTTATTTTCGTCACGTATATTATATAAATTCATAGAAATATGATTAAGATCGCTNTTTTTTTTTTTTTTTTTTTTTTTTTTAATACTTGTCAAATAATTTATTTTCGTCACGTATATTATATAAATTCATAGAAATATGATTAAGATCGCTTAACAAACACTTCTCTTTGTTTAACACGATAAGAACAAACGTTAAACGATTTTCATTGCTCGTTAACACGCTCGTTTATCATAATGGGGGAACTAATGTGTCAAGATTGTTTTCATTTCGACGACTATCATGCACACAAAGTACATATACATCTTATTCGAAATTAATCGAATTACCGTAACACGAAATCTAACAAAAACCATGGATGAGAAGGTCCTATTATATTGAAACATCATTAATTATTTAATTTCAAGGACTCAATACCTATGATAATTATATTATTATCTATTGGAGGATAAGATGTTTCAAAATCTTCTAAGATTTCATTTTATTATTCATAGCTTTAAAACCGTTTCGATCAGAGCATCAGAAAATCGATAAACGAACGTCGAAGTCCTTCCGAAAGGATTATACTAAGAGCTCGAGCGTAAGCAATTAGAAGATTACAGACAAGCTTTATTTTCAGGGTCAAGAGTACTTAAATCGAAATGATCGTTTTAGTTGGTACGTCGAATACGCTTGCGGTTACGAGCCATGGGGTGGCGGTACGTGGGTATTTATTGATTACGCCCTTGAAAGAACGATTCGTTTTGACGTCCCAGTTAGAAGTGTTTAATTAGAAAAATTAAAGCGATGGGTGATTATCTTTGAGCGAACTTTTAATAGTAATAAAATATAAGATTTTTCATTATTTCTTAATGGGAAGTTTTTTATTCAAATTTACTTGCATAATAAGTAACACGAACGGATGTTAATTGTTAGAATAATAACTTATTCTGTACGTTTCGAAATATTGTTTATGAAATTTTATTAGTATAATATTTTTCGAACTACATGTTGCGTAATTAAGATACTCCTTTCTGATTAATTTTATAAAATGATGAATGACGGGGAAAAAAAAACTAGAAGGTCGAGGATATTAAAAGCGAAGGAGAATTTATAAGACTTTACGGAAAATAGTGCACGCTAACTTCATATTAAAGACGCAGAACAATGTGGAATCCTCGTCCTTGGCCTCGAGTATCGGAAGTTCGACAGCAGAACTTATGCTACGCTCGGGACGACAAATTTGAAGCATATGCTCTTTGTGCACTACTTATTAATAAAATCGTTATAAATAAACGATCTAGATCTTTCTTCGAATATAATTAGATTCGTTATTTATTTAACAGTTTGAAATTTTGTAAGATATTATATACTGTAAAATTTTATCGTGAGAAACGATATTGCAATGACGTCAATTGATCATGTAATTAAATTAAAAGTGAACAGAATTATTTATTATAATCGCGTTGACAGGATATTTCTTTAATTATTACCATAAACTATAATCGATGATCATCGTGTTATCGGAATAAATAATTCCACTTTAAGTCTCAAGAGTGAATAGTTTGAAAGAGAAAAGTCATTTTATAAGATCCCGGATCTCTATATACCTTTTAAATTTATTATAGAAAAGTTATATCTCGAAGAATAAACTCAACGTAGCATTGAACTTGCTGTTATATATCTTTAGTATAAGAAAACTTCGGAAGGACATCGCGAAGCTAGTAATACATTTTCCTGGATGATAAATTTTGGTCGCATAAAAAATGCTGATAAACAATCCTCAGCTCTTGAAAGAATAGTAGAACAAATTTTTCTGTAAAAGTAATGACGATAAACAAAAAATGACAAAGTTCTTTTGTAACGACTATTTATCATTTTCATAGATATCCAATTTCTATATAAATCACTTACTCCTATTTATTGATTCCGATTATGATGATTTTTGACTTGCTTTATAATAGAAATTCATATTACCGTGAATATTGGTCTGTTGGAAGTAGTGAAATTTCATTTGAATTGAAATTCCGTATGATTTGACATAATCACTGAGAAATATAATGAAATATCAGACTAGACAACTATACATATAAATTATACTAAAGCAATACAGTATTATGTTGTCTAATAAAAGATTAGAGGAATTCTATAATCAGTGAGCAATCGATACACATGTAAACTGTTCAGATATTCGATAGCGTTAAGCGATGATGATTTGAGGATACAGAAGGAATTAGACCATTCAACAAATAGGTTGTATTTATCAAAGTTTCAATAATCTATTAACAGAGAATGGATCACGTTCTTGCGTTGAATCGATTAATGCAATGTGTTGGTTAAATTTGGATTATATATTTTTTGTTTTATGAAACACTTTATTCAAAAATATAAAGAAAAATTATCTATTGATACACGATATAGATATAAAGAAATAGAATAAAAAAAGTTGTGAAATGGAATACCATGGAATGTATACCAACAGAATGCATATCTCCTACAGCTTAACATTCTTACATTTATAATGAATTATTCAGGAATTTTGGGGAACGTTGATCGAGCGGATGTGGTACAGGGAATCGTTCATTATTCAGTTAAATTCGATCGACAATATGGACGAGAAAGATGATGCGTTAACATTGATAAAAGAAAAAATATCATTTGTCGCATTTATTTGAAATACTGCAAGTCAGTTTCACCATCTTGGCTGTCTGTATAAAATTCAAAGTCTTCTTCTTTCCCGGATTCACTTTCGTAAATAGAGGAAGACTCCTTGCTACTCTTGGGTGTCACGATTGCGCATATGTTGTGGGAGTCGTACCTTTTTCCGGCCAAGGACGATGTTGGTAAAACACTTGCATCGGACGCAGCCTTCAGAATTCTTGTAGTAACATCATGAAGTTCCTTTTCTTTTGGAAATATATCATCTGCTAATTGATTTATAGCATCTAAGATCAAGCTCATCGTTTCGGTGTAATCAGGTTGAAACATTTTTCCTTCAGGATTTTCTTTGAACAAATACTCGGCCTGTTAGGAGAGAAAACGATGTTTAAGTAGTTACAGTCAAAGTACGGTCAGACTTGAATAATAAAAAGAAATTATTTTAGAAGTGTAGACATAATACAAAAATAATCTTTACCATAAATGTATTATGTAAGTAGAGAAGACTATAAAAAATTTCCGAGGGAACAATTTACTGAGGTCCTACAAAAAGATAAGTGATTATCGGAAAAAAAAAAAAAAACAGAAAAAGAGAGAAAAAATGTTAGAGAATGGAAGAAAAGATTATATAAAAATAATAAAGGGTATTATGGTACCTTTTAGTACTTTTACTTCTTTCTATTCGGGTTGAAAGAAAAAACAAAAGGAAACGAAGTAAGTTTAGGTTACGACAAAATTAAAAAGCACAAGAAAAAAAATTTCACGAATTTAATAACAATGTATACTTCAATATTTTTAATGCTTTTTTTTCAAAAATCTTTCTACACATTACAATCACATAAAGTATGCTTTTCTTCGCTACCTTGAATAACCAGAATAATGATATGTTTGCGACAAGAGCAAAATGTAAACCCTGTGTGCTCTCGATAAACGGAATGAAAAACTCAGGAACATATGCGTATTTTTTTATCCGAAGAACCTTTAGATACTTCTAATATTATTGAAAGGGATGATAATAAGGATACATATCCTATAAAATGTCTACATAAGAATTAAAAGAAAGATATAGGGAGATCGATAAATAAAAAAAATGAAAAATAAAGTAAATAGGTGTTTGTGATTGTTCGTGTGTGCCGTTTTGGAGAAAAGACAATGAATAATTTAAAAATACGTAAGCTATTGGTATAATGACGCTTTAATAACGATACCTTTCATCGAAAGGAAGAAAAAAAAAGAGATAGCCAGAGAGAGAAAGAATAAAGGAAAGAAAGCTAAGGGAAAAGAAGAAATAATAGAGAAACGAAACAAATAGCAGGAAATAATCCCGTGGAATAGTCGTCCACACACAATGGTACGATGAACCGATAGAAGAAAAAAAAAAATACTCGAGTATCTTCGCTTTGAAAAGTAAATCACGATTGAAACGCCGTCAAGGCAACAACGCAATGCCGTCGAGAATGACCGCGTAGTCCATTTATAAAATAGGTCGGCCCTTCGCAGCCTTCTTCGACACGAGCTGACCTATTTCCCTTACCCCTTTATTTATTCTCATTTTTTTCTTTTTCTCTTTATTCTTCCTATCGATTTATTTAAATGTATATTCTCTTCTATTCTTTTCTCTTTGTTTAAGAAAAAGAAATAAAAAGAAGAAATCTTTCTCCATTTGGCCGATATTCTACTATATCCAAAATATTTTACCCTCGTATTTCGATTAAACGCTTGAAGAAGTTATCTAAGGTGATCAATTTTTTGTTTACGTATCAAACTATTAGTATGGAATTACTCGAGTTTGTATGGTAATGGTAAATGTAAATAGGTGGTAAATTGTAATTGTATAATGTAATTGTAACATTCAGATATTTTTGCATAATATTTAATTGCTTTGGCATCTTCGAAATACTTTAGTTATTAGTACTTGTATAAATTAATTCATATTACAAAATATTATTTACCAAGTGAAAACAGCCAATTACGATCCAAAGAGAACACCCTGTATACATGATACGTTATATCGATCCGTTCTAATCCAAATACGTGCAATCTGTAATGTTTTCACAGAAAACAGTTTTAAATTGTAATCTTTATTAAATTCGAAATAGTATTGTCTTTGATGTTAAAGAGTTTTTTCAATTTCGAGTAACGAATTTAAATATGAAATAAAACGACAAATTGAAATATATAAGATAAAGGGATAAACAATTCGTAGAATATTGGAATGTTTTTCAGGCGTTGAACGAACGAAAATTAGAATTTTGTAGAGTACGTTTAAGTGTCTAATAAAAAACATTTTTAAAAAAAGCAAAATTAAAGAGGCGGTATAATTTCTCTATGTTTTCGATCAATAGACTTTAATGAAATTATACACACAACATTCAGTCGCGTGTACTGATTGAAGGGAATGTATCCATGTGGTGTGTGTGTGTGTGTGTGGTTTTTTTTATTGGTGATACTTTATCTTTAATAGAGCGATTGATGGATTGAAAGTTGTTGCATCGTTTAGCATTACACACTCATACTTTGAAAGTAAAATATCTTATCCAGTCACTCGATCGAATGTTCCGGAATAGGGAAACTCGTTTCCGAATGTAAGAGAAATATGAAGTGGTGTTATGTAACATTACGAAATAAATGACACGTTTGTCGCAAAAACTTTTCACGTTGACGATAGTGAAAGTGAGTACATATATACAAATATATTCTTTTGTCGAAACATGTTTGAGTGAACGTGTTTGTGAATATAAAATACGTTCATAGTTTACCAATTAAATTCTTGAAATTTAAAAATAATATTATTTATATTATTAGTAAAACAACGTAATATAAATACGTTGTTAATAATAATGTAAAATTACTGATAAATTAACATTAATAAATCAGAAATAAATACATGTTTAATTTGACGAATTTGTTACGTGTACAGAATAAGTCACATGAACTAATATCAGTACCTAATAAATATTGACATTAACATAAACGAATATTATTACCTCCGTTGAGTAACTTAACCTACGAATATCTAATGAAGTCCATATTATCGTTGAAAGCCCCATGCAAATATATACATAAATCACTTCTGCTCGGGGAAATCTACTTTGACGATAATATTTGCCTAACCGATATTTGATTTAATATATGAATTTTATATCTTAGTATATCAGGTTATGAAAGTAACGCATTATTGTCTCTATAATAAATCGATATTTTTATTTGTTCAGATATGTTGTTACGTTACTTTTTTTCAATTAAAAAATCGTGTCGAGAGTGAGTATAAGTGGAACACAGTAGAAGAGAAGGGGAAGAGAAACGAATGATAATACATTCTCGGTAATAGTTACAATCTATTTATTTGTTTTTACCTTAATGGATCTTCTATATTGTTGTTTGTCGTTTCATACGAACATGAGTACTGTTTTATACTACATAACACTTGACTGAGAGAACCGAAATTTTTTGGCGATATATTTTTTATTATTATTTTATAACGTGAACAGTGACACAGTTTTAAATCTATATCAGAAAAGCCGATCATCATAAACTAAAATCATTTCCGGACAGATCAGGGCGGAAATAGATCAAAATAATATTCTCCATCCATTAATTATTTATTTTTTAATGACGTTAATTAAAATACTTATTTCTTGTAATGTTATTCTATCAACACCTACGGATAATATTATCATTAGATTGTCGTACACGTTCTAACGAGAAATTTTCTTTGATCGTCATGCAATATATCCATGCTTGACTACTTCTCTCTCCTTTTATTCTAGCATCGAAAGATGAATTTTTTAACAATAACTTTTTTCTCAAGCATACGACAAAAATCGTAATTACCTGATATTCGCTTTAATATTTGATCGGTTAAGCCACATTGTATACATGAAAAAATACATTAACGAAAGTCCATCCATGTTTGCACTTTAACACCTCGTATCGTTTAAATTGTTGTAACGATGGAAACCAAAAAATTTAGGACACGATACGATATTTATAAAAGAAAAGAAAAAAAAAACAAAAAGAAAAAATTGATGAAAAAACGAATAAAAATTAACAACGAAGTATTGTCCTAAAATTTGGATCGATAATTCGATAAAAGATTCTACTCACTATACGCATTGATTATAATTTTCTAAAAATTCTACTCTTTATACTTATCGATTGTAAGAAGAAAAAAGGTTAAGTAAGGTTCTTTTTTTACTTTCCACCGACGAAACGTATATATGCTCTTCGTACGTTAATGAAATAAGTTCACAAAACATTGGAATTTCAAAAAAAAAAAAAATGCACAAAGTAGTGCTTCACATAAGTAGCATTCTAAGATTCTTTCCAGCGAAACGCTGTTTTTTCAAATTACCATCTACTTTCTGGAATATTTAAAAACCACCCTAAAAGAACTCGAGATAAAAAGAGGAAAGAAAACGGGATTTTATCTTCGATCGTCAATTTTCCACATTGCAGAATTTTAAACTTATTGTAGAAAGTTCAAGGTGAGTATGTAACTCAAAAAAAAGGGAGATAAAAAACAAAAAACTCGATAAGAAAAGAGTAGATCGAAAAACTCTGGCCACCTGTTTCTCTCTCTCTCTCTCTCTCCTGGTTTTTTTTCTTCATCTTTTTCTCCCTTCTGGAAAATTCAAAAATTGCTCGTAGCAATAAATCTGTGAAATAATATAGTTCATATTCTTTTCAATTTTCCTTCGTTGAAATAATAAATGTTGGAAAAAGAATTCGCTCAGATATAAAGCGTTTTGTTTTTCCATATCATCGCGAAACATTACTCTGATACTCGTTACATTAAACAGTACCACATGATAAAGACTAATTAAAATCATTAAAGTAAAGAAGACTACGTTTGTGTACTTCTTTATTACATTATAAGTATGGATAAGGATGTTTACTAGACTTTTGAGCAGCATGTACGGTAATTGTATTTTATGTAACATCGTTAATTGAAACAAAACTAAAACGAGGTATATCTCGTTTATAAATAAAATTGCGAATTACATCGAATACTCAAGAAAAATTTTGCATGACATTTAAATGATTTTTCAATTTTAATCTATATATCTAATTTCTTATAATTCCGCTATTATAGCTTTATTGTTTCCGAGTTCTACGATTCGCAAAATCGATTAGATTGATTTGAGTGCTTTTGTAATTCGAATGTGTACTTCGAAATGACAAAACCCATTTATAGCTTTGACTTTTTTCATACCGTATTATCGTATTTTAAATAACGGAATATGCAGAACGAATTGTCGATCCGCGAATTCACGAGGGCATTGTTGAAGAAAAAAATATTATTCGAGTATTATAGAATTTTTTTCGTGGAGACCAAGTTTGTCCGAATTTTTGCTTTACCAGACATATTGCAAGCATCACGTGTTTACATTTCTACATTGTTTTCATAAAAGAGTACTGCACTCCCGGTTTGGTAAAAGAAACGAATGGAACCAAACGATTTTTTAGTGTCATTTCCTTTCTACCAATATGGTACTCGCTTTTTCTATCAAAATATATTTCCATCTCTTACTCTGAAACGTTTCCTACTAACGACATTTTTTCCGATGATAAAATAATATCTGCTGACTGTGGTCCAAAAAAAAAAAGGATATTTAGAGAACAAATGGAAAATGATTAATCAAATGAAACTTTTTACGAAGATATAAACTTTAAAATTTATTTGTTTGAGCTATCCCATCGAATACTTAAAGACTCGAGTTTTATATTTCGAACGCAAAATGTGTGGAAGAGACAAAATCCAAGAAAAAAGGAGAATGTACGTGCTCTATACACTACAGCGTTAGTAGAACGAATTCATTATGATCAGCCGTAGCACGCGGCTTTGGATTAATCCATCTTCACCGTCGCAGTGAAAAATAAGCGTTATTGATCAACAAGATGCAACATCCTATCTATATTTTAATCTCTTCTACGGTCGGTGTGCTCGTTTTCCATTTTCATATTTTTCCCCATAACAATATATCAATGATTTTTATTTTTCACAAAGGTTTTATTTTGTTTATCGCATTTATCAAACTTACAAAAACATGATTACAGCACAAATTTAAAAATAAGTCTTTATTTCTCCAAGTTATTTTATTCTAAGTATTAACTTGTTAATCTTTTTATCAATACAAAGAAGTTGTTTTTTTAAAACGATGTTAATAAAATTTCAAAATAAATTACATGTGGATATAAATACACATAGATTTTCAAATATGAACAGAATTTGATGATTTAGGGAAAATTGAACGTCTACATATTATATTGCAAATCAAATACGAATTCTGTTAATTCATGATAGGATATTATAGTATGGATTTCTTACCGACTTGATCAAACCTATTATACATTATTCGTACATCCTATATAAAATCTGTAAGTAGAGCTATATACAGAGTTAAGAAATTATGCTTGTAATGGAAGTCCGTCTGTTACAAACGACTACACGTAATATTTCGCTTATGAATGGGACGTGTAGCATTACCATTCCTATAGTTACATCTATGTTATATAGAAAACCAAGAATTTTATATCATTCGGATACACACAAATTTGAATTTTTTAAATACTGGTTACTTTACTAGTTTGATTTAGTAACTGGTCAAATAGTTCAGTATAAAAATGGAAAAATAAATTGTTCGTTAAATAAGAAATAACATGTTTACGTTAAAAAATTTTTATTTTTAATGAATGGACAGCGTGTTGCAACTGAAACCAAGAATTCAACCCTACCTATACATGCATATTGTAAACATCTCACCAGTTATTTGTATACCTCACTATGCGAGCTGAATATTTTCTCATACGTACATGTATACTTAAAATATGAATAATGACATTTGGCTACGTAGGTAGTACGTGATAGAATGGTTGTAAATAACATGCTTTGTTCAATACATAATATTACAATACTTCAGATTTTTCTATTGCATTCTCGTTTAAATATGTGCAGTTTTGAATGTTTGGCTATTGTATGAAATTTTTCTTGTATCCTATTTACTGTAGTGAGTAAATATTGAAAATGGAGTATCGTTGAATTTTACAATGCACTTACACATTCATGACTATCATAATGTACTGATTCACTGTACGTTCGCAAAAATTTATGACTGCGTTATCATTGGCAACGTTCGTGTCACTTTAAACAAATACAACTTTTACTTTTTTATTATTCTCATTTACATATTGATAACAGTATATTAGATTATTCTTCCCTGTCACTAACGATTAATATCGTTGAAATATTTTATTTTCATTAATTTTTTCTTTCTTACATCTGCGTATATTAAACATTACAAGATTAATATTGTTTCCATACTATTCGTTATCATGCGAGACTATGAAAGTATGACCAATCAGAAAAAAGAATATAAGAATAAAAAAGCAAAGTAACTGATTGTCAATCTCCATTGACAAAGAAATTAATTTAGTAGATGACAAAAAAATTCTCCTGACGACTTATGTTCTATTATTAAAACTTCTATTGTTAGCTTCAAATGAAACAAAAGCGACACGCGAGTTAAAAAATTAATGATTCAGCTGTCCGTAAAAAGAAAGCATCTTCACTTATTGATCATTTATCGATTTACCTAACGTGTACAACCGTGTTTTATTCTTTAATTACCGTAATACTTTTATTTTGATTGATCATTTTAGAAATAACATTGAAAAATGATAGATTTCTATTTCATTTTTTATTAAATGCTTGTCTATATATATTTGTTAAACATATTATAAAAAATATCAGTAAAACAAAAGATATCCAGCCCAGATATTAACATCACCTTTCTCTAAAGAAATGAGAAAAGCATCGAGTGTGTCAGGTTGACAGTAGACATGATTTGAAATAATAGACATCCATGCTAACATTACCATAAGACAAAAGAGTCAAATGCAATTGTAACACGGGACTAAAAATAGAAAAAAAGAAAATGGCGCAACAGCTATGTAAAAGACATGTCGCGATGAAAAATGTATGATACTAATCTGCGTGCTCTTAACGATGGAAACTCTGGATATTATTCGTGATTAGGAACATAATCTAGGCGAGTCGAGGACATTTACATGATTCATCGATTCGCAAGGCGTAAGCAATTAACTATGTAGTATGATTAAGTGCTCTTAATAAACTATAATAGTTGATAAACGTGATATTATCTCTTTAAATTTACCTACTTCGCCAACACGTGAGAACAAAGTCGAAAATAGAGAAGCTTTTTTAGACAATTTCTTGGAAGTGTACTTTTTTCTTTTTAAATAGATGAATCATGCACATGTAATATACATATGCGATAAAGAATTGTTATTAAAACATACTTAATTATGTGGAAGATAAATCAGGAAACAGGAGGACTCAAAATTATAAGAGAATATTTGTTTAATTAGCAATACTTACTAAAAAATCTATTGGATCGTCCGGTCGTAATTTAGCGACTTGTATAAGACCCTTTGTCAAAGTCGGAAACACGTATCGAACTAGATAATGTCTAAGTGGTTGACCCATAACACTAAGCTTTTCTTCCTCCTCTTCTTGCAATTTTTCTAACAAATCCGTCTGAAAGGGATTGAAATTATTATTAATAATAAATGTCCAAGCCAGTGAAAAGTTTGTTCTTTTTTTTCAAATAACAATGATGAATTTTATCTAAGACGAAAGTGAGATAGTGAAGATTAATTCGAACCCTCAAAAGTTATCGTCGCAGATGCTCTACCATTTTATGCTAGTAAACTTCTTAGTTTCAAAGTCGCGAAGGATAGATAGCAAGGGTAAGAGGAACAAAGAAATTTACATTGGCTAGTGTCAACGATCAATGCAAGCGAGCTACAAAGTTCACGAACATTTTTCTCATAAGAAAATCCTTCGGGTTTTGAGGGATAAACCAACAAGGGAGTCTTTTAGATAGTAAAAAAAAAAAGAACTTCTGAGAAGTAGATTAAAATCGCAAAGACCGAAATCTTCAAATACAACTTTCTTCTAACTTCGACTTCCAAAATTTATTTATTTTTTTACACAGATTTAATCGCCCATCAGTCCCCTAACAGTAATTTTCATAATTTAAAAACTTCTCGTCGCGAGAACAAACGATATAATCCATGAAATTTATGTCAACTACATTTTGAAATATAGCGATTTTGAACTCTATCGATTAGTATTAATCTTTGGTAAAAATATCCTTATAAATATGACAGGATATTAAACCTCATTGATAATAACACGATGAACCTACAGTTACATTTTCTAATGAATTTTATCATCCCTACGTTTAAAGTCTATTTGAAATCGTTTAGCTTTTCTATCATTAATGTTAAATCGCTCGTCCTGTAATTCGAAAGGATTAGTAGTACTAATGAATTTAATAATATTTTAGTATTATATATGCATAATAGTACGATTATAAAATCGATCTAATCGATTACCGTAAATGAATAAATGATGTTTGCAAGATTTGATTAACTCCTTTCAATCATAAAGAAGAATGAATACTATTGCTCATATCACTGATTTTTATTACATTATTTTATTTAAGTAACAAAATATTTTTTTATTCCAGAATTCTGTATCACATAAAATTTCGATTAAACTATATTTCACGTAAGTATGACCGTAAAGTAGCTATCGGTTGAAGGTGATATCAATATTGCACGATCTTTAATTTATATGGAATTAAATAAGTAGCGAAATTCGACTGAATTATGATCAAGTCTAATCTACATATTTTAAAAATTTAGAGATTGCGGTTTTAGACGTGTCATAAAATACACGTGTACACGTGCCATGTAAAACGTGTATTAATAAGGAATTAAGGATCCGTGTTCTTAATACACGTGTAAACATGGCACGTGAAACCGTGTATGAATTAAAGATCCATGTTCATGGATCTAGTCCATACTTACACGTGTAGGATATTTAAATACGCGAATAATAAACGTAGTCGTGAATTACAAAAGTTGCTACATAAATGTGGAAGTATATGAAAATGTGCTTTGTTTCTCGCAATTACCAAGATATGAAACACAACACACTTCATGTTTGATTATTCTTGTCTTTTTTAATCTTCTTTTTTTTTAGATTCGATTCACTTTTCTACGAACAAATATTCACATTTATTCAATATTACCAAAGATGTAGCGTTTTTTTATTGCTTCTCTGAAATCAACAGCAAACGAGTTTTGTCTGTTGTTTTCTACGGACGGGTCACCCATCTATTTCACTAATCGTGCCCACGTTGCTTGAATTTAGTGATCGGTCGGGAATTAGTAATCCAACGTGGCTAAGCCATTGACTCACGTTTGATTACACAACAGATTTACACGCATATCAAATAAACGTGGACACTTGGAATAGAAAGATACAGATATCCTTATATTAAAAATCACATGAATTGCGATTTGGATTCGACTACTATCCACGTGTCATTATTTTACATATACGTAAAAATATTGAGATTATTTTTAATTCTGATCGTATCAGTTTTATTTCGGTAATCGATCTTTGTTTAAAAATTTAAACAGAATGTAACAAATAAAAAAAAAAAAAAGATAATTAATAGCAAAAAATTCACGCGTCGTTTATTTAAAAAGTTATTATATTTTTTTCCCTCCTTGAAGAGCATCAAGGTGTTAATAGAATTTTTTTCATCGATCCATCTTGTTATCAAGTAATTTCTTTTTGTTTGTGTAGGAGTAAACAACTTATCTTACAAAAGTTTGACGACAATAATACATACTAACCCACTCCATCATTTTTCTTTCACGTTCTCTCTTACGTTCTTCTATTTCTCGTTTCTCTCGTATTTTGAAAGCCGTTTCCTCAGCTTTCTTTTTAGCGTCCGCATCCCTCTGAGCTTCTTCTGCTTCCTCTGGTGTTAAACCTGCGAAAAACAAATTACTATAATTATAAAAAAATCAAGATACAAATTATTTTTCCTTTTTTTTTCATTACGGATCAATTATTTTTATATTATAGCATATATTAGAGTGCATGAATAATACAAATAAATAAACTTTTTATCACGATAATACGAAAACGTGGACAAAAGATGTAACAAATTTTTGCATAAAATGTGCAACGAAATATCAAAATCACAGTGGGTGGTACAAACAATCTCATGTCACGATCATCTGAACAGTGTATATGACGTTTTGTTGATCTTTATAAGTTATCATCTCTATTAAGTAACGCGTACAATGATTGAAAATGGAAAGCCCCAGTGGACTGGAGTAATAGAAAAAAAAATAGTAAAGGAAGAAAAATGGGTGAGGCGGAGCGGCAGAATTAAAGATAGAAAAAACACACATAACATCTAATAAAAAAATATTTTCTCTTTATCTTTCCCCTTTTTTCTCACCGTAGTTTTTCGGTGCCCCGAGCTTTTTTAGACACTGATAAATTGTAGGGAACATATCAGGACAAATATCATTTTCGATCGAAATAATCAACGGATGGACTTCTATTTCATCGAAGAATTGAAGAGGCGTATTATCGTCAGTATTTCTTTCTCTGAAATTTTATTATTATTATTATTATTATTGGTAAGAATTTTATTGGTATTCGATACCAATACGATATTATTATTGGTATCGATTATAAAATATATAAACTACAAAAAATTGATGATAAATGTTTCGAATGTACAATGAAATACGAAACGATAGTGTTGAAAGGCGATTAAATGATATATATCTTGGTTAGATACTTTAATCGTTATTAAAGCGGATGATACGACAAGAAGTTAATAGAAATGTTCTTTGAGATAACGACACTGTTCTAACGGTAACTATACTCCCTTTGTTTAGGAAAATATTGACCTGGTCACTATAAATGACACACCCCACCCTGTATATTACAAGAATAGAAAGGTTAGGGTGATACGTGAAATCAAAATGTGATCATATCAATTTACGAGTTAACGAAAAGACAAATGAGATATCTTATTTCGGAAAAGAACTTACAATTTATCATTTCAAAAAGGGTGCTGGTTTAATTTTATTTTTTTCTCAAGAGGGTAAGATGCTCTCGAATCATCGATCTTACCTATATTCTTTCAAACGTCGTATCATATCCTTTTCCGTGTAATGGGTGCCTTGGATTTCTCTCTCGGATAAATTGATAACTCGTTCCTTTAAAAAATCATCGCTCGCATCCAAAACGACAACAAGTCTCGGTATGATCGAAGCTTTTACATTCATTTCCTCGAGAATTTCCTTATCCTCTTCTCCATCTTCATCTTCTTCTTCTTCTTCTTCTTCTTCATTCTCTTCTTCCTCTTCCTCTTCAATTTCTTCTGAATATTCAAAGAGTATTTTAGCTTGCTCGTATGTTTTTGGATATCCATCGATAACGTATCCTTGATTCAAACAATCCTTCGACCAAAGTCTCTTCAGAAACAATCTTTGATTCCGTTTTAGTTAATCTTTTTTAAAACTTTTTTAAAAATTCGAAAAAAAGAAAGAAAGAGAGAGAGAGAGAGCTGAAAAAGACCTCTATATCTTGTCGTAAAGATAGATTTTATCTCTATTTTTCTTTCCAGATACATTTTTTTCAAATTTTTTAATAATTTTATAGTAATATAAGTAAGCAACATTTATCGGAAATAAAGCGAATAATAAATGAAAAATAAATG
Organism: Polistes canadensis; assembly: GCF_001313835.1. NCBI lineage: Eukaryota > Metazoa > Arthropoda > Insecta > Hymenoptera > Vespidae > Polistes > Polistes canadensis. The sequence goes on from NW_014569549.1 coordinate 1,788,911, forward strand.
ATAGCTAACTTGTTCAATGTAATATCATCGAGACGTCCATCATTTTGGGCTAAATTGTTTCGTATTTCGTCGAGCTGTCGTTGCAAATCTTCCAACGGGACAGATTCTTCCTCAATATCATTCTCCTCCTCTGTTTGTTCTCCCTTTTCTCCGCTTCGATCCTTGTTTTCTATTAAAGCTGTTTTCTCTTCTATTTCTGCGGACTCGTAAATGTTGAAATTATTTTCACGATACGTTAGATAAATTTCAATTAACATTATTTGATTTAACGTAGAAAAGAAAGACAAGAGAGAGAAAAAAATGTAAAATTAATAACAAAATGTGAAAATATTATTATTATTAAATATCTACCAATTTCTTAATGCTATCATTGATCAAGTTTTTCACGTTGATATAATGCAAACGATAATGCTCAACAAGATAGTTAGCCACTCGAGTTTTTCCGGAGGCTGGCGGCCCAAGGACAATTATTCTCATCGGATGTAGTTCTCTCCACGCTTTATATTCTTTTACAATCGATTCGATATTGTCTGTGAATGGCGTGTCAAAATGCCAGCGTATCCTCTCAAGGACATAGACAGGATCGATATTTAAATCAAGCGTCATCAAATCATAAATTCGTTGAGTGATTTCCGGATATAGGAAGGACTCTTCTAGACCAACGCGTTTCACTTTTCCAGTTGTTAACTCTTTACTGATATGCTGTGTAACAATATTGTTTCAAATATATAATAAGAGAGAGACTTTTATCTCTTCATATTTACAACTTTTTTTTCAGCAAAAACAAACATATCAATAAAATGTAATTAATTACCTTGACAATCTCGCTTTGAGAAGCAATTCCTTGCTCAACAGCCACGATGTATCTTAAAGTTGGCCAATTTTTTATAACGTCGCGTACTATCCTGAAATATGCAAGTATAGTTGAAAATAGAAGAAATTAATAAGAATAATAAGATATTCTCGATACTCACGAGATTAAGTCGCGAACGTGAAGAAGAGGAATCCTATTTTTACCATTGCCAATAATTGGCAGAAAAGGTTCATTCAACCATGCCATTTTAAAAAGATAATGAAGCCCGTTCTGTTCCTCGCCGTAAGTGATACCACAACAAATCACGATGGTCTTTAACTTTTCTTTCAAATCGACACGTTTTTTAACGATAACAACATCTCTCTCGAATTTTAAGTGCTCCTTAAAATTTGGATGTGCTCGTCGCTTTCTGTAATCCACTTCGGTGAACGGCAAATCCGGATCTTCCGGATCCAATGGCTTTGTAAAGGCCCAAGTCATTATTGTTGAAATCAGGATAAAATATCGAGGTATCTTCGTTTTTTCCTTTCTTTTACTTTTTCTACTTTTCTTATTCTCTTTTTTACCAATTTTCTTGGCCATATCGCCATCAGAACTTTCTAATATTTCCTGGATGGCTTAAAAATAGATCGAAAAAAGAAGATTAAGAAAAAAAGACAGAAAGAAAGAAAGAATATCGTAAGATAGTTTTGAGAGGAAGCGTAGTTCAGGTACGTGAGCGGAAATTCAATGCTAACTGATTAATAGATAGAGATACTTTCTTATATCGAAGTAGATAAATAGATTGAATTGGTAGTTAATTCGTATTTGCGAAGAAAACTAAAAGAAATGATTCTGCGTTATATTTTTTAATCATCAAAGTATCTAAAAAAATTTGAAGATTACTTAGATATAAAGTATTCTTTAAACAATTACAATGTTTGTATTAAAATCGTACAAGATCTAAATTCATTTTATTTCTAAAAATATATTTCTCTAAATATATTTTTCCTAAAGTTAATCAAAATTTTCTATCGCTGTAAGAGAATTGTCACTGTCTTGTCAAGCAGGTAAATTTTTTTTATAGAAATTTTTATAATCTTTTACTTGTTAAAAAGACGGAAACAAGAAATTTCTTATATATTCGAGGGGAACATAATAAATGTGCGAACCTTCTAATACCCAAGAAGCTTCTTCGATTTGACTCCGATCTTGTGTAATATCGTAAATAATAATTCCACATTTCATCAATTCACACAATAGAACCTCACGACTGTCTGTGTCTTTAATAATTCTCGTTACTTCTTCGGGGTAAGGATACTGGAAACAAAGATATCAAATATAGAATTTCAGCTGGGACAAAAATATTCGACTATAACAAAAGCTCGAATACAATATGAAAATAATGACGAGCAATTTAAATCATCTCTTGATTCTAAACTTGAAGAATAAAATATTTGCATTCTGAGTTTTATCGATCTAGCAAGTTACATTTTATCGCTTGATGTAATATCTTTTTTTTCCCTTTCCCATGAAAAGATTCTTCTATTTGTATGAAATTTAACGAATCTTATCATTTTATTTTATATATAAAAAAGAAAATTTCTCGAAAAGATTAAAAGTAATGATCTAAATTTCACGATAAAATAACTTCTAATATCTGTGAAATGAAAACAAAGTAAGACAGGTTATAAGGATGATGGATAAAAATATCTCGGTTATAAGATACTCACAATAAAGATATAATTTTATAATTTGCCAATAATATTCAAAATTTCTTAGTTATTAAAACTTTTTACAAAGATGTGCACGATATAAAGGGAAAATAAATTTCGAATAATTTCATCGAAACTTATTTGGCGAAAAAATGTTATATTCGATGTTAATAAATCTTAAAGCAAATCGTACGATCTAATAGGTATTTGTTCAATTCTTTTTTTTTCTTTCACATTGCTTAACTTGTCAGATGATGTTGAGACGTTGATTAAACTAACCCACAAGAAAATCGAAGGGTTCTCGTACCTTATATTCCAGAAGCGTACCAATCACTTCGTACTTTTGCAAAGGTTTCTGCTTGCTTCGTTCAAATTCCATGACCCTTTTTTCTCTTTCCTCGTCGTTCACGTGCGCCTCGCCCATGTCCTCACCCTCTTTTATTTCGTTTTCCTCCTCCTCCTCCTCCTCCTCCTCGACTTTTACCTCATCTTCTAGTTCATCCTCCGTGGTGTCTACCGCTTCTCCACCAATTTTTGGATTAATGTAAGTCAGCCTCGACAATGCCTAAAAATTTAACCTACACTGTCTTATTCACTTTCGCTAGAAATAACACTTTACACTTTAAGAGCGTGATTCTTAATACCAAAATCTATTTGAAATGTTTTCAGGGTTGAGAAAGTTGTATAAAAATAAAAACAAGTCATAATTATAAAATAATATAAAGAAAAAAAAAAAATTTTGTAGTTGCTGAGGAAGTCCCCAGTAAGGGACGAAACGTTCAACAAGATCAAATAAATTTGTTCATCAAAATTTATTAACTGTCTTCAATTTTCCCTTTGAAACTCATATATATTAAAAATAAAAACATTTCACGAAGAAACACGTTTTTCGTTATTTCTTAAAAACGATAGTCGACATTTTGAAAGATAGGATTTAATTTTGATTCATAAGATTTGCAAAGAATAAATTATTAATTATAAATCAGTATTGTGTGTATATAACAAAATAAATTAGAAAATTTTAGTTTTATTAATAATTTTATTAATAATACGTTCGGATAAATGGAAATGATAAAATGAATTCTTTGAAATAATAAAAAAAAAAAGGAAGGAGCGAGTAGAGAAATGGTTAAAACGATCCATTGTTCATTATATGAATAATTAAAAGTATGTTAAGAGAAGAAATCAAAGGGAAAAGTATAATGTTTAAGGATAAAGTTAAAATGTTTAAGGGATGAAAGATTCACTTATATTCTTTTACACAATACAATTGTCAAATCTTGAAAAACCTTTGAAGTTTAATTTGATATTTTTGCATAAGACTCAACGCGATATCTTCCATGATATGAATGCAAAGCGAGAAAACGATATGATATATCATGAAACAGCTATTATACAGCTTTTATGAGTTTTTCTGTTGGAAAGTCTTTCTGTATAAGTGTGTGTTCTCATAAACCATGGAACCTTACGACTTTGCGTTCGCGCTTTTCTCTGGTCTTTGTAAGAAGAAAAATAATTAGCCTCGTTTGTCAGTGTCAAATGTCATGAACAACTGCCATCAACTGTGGGGAACGACAGAAATTAAAAAATAAGAAACTTCGACCAGTCGGTGTTTAAAATAATGATTTTATGAGGAGACAAATAAGGAAAAATTAAAACTATGTAAAAAGTAATTAAGAAAAGGTAGATTTTTAAACAATAGTTTTCCATCAAAACAATTATCAAATTTATCTATACTATATATTTACATATTTTCAAACATAATTATATGAAAAACCAAGAACAAAATTTGATAAAATGTGAATAAAATAATTGATTTATTCGTTATGAAATTAAATCACATTTTTATTTTTCAATTATATTTGAAGGAGAAGTTTTTTTTATTAGATAAAAAGGCGATGTTCTATAGCTGATATAATACTAATTCAGAAAGTGATATTAAGTTTAAAAACTTTACATTATCTTATTAATAGTTAAAATATCAGAAACTCAATTTTGAACTTGAAGCCACCGCAAGCGATATCACGTAATATCCAAATGTAACGTAAACTCGTATGTAGATATAATATAATAGTATACAATGCTTTCTAGCATGGAGTTAATTTAACTTTTGCAACGTAACATGATACTTACTATATCCTTGTATTTATTATTACATTTTATTATATACTGTTTCAAATAATAAGGATATTTCTCTTGATTAATTAAAATATCATACTTACTAAGGCTAATTTCTTGCCATGATAGCTGTCAACATGATTAATAAATATTCTCCAAGGAAAAAAATCTTGATCCTCCTGGACATTGATTGTATCAATCTTTATTTCTGAATTGTCTGATATATTTGAAAATATATTTTTTTCTTTATTATTTGTATTTACTTTAAAGGACATTTTTTATTTATTTCCCTAACCACACGTCGCTATAAAGCGAAAAAAAGTAATTTAAATCGTTTCAGATGCACGACTTCAATTCGGAGTTGATTCAAGTTACACAAATAAAAACAAAAAAATAAAAACGAAACGTACGACGCTTGAATTGTGTTACCATGACGTAATATTTATAGTCAACAAAAACACAATTTGAATGAAAGTGTTGAATGTAAATAAAAAGCTTCATGTCTAAATAATATATCTTAATATCGGCAGGTATAAAAGAAAAATAAAAAAAATCAATTCGTATTTTAAACGCTTAAAATATTCCACAAAAATAAAACTTTCAATTAATTGTGTACAGGAATTACAGGAAGATTGCACAAGCATTCTTTTGCCCCTTTCACAAATTACTTTCTTCGTAACAAATAGTCTAGAAAATTATCAAGATGTTTTCTAACCCAACGCAAAAATCATTTATCACGATTATAGAAAGCCTTGGCATTAAGTAAAAACTTACTTTATATCTCTCTCTTTATTTTTTACTAAAAATATTAATAACAATAAAGCAGACCCTTCAAAATTGTTGATCATTTATACAGTAGATATTTATTACATGATGTCAATCGCGAGAGAAGTGATAGGAGAGCTAGACAATTGATAGTTCTTGTTACATGCAATATTAAACCATAAATTTTAGAGCTCGTAATTTCATAGAAGGAAGGGATGAATAGGGATAGCTAGATGAAGAGCATAGAAAGTGAAATTACTTCGATTGAATGAGATACGTAGAATTCTGAAATTCTGGGATCCTTTGTATGAGTCGTAAAGCTATCGTATTTCTCTGTAAACGATTCAGTGTATGATTACTAAGAAATAGATTTCTCTGATAGAATTTATCTCTCTCTCACCCGCAAATAATCAATCAGGCATTACAAGAGAAAGAAAAAAGGAAAGAGATAAAATAAGTGAGAATGAAAAAAAGAAAAAAAATATATAGGAAGAATTGAGTAAACCGGAGGGTCAGGGTCGCGGCTAGTATAGTTTGTAGTATGACGCAAACAGTAATTCTCATTCTATCTCTGTCACCAGCATCTATTTCACCAGCGCAATAGTTATACGCGCATGGAATCGATTTTGGCTTACGACTATTGGTGCTCGACTTTTGGTGAACACGCGATGTAAAAGTGAAGGACGATGAGATCTATCGAAAGATGTATACTTACTTGTCTATATGCACGGGGCTTTAAAATGCATTTACGACCAAAGTAATCTTTCATAACGAGAATTTGATGCGTTCTGTTTTATATCGATAACGTTAACTATTTTCTTCTTTATTTCTTCATTATATTCCTTGTTTTCTTACCTGACGATAAAGTCATTAGACCTGATTAAAGGAAAATTGTCAATTAAGAAAGATATTGTAGCGCTTATTTATAAGAAAAAAAAAAAAAATCAATATTATATTAACCTCCAGTTTTCTATACTTACTTGTATCATCAATAAGTAATTAGTATTGATGAGAAAATTAGTGATTAGTTTATACTCTAAATGTTTGACAATTTTAACACCAAGAAAAGATAAGAAGATTCAATTTAAGAGAGATGTTATTGTGTTGCAACTAATAGAGTGGCTAGTTCTTTTACGAATATTGATAATCGAATCGAATATATAACACGTTGCTAAAGATTAATTTGAAAGATTAACCGAACCAATAGTTGCTTCGTTTTAAAGCAGATGAAACAATGTTTTCTCTACTCTTATTTTACGTATTACGAAAGTTTACTTTTCTTTTCTCATTTTTACTTTCTTTCATTACTTTAACTACTTCGATGTAATTACCTGACATGTTTTTTCATGCTCATTATTTCGAATTAGTGAACACAAATAATCGACCCTTTCAAACCTTCCCTCAACTTCGTTTATATACGAATTTGTGGGACTCATGTTACGTCGAGAACGTTGAATGCGCAGGAAAGGATGGAATTAAATTACGCTCGCCATAAATGGAATAGTCTATGTACATACGTTAATATATGTCAAGCTTTTCGCCAAATTATTTAGCAAGCCAACTCGCTTACGGTGTTGGATATACTTTTACCTCGAATAGAACTTTAATCATTTTTTCCCGAATAATTCTTCATAAATGTTTCTTTATTAAAAACATTTTGTATTCGTGGAAACAAATCAACGAATTTGTCTAGATATTACAATGCAAATATAATTAATATTAGCATATTTTTGTAAAATATTGCGCAAGCAATATTTTAAAAATATGTTGCCTCAACATTCTGTTCTGTTAAAAATATGTATTAAAAAGAAAAAAAAACAAAGTTTTGAAGAGAAAAAAAAGAAAAACGCTAAGCTATTAATATTACGTGTCACTGTCTCCCTAATCTTGGTACTTTATAACTCGAGAAAAGTCGTTAAAATTCCGTGTTTTCCATACAAGTATTGATCGATCATGTCACGCAATGTTTCAACTTCGTACTTTCATTGTTCACAAGAAAGAAATAGTCTAACCCCTCCTAAAACTAACAAACCTATCAACAACGAATCAATACTCCAACATTTTGACAGATTGATTACGGAACACTTGGAGATGCGAAAGTAATTAACCATTAATTAAATAATATTGTAGATACATATACTTAGATTTATATCTAAGTATGAATGTAACGTAGGCAATTGATTTCGACTGAAAAAAAAATGTTAAATCCTGAACTCAATTTCAAGATCCATTTTTATTTTTATTAGGTTAACAATCATTCCTATTTATTCTTAAACATTTAAGGATTTTAAATTATTTATGAATATAAAATTCTTTATTCAGTAACATTTGTAAGAAACAAAAATAAATCGATAAATCCATAATGAAATTTTTTTCAAAATTTAAATCAACGATAATAATTAAATTGATACTAGAATGAAAATAAAAACAAATCAATATATGAAAACAAATACAGAAGCAATGCACCAGGTATTCAACGTCCATCAGACTCGTATGCAAGGACTCTGACCACGAGCATGAGCAAGGTCGACATAGTGGAAGAGTTGAACGTTCCAGGTAACAATGAATTGATCGAAGCTGCGGAACATTTGATTAAAGCCGAAGAGTATGCAAAATTTGCTGAAAAATTGGCTGCCGCGAAAGCTGCTGTTGCTGCAGCACCACCGGAAATGGCAGAGGAAGCTGCACTTGCCGCTGGTCAAAGTTATCGAACGGAAACAATTGGTATGATCAAAGAAGAGATACCCGGTGATATAATGATAGAAGTACTCGGTTATGTAGGAATTACTAAACCAAAAGAGAACAAAAATCTATCACCTTTTTGTATCTGCCGATGAGTCGAATAATCAATTAAAGTGTGATTATCTTCTTTTTCCTTTTTTCTTTTTTAATGATATTTATGGTATATATATATATATATATTTTAATAAATTTTGCTATCTTCGTATTGGGTTATTTTAATTAGATATTAATTAATAAAGATATATACAAACACACATAATTATACGATGGTTATTGATTATTCTAGAGTTGTAATTGCATACGTAATTAGATATCCCAAGATTCGTCTGACATTAGACAAATAATAATTGATCTTTCATATTCTTCACTTTTTTATATCTTATATCCATAGATCTTAGCATAGAAAATATGAAACCTCGATTTTATCTCTAGCGGTATAAAAATGGTTATTAAAGTTTCGTAATTAGATTCATCATTTCATTATATAGCCACTCCAAAGCATTTATCTCCCTCTAGCAAGTATCTTTATATCCTTCTTTTCAGCTATCTTTTACACAACACAAAAAAAACTATGCTTTATCTCGTGTAATCATTATTTTTGATTTATAAATTAACGAATGTTTTCGACAGTAAGCGGAAAATGTTTAGAGTTAAGTTTTTAATAAACAAGAAAAAGCTTTCGTAATTTTAACAAAAGGGCTAACACTCAAACAGGCAAATAAATTGTACGAAATAGAAAAGAAAAAAAGACATGGTTTTTCTTTACAAGCTCGTAACCACATGACATGGATGTGATACATAATCCTCCCTTTCTCTTTCACGTAGGACGAGCGAGCACAATAATGCCCATTGCATACTTTCTGCGTTCTTTTCTCCCCTTCTTTCAACTCCTCCTCATTCTCCTCCTCATTCTCCTCCTCATCCTGTTATATGAAATAGCTGGGAACTGGAGACAAGATTTTTTAACATTGAATATTGGCACAACTTAACGATTTATTCCTTATATTATTACGATGCCTGCCTGTGTAATAGATGCGAAATACCTTTCACTATTATTCAATACCCTCGATAAAAGAATTTTGTTAAGAATTTACCATTTTACAATACTTATCTTAAATTAATATTTTACGATCTGTAATTTTTTTCTCGTACAATAACGATATAATATTTTACATTTTTTTTTTCTTTTTTTCAAATGTTGATGATTATTTCTCAATTTAAAACAATTCAATTGTTTTTTTCTGACGTTAAAATATTTCTAATAATTATTTATTCGAACAATTAAGTTAGATGGTAAATATTATGTAACGTTATGCTCATCTTAAGACAGAGTGAGTGGTATTGTAGCTATGCTATAATGGAAAGTATCTATACGATGCGTACCCACTACATGAGCAGCTGGTTGCGTAAGTAAGCGAACATTCTATCCTATGGATTACTATGATGGTAGTCCAAGTAGGAGTTTAAACCCACAAGTTTTCCAACTATCGACCCACCACCTTGCAATTTTCGCACGTCAAGATATCTTCTTTAGTATATATATATATAACTTACTTAGAAATTACTTTAGATCATTTTCGTCCTTTCTCATCGATATTTCTATGAAGTTAAATAAACTTTTGCGTTACTTCGTTCTTTATTCATTCTTCTAGCTAATATGAATCTCAAAAATTGTTTGTTTCAAGTTTGTCTCTAAAGTGCAAACATCTTTCAAAAATTTTATTATTATATTTTAGAATTGTAAAACATGTACTATGTATTATATATTATACATTTTCTATTATAAATACAATGACCAACCATTTATTATATATATGTTACCGGAATAGTGGAAAATCAGGCAATTGGGACAATTCCAGGCATTGAGGACAATGCCGGGAATTAAGCGATGGACAATACTTTGAATCATAAATTAATAACTAATTATTTACGATAAAGCTTCGAATTTAGGGAAAAAAACCGGCGGAAACAAAGTTCTACACCTAATATATTGTATATTTAATAACTGCATTAAATCGAAGTAATTACATCGATTAATTTTAAGCAACCACATGAGCGATTAAAACGTATAATTGAATTTAATAAAATAGAATCAACTGATCTTTCCAAAGAAAAAAATTTATTGAAATTAAAAATTTATAAGCATTTATGAGTATTTATAAATTTTGGCTAACATGTTCTATTTAAAAAAAATTATATATATATCGTTTATTATTGTACGATCGTTCATACTTGTTAATTGGAAGATTATATCATTTTTTCACAGAAGAGTGGAGTGAAAATTTTCCATATCAACTGCTGGTAGGAACTGGAGTTGCCTTGATGGCTCTAGTACTTTTAGCTGCAATTAGCTTTCAATGCTCTTCTACTTGGAGATGGCTGTTGGGTGTTGCTCGTCATGAAAACGACGAAGATGCAAATGGTGACTTGTCTCAGCAAAATGCTATTCGCATAAGTCACTCCTTGCCGGATTTACAATCGGAGCCGATTACTCATGAATACGTTCAAGAACAAAAGGACAGTAAGAAGGTATCGACAATTTTTAACGAGTATAATATAAACCATTAGATAATAATTATTTTTAGATCATGTTATGTTTTTTTTAAACTGTTACTTAAATATTTTTTTCTTGTAATTATTAAATATATCTATCAAAGCGCTACAGGAATAGTAATATTCGTTGCTAACAATAAAATATGTTTCTTGTGTATAGGTATTACGTCAAACCACTTTACCAATTGTTCCAATGCGCCACCAAAGTTTTCAACGACAATTGTCTCATCGTCTCGACTTGCCCAGTATCAAATTCAGTATCTGCAGTCTGGAAAATCGTAGTGATTCTAGTCTCGGTCTTATCAGGGTAAGTTTGTGCTACCGACAACTTGAAAATGATTAAATACAAAGAGAATCTTGAATATACATGAAATAATACGAATACGTTCAAAGACTATATCATATTATTAGTGGGTATATACTGAATTCATATGTTCTTTAATAATCATTTTACCTGATAAAAATGAGTCATATTAATCGATCGTTGTAGTAGACATTAATTACGCACAAAATTTCTATCACAAATGTAGCTTCACTCTTGCATGTTTTCTCATTTCTCATTTAGTATAAATAGAAATGTTTTACAAAATACCATCGTTGAAGTTTTGTTTGAAATAACCTTACCATTAATGTTATAGCCGGAACTCTACAAAAAGGATCTTGTGAGGCAGGAAAGCACGGAGAGTTCTAGTACTACAGAAATGGAATACGCCGGAAAGCTACATTTCGCTCTTCGTTACGATAAGGAAATCGACGGTCTCGTCGTTAAGGTAAGTTCTACGATTTCACGGTTAACTTTAAAGACGTTAATGATAGGAGCTTCGCAAGATTTCTAAGAATTTCATTGTCGCGTTAAAATATATCCAAATTAAATGCGGACTAAAAAAAACCTATAGATTAAAAAACATTTACACGTTCCTCTCATTTCATTACGAAATAAATAAATCAAGGACGATACTTATAAAAGAATCATAAATAACGTCCCGGTTGTTTCGTAATAAAATAGTTGGCGCATTTGAATTTCTAAACATTTAAAAAGATGATGAGTAATAAATGAAATTCATGCTTGAAGGCGGTGACTGACATTCATTCGTTCGGTTTCATTCTTAACTAGTTAAAAAATTGTGTCAACGTGTTCATTCACGATGTAACACGCACGCAAACCTCTAAGGAGAGTTAATGCTTTACGTGTGACTCGATACGTTGTATGATAGTAAAGGAGAAAAAAAAATCCTCTAAAGGACGCGACAATGCGTGAAAGGAGAACACGAGAACTAACCCACGACTTTGTTCGAATCGAGTTCTTTGTTCACTAGTAATTTAATCGAATGGTTGAAAATGTTATAGTGTTCTTCTATCATCTTTCGTCTCCGTTGATTAGATTAAGTCTTTTAAACTGATTAGAAAATTCAGTTAGTTTCTTCTACAATGTTTGTAATCAATCTAACATCTTCCTTTGGATATCTCGAGTCGACTAATTTATTTAAAAGATTTTGATCTTTACTACTCAAATCAATCTTCATAAATACGAATACTTTAACATTGACTTCGAACTTACGTCTGATTACAAATCAGTTTGAAAAAGAATTTAAAAAAAATAGAGGGGTAAAATTTCGTCAACAAGATTATTACTATTAACGACTAACTAGGCTATGTAAATTTAATTTAACGGTAATCATTAAATACCATTAGATACACACGAGTAAACTTGGTAAGGCTAATGAGCTAACTAAACGCGATTTATTTACGTTAAATCACGTGTGTCCTTTTAAAATCGTCTTCATTATCAAACACATTGAGTAATACTAATGTTCGTTAGAAATTATTGGCCATTAAGAAAGAAATATAAATAAATAGACAACAGAAGGGGAAAAAGATTAAAAAAAGTACACGCTCGTTACGGTCACATTCGATCTTTTACAAATAGTTGATGTACGCGAAATGTTGCAATTGAGAAACGTAAGCATGTATTACGCTATATCACCTACACCTTTTGACATATTTCTTCAACTTCATTCATAAAAAGACTCGTAAGAAAAACGAAAGGCCCACGCTACAGTACCTCGTAACATCTTCCTTATGAAAGAATATAGTTAATTATAAGTTTTTATATTAAAGTTACAATTATTACTGTGTGCTCTTTTTTCTGATATTATAATTTGTTAGAAATTTTGATTATAACTTTTTCGTAAAATATAATAAGTATAATATAAAAGGAAGAGAGAAAAAATTCACGTGGTTAATAACCAAAAAAATCCTTTACATTAGTAATAACTGTATTTTGGAAGTAATCGAATAAAAAAATTTTACAAGTCTTTTATTTTGAATATAATGGTAGAGTCATTAAAACGAGAAATAACGATGAGATACATCTATGAAAAGGAAATTACAGAAAATTTTTATGTAACGAGAAAAGTATGAAACTCAATCAGTCTCGGATTAGTCCATTTCCTCGTATCTCTAAACGAAAAATAAATTCACCTTTCCCCAGACGAGTAGTTGGGATGTTAATGTTATTATCTTAACAAGGACTTGGATTAATTATTAAGTTGACTTTTAAATTAGGTTTTAGAAGCTCGAGAATTACCGGTGAAAGATGTAACAGGTAGTAGTGATCCTTATATAAAGGTATACCTCCTACCCGATCGAAAGAAAAAATATCAAACGAAGGTTCATCGAAAAAACTTAAACCCGATCTTCAACGAAACATTTATTTTCAGGTAAGTTTAACTGTTCTTTTTTTTCTAATCGATATCAATTTTATATTGCTTACCTTCGTTGTCTCGATAAACTGATGTAAGATATTCTAAAGATATCAGGAAATTTTAAAAATATCATTTTATTTATTATATCAATATTATATCATTTTATCTAGCCATTTATTTAATATATCGATAAAGTTAATATTCTTGTTGATAATATTTCATTATTGTACTTTACTGTTATTCTTATACAATCTTTTATTGTTATATTCACACAATTTGATATAAAAATAGTTATTTTTATTTAACGTCATTTTATTTCTTTAGTGTTCCTTACGAGGAAGTGAAGGAACGCTATTTACAATTTTCCGTCTACGACTTCGACCGTTTCTCTCGACATGACCTCATTGGCCAAGTAGTCCTTAAAGGATTGTTAGATTGCACCGACCTTGAGCAAGAAATCGAGTACACGATGGATATTCTTTCTGCACCGCAGGTAATTTAAATCGTTTATTTTATTTGTTAAAAGGAGAAAAGATCTTCCTCGTGGAAACTGATGAAATTGGGATGTTTTTAGGAAAAAGTGGATCTAGGTGAATTAATGTTGTCCCTCTGTTTCCTTCCAACCGCTGGACGGCTGACACTGACAGTGATCAAAGCTAGAAACCTCAAAGCTATGGATATAACGGGAGCATCCGGTAAAAATAAAAAGATGTATAAAAACAACAAAAGCAGTAGTTCACAGTAATTTAAATTCATTGATCAAAAATATAAGTTTGAAACTTTCTTGAAACGAAGTTACAAAATTGTAGAAGTACCAATGATAATGAAGTGCAATTACTCTTGGTTGACTTCTTAAGTAGTACTTGAATATCAAATTAAATAGCAAAAAAGCAGCCACCAATTAATTTCATTGAAGCGTTAATTAAAGCGGTATGAATTAACGATTCAAATATCTTAGAATATAGTCTGATAAAGAAAAACTTGCTAGCATTTAATCATGTTTATCGGTCGGAAAAAATCTCTCGATTTATGGGAGGAACTTTTGAAATGATTCGCACTCACAAACACAGATGCAATTCATTATATCGCGATCTCTTTATTTTCTATCTGAACTATCTTCGTTATGTGTTTCCATCAGATCCATATGTAAAAGTGTACCTTCTCTGCCGTGGTAAGCGAATAAAGAAAAAGAAAACAACCGTGAAGAAAAACACGCTATTTCCTGTGTATAACGAGGCACTTGTTTTCGACGTACCGGCAGACAACATAGAAGAAGTCAGTCTTATAGTGAAAGTTATTGATTACGATAGGTATGCGTTATCTTCTTGCGCTATTAAATGTTTTAGATATTTTTAAAAAGAGTGATAAAGAGAAAGAGAGAGAATGTAACAAAACAAATAATATTATTTATTTATTTTATTTCATCTGATATAGGATCGGATCAAACGAGTTAATGGGCTGCACGGCGATCGGTTCGAGCTTTATCGGAATTGGTCGAGATCATTGGTTGGAAATGTTAGACAATCCAAGAAAACCAGTTGCTCAATGGTATCCTCTTCTCGAAACTGTAGCAGGTCATATTCCCTCGGTTGCTTCCGAACCACTTCCAGTAAGTTTGAGCTGCTTAAACAGTAGGTAAGTAAATCAAATAACAATAAACACTTTTTTCTATATATGTATTTTATATATTAGTCGAGATAATTACAGAAAAAGATTATTTTTTCGTTAGATTTTTTTTATTTTATTCCAATTTCGTTGCGTACTTTGAATTTGAATTTTATTCATCGAATTGTCAGATGAAGACAAAAGATTGGAAGACAAACTTGCGGATGCTCGCAGAATTCCTTGGACGTCGACTTGGACAACGTCCCTTTCTGTCGTCATTTAATGCATATCGCTTGACTGACTTAAGTACAATCTCTATTTCAAACAAGGACTCGAAAGTCAAAACTCTGTGCTTTGAAAATCTTTACTTGCGACTGTTGTGTGGACTAGTAAACGAGTATTCGCTAATGACAGCCTAGGAGAAAAGTAGAAAACAAAAAAAAGAAACAAAAAAAAAAAAAAAGAAAGAAGGAAAGAGGGAATCTATGACCATTTGCACAGGTTTACATTAGTTGAGGTCACCGATAATAAAAAAGATGACCAATAGAAAAATGAAGATAAATAGCTAGGTACGTAGATTAGAGAACAAAGAAAGAAACAGAGGAAGAAAGAGAGAGAGAGAGAAAAAAAGAAAGAAAGAAAGAAAGAAAGAAAGAATGTGTGTATGTGTTTTTGACGATAATTAAAAATCTTACGATATCTAATAAAACTAATCATGGGCTGGACCTGTGATATTTTATCAAACGCACAGCTTGATTTTAACGCATCATGACGGTCATGATATTTGTTCGAAATTGTTAGAAATAAAACTTGCAAAATTAACCGGATAGGTAAGTTTTTATAAAAAGAAAAAAACAAATGATAGCCGAGAAAAAGAGACGTATATGTGTACATATATATATACGTAGGCATAAACGTGGGCATAAATTACATATGTATATGTGTACGTAATATTCGATATGCAAAAAAAATTCGAAAAAACGCCTCTTCGTTCTCGCGAAAGCTAGCTGCATCATTATGCATTATGACTAAGTACTTACACAGGGCCTTATCCTCAGGTTAGATGAAAGAACAAAGACAGCGAAATGGTAGTATAAGAGACAGATTATTTAACAAATAGACAAACAGACGAACAAAGCCGGTTTCAAATACATTTGGTATGTTGAATCTATATAAAGAAAGCACACACTAAAGAAAAGAAAGATTTCAAGAGGAGAGAGAGGGAGACAGAGAGAGAGAGAAACATACATAGTCACATATGCATGTTATGATTGAAAATATTGACAGGCAGGTGTTGGAATATGGACAAAAAATTTCATTATGAAACACACCTCAGAGATCTTTTACAATATATCTCTTTAATAAAAGCAATTCAAAATGTTGGAATTGGTTACGCGAAAAAAGACTAATAAGAATGGAATTAGAATAAAGCTTCGCGAATAATAAATTTTAAAGTGTAACCTAGAGTTGTAAAAAAGGCTCAAATGATAAAGTATCCATGTCCCAACTTCTCTTTTCTATTATTTCTCCCACAAATATTCCGTACAAATCTTGTACGATTAGATGAACCAGTTGAAACGTGACGACTTTATATAAAAATGATAAAAAGAAACCCCCACCCCCCTTAAAAAAATAAAAGAAAAATACAACACGATATTTATGCACACGCTTCTTTTCCATATACTTCTCGAATTTTCGAAAACTCGAAAAGTTTCACACCTGCCTGATATAATACTTGCACTACACGTAAATAATCTTGCAAGACGAGCTATGTCTAATGATACCTATACATATATTTATATATCCGTGCAAATATATATATGTATATCAGTAGACGATCATAAAGCAGATACTCCAAAAGAAAGAAGAAGAAGAAAAATATTCTTTGATTCTTACGCGCGAGAGAGACAATAAAATGAACGACTAGATAGGAACCAGAAATAAAAATATACGAGAAAAAAAGAAATAAAAAAAAAAAACAGAATTTTGCAAGTAACAGGATTCAATCAATCAATTATTATTATTTTCTCCTTTCAAACTTTACGTGTAAATTTTCATGATATCAAAATATGAGAAACTACTATTTTTCCTGTTTAAAACAGTTTACTATTTCACGCAAATTGCACTGATCTCTGTAATAATGTTCTTTCAGCAGGTTACGTGTCTAGGTATTATACGTGAACAAATTTACAAAAACGTAAACATAATGATAGCCTGGATAAATCGTATAAATATCTAACAACAAATATTTCAAAAATAATTTTAAACATTGATGGGCATATTTTTTCTCTCTTTGTTTGTTTCTTTATTTTTTGAAAAGATACGTTTGATATTTTATATAAGTAGGTATTGTTAATAAAAGTTCAATATCGACGACTATTTTTGAAATATTTGTTCACAATATCTTAACTGTATCATCCTATATATGCATATATGATATAAAATAAATAAAAAAAAAAAGAAGCTCGCCAGACAAGAGCGCTAATTGTGATAAATAATAAATGCGAAAGCATATCGTGAGTTTCGCAAATTAACAAACATTGATGTATGTATTGTGGTCAAGAGAATAGAAGAGAGAAAGAGAGAAAAAGGGAGATCAAAAATGAGAGAAAGAAACAATGAAGAAAACATATGTATGACAAAGTATGAAAGAGAGAGAGAGAAAGAAAATATACTCGTGGCTGTTGCTTTGTATACTCTCGCACGGCTAAATAAATTTTATCATAAAAAAATTGATAATAATGTATATTCTATAAGAAAAGATACATCGTAGATCGTGAGAAAATGTTCGCAGTATGAAGATTCGATATATCTACAATATAAAATATATAATAGACATATATAATATATGTATGGATGAGCGATATAAGATAACATATTCTACTTTCAATTATATTTAAGTTATTTTCTCAAAGATAATTATTAGAAAAAAAATGTACGACAGAAAAATATGAATTTTTTACATTAACTTGAAAAAGTAATTAACTTTTAAGTGTTGATTATTATGTTGATTTTTTTTTGGACCGAAAAACATAAATTATTATAGCATGTTTAATTGTGACATAACTTATCCTTCGCATATATGATAAATTATATAAATAAGCAATGTTATAAATAACGTATCGTATGAAATCTATAGGTAAACGTATTTTGTCTAGATATTAGAAAGGAAAAAATATCTATACAAGAGTGAGATTCATGAAATAGAATTATTTAACAAGAAAATTGTTGGAGTAAAATGATATATTCTTGCGAATTATAATCATAGATATAGGTCACCATATCAAAGTAAATGAAAAAATTCATCGTAAGACCGTATGATAAATTTTTTCAATCACTTCTGGTGTGGTGACTAACTGGACATCCTGGACGTGTTTCATCTTTGGTTGATATTCAGCCATGTTCGAATTCATTTATTCTAAATTAAACAGTCTTCAACGCTGATGCAGAATCCAAATGAACTTCATTCAATGAACTTCGTCAAACAACTTTGATCTGCCCAGCCGTTCACATTGTTAAAGAAAAGTGTTTAATTCATTTGCATCATAAGAAAAAATGGAAAATAATGCCGTTATCATTCATTTGGTTTATTATATTTCAGTAAAAAAATTACACATTCATGGTGATAGTGACAAAAAAATTGCGCTCCCATATACGCCAATGATGCAAATGAGTTAATTAGTATGCACGGTATTCGTTTCTCTCTATTGTAAAAATTGCTGAGAAGCTTAATTGAAACGCCTAGCAAACGTAAAAAAGCTTCTCTTCCAGCTGAAATTTGTTATGATGTAATCTGAAGAGTATTTTTCTTTCTGATCAAGTACCACAAAGTTCATTATATCGTCAAATCATGAAAATTTACCTTACTTATCGAACTACCCTTATAAAACATTAGAAAATTATTGAAAGTAATTTCTTACCTCCGTAACTTTGCTACCGAATAATGTCCACGAAGTTTTTCATGAAGGGTAAAAATTATTTTATTTCGAAGATATACATTAATCTTTTTTGTCTACGTTACCGCATAAAATATTTAAACCATGAGATTTTTGTCGGGCATTCTGGAAGACGAAAAATTCGAGAAAAAAAAAATTAATCACTCATGTACAATGTAAAAGCAAAGAACTGTAAGCTTCAAATAATATCAAATCTACAAAAAGAAATCTATCTTACGAATGAATTTAAACTAATTGATCAAAATATACGTAATCCATGCAGACTGTTCTTTTAAAGAATAAAAAAATAAACGAAAACGCTAATACCGTATTATGTGAACAAAAGTCAAAACAAATTGTGTCAAGTGAAATATATAATTATTGTAGTATATAATAGAATCTATATAAAACATATACATATATAACAAAGAACATAGAATTTATATATAATATCTATATCAATATCTCTCGCGGATGCTTGTAGTTATACCTGAAATGATAGTTTCTACGCTGAAATTTTTTCAAGTCAATTTACTTGAACGATGCCTGCCGTTGAATTACATGATTTTTCTTCTGTTCTTTCGAATCTATCTTCCTTCCAGCGATGCTCGCTAACAAAATCCATATAAAAATATGATTATAATAAAAAATAAAAGAGAATATTTTTTCACATCAGTAAACTCATTCTCACGGACTGACAATGAGCATATCTTATAAAAATTTTAATCTAAAACTTTTGATCTTATAAAAATGTAAACAGCCATTAGAAATTAATATCTAGATGATTATTTTATTTTGCCAATAATTTATTATACACACAATTAGTGTTATTTATAATTAAATAATATTTTCTAAGTTCATGAACAAACTAATCAAATCAAATTTAATATTTGAAATAAGAATAATGAATTAATTTTGTTGATAACTTTAATTCAAATCTTAAAGTAATATTAGTTATAATTATGCGAAAAATTTCATAAAAGTACTTTCTTTTTTTTCCTTTTTAAACATGAAATATCAAAATAATCGATATATTAGAAAGAAGATCAACATAATAATATCTACTTTTAATGAGCATCGTGTAAACTACACGAAAAATAAGAAAACTTTTCTGAGAATCTGTCACTGCCTGTCAATGATAGATGGCATTTGAGTATACGCGTACCTTCCACCTATAAATTATAAATACGTAAGGACTCTACGTATTGAAGAACCATTTTAAGAAAGAACAGGGATGGAAACGACTGAATCCCGAAAGTGGGTGAAATACTATTTAATAATACTATTTATATTGAGAGAAACAAAAATACGTACTATTTAGTAAGCAAATTATTCCGTCTTTTTTGTTAAATTATGTCGATTATAAATGAAAAGATAAAAGGATCAACTATTAATTAGAAACATTTGTCACGATTGCATATCGAAAGTTAACAATTATTGTACTTTTACATTTACGTATACTTTTTTTTATATCTATAAGTATAAATAAGTAAAAATAAATAAGTATATAAAAAAAGTACAATACTTTAAAAGAAGGTTTTCCATCCCTGATTGAAATAACGAAAGGTTAATCGTATAAATTGATTGCATGGTAGCCTCGTTC
Organism: Polistes canadensis; assembly: GCF_001313835.1. Classification (NCBI taxonomy): domain Eukaryota; kingdom Metazoa; phylum Arthropoda; class Insecta; order Hymenoptera; family Vespidae; genus Polistes; species Polistes canadensis. The sequence continues at coordinate 1,809,445 of NW_014569549.1, forward strand.
ATAATGAAAATCCCTTTTTCAACACGAAAGTGATCGTGAAACGCATATACTTCTATTAATGAATGTAATAAATGACTCTAGATCGATGATATGCATACTTTTCTAACGATTACATATCTATACTGTATATTTGGGCGTGCGACGTCCTGTATTGTGATTGTGAAGAAAACAAATAAATCCATATAAATCATAAATTTGTTATTACTCTCCATAATTACATTTTATCGATCTTAATTTTCCTTAAAAACGTATTATGTGGAAAATACAACAAATATTAAAAAAACTCTTTTTAAATAATATATGCAAATATATTATATATAATATTTATAAAAAAAAAATATTTCTCAGCGTTTTGGCAAATAAGAAAAATCGTCTGCAACATCAAATGTATTTTTCATTTATTTGACTACTTATGTTTACAGATTTTAATCTAATCTTAAGCTAAAGATACAACTTTCCCATTATGTTACTTCTAAATCGAAACGTTACGATAATTCTAAGTATAAAATAAGCAATGGAGCTTATATTGGTAATGTGGTAGCAACGACTTAAGTACCTTTCTACCTAATACGTACTCGTTAAAAGTGGCGGGAATAAACTTCTACACCGTATTTCTCCTCCTCTCGGATGTTATTTTTATTTTTCTCTTTTTTTATCTTTTTGTTCGCGAAAAAACGATAACTCGATAAAATCACACGACTCATTCCTATCGATCAACGATTTTTTAATTACGATTTTGGCTTCGTCGGAAAATCAAAGATCTTTCAAAGATCGTTCTTGGTTCCTTTTGTTTTCCTTTTATCAATTCATTCATCTATATCATCTTTTAAACGCGGGGGGGATTTTGAGTTTTATTAAATTCGTAAGAATTATACAAAATCGATCTACATAACATTAGATTTTAAAGAGGAACACACCAGGGATACCGCAGAACGATCTTACGGTAAGTAAAGTCGGAGCATCTAAGCTCCAATTTTTTTCAGATATTCCTCACTGCAATATTTAAAAACACTATTATGCGAAATCGTAAAGCAAGCATTTTTTTCCAGTAACGTTTATGCACTCATTGAATCGTTTAATTCGTTTTTTTTTTTTTTATCTCTTTTCTTGTTTTTTTCTTTTGGTTTGTTTGTTATTCTTCCGATCTTACAAATCTATCCGCTAAAACGATCGGACTAAAAATCGGTTCTTTTCCTTCGTAATGTCCTGCAGTTATATTTTTTGTTCGGAATGTCTTTCGTTTTTCCCCGTCGCTCTTAAACGCCGCGAATAACGAAACGAAGGATCGATGAAGGCGAGTATTCGAAACGATTCAAAACGAAAATGTCTAATCGATTTTCTTATTTTTTTTTTATTTTTTACTTTCTCTTCATTCTTTTCCTTTCATCAATTTTTTCCTATTCGAAATTTGCGATGAATCGTTACGAACACGTCGATTAATCTCTATCATAGTTTTATAATAATACTACAGGCAGCCCTTCGTGTAGGTACGAACGAATCGATTAAGAAAATGTTCCTTTTTTTACGAGCTCGAGAGTATCTCTACTGATTTATGTTCTTCGTAGCTCTCTCTTTTTTCTTTTTATTTTTTTCTTTTTTTTTTTTTTTTTTTTTTTTTTTTTTTTTTTAATATCGGCCTAATAGTTTAAAGACCGATTATCTAAATTAAGTAAAACATATCCCTGTTATCGTTTGCTCAACACGCAAGAACATTAATTAATTTGGGCATTAACTTTGTTTTTTTTTTTTTTGTTCTCTTGTTACATATGTATCATATACAAATTTATAGTAATACTCCTAACTTCCCCTCCCCCAAGCTATTATCTTTTTCTTCCTTTTATTACTTTTCTCTTTTTATTTGTTTTTCATCGTGTTTTTCTTATTTTCTTTTTTTTTTTTTTCCTCCACTTTCTTTGCTCATCCGTAATGTTAAGTACGTTTATTCGATATAATTCATAATCCGTATTAATCCAATAAGGATACTAATCGATATAATAATGACAATAGAATGTAATAATCGTAATAATATAATTATAGGCAAACTCTCGTAGCGTTGTACTTAGCGTTATTTAAAATAGTAGCAATATATTTTATGTATATATATATATATTTATATATACTGAAGTCACACACAAGTTCGGACAGAAAATCGACTTGTTATTTACCATTCTTCATTTTTACTTTTTATTCTCTTTTTCTTTTTGTTGTTGTTGCTTCTTTTAACTTCCTTTTATATGTATTTATATATAGCAATATGGAGGGAATTCACTAACACATGCTCGAAAAGTGCAGCATTCTCACACATCTATAAACAAATATAAAAATTCTTCTTTTCACGTCACATTTTGCTTTCTTCTCTTTTTGTTTATTTTTTTTTTTGTTGCTTTCCTTTTGTTTTTTCTTTTTTATTTTCTTTTTTTCTTTTTTTTATCATTTTACATGAAATTTGTTCGCACCACTAGAGACACGTTCATCGACGATGTTTTTAAATTACTGCTTTTCTCGAACGAAAGTTTTTCCCACGTCGCTCGATAGAAAAAGAAAATCTTAGTAGAATAATTTCCTTTGTTATCGTACTGATTGTTATAATGATGATAATAATAACAATTGGATTCTTTCTAACGTCGGCGGAAAAACATTAGGTCGAGAGGGAAAGCAGGAAATCGCTTGATAAACGTTTACGTAGTAGTGTGTTACGTGTGTGTGCCTGAATGTATGTGTATGTGTATGTGTGTGTGTATGTATGTGTTTGTTACGTGTGTGACTTTCCACGTTATTCTTTTTCTTCATACATTCCTCTCTCTCTTTTTTTCTCTCATATACTCTCTCTCACACTCTCATTAGTAGCGAAAATAAGACGTCGATAATATGCGCCTGTACATTTAAGTACACGTAAAAGGATTACATGGGCGATAGAAATACATTCTTACACGTTTACGAGAAAACTAATCATACTGTGCTTACAAGCATCAGGCACGACTCTTTCTTTCCTATTGCCACCACTTTCTTCGACCTTCGTCGTATCTTTCATTCGTTTCCTTTCATTCGCTAACACACACACACACATACACGTACACATGTTTCCCCTATCGCGCCTATAATAATTAAATCCCATTTTTTGTTTCTCCTGCGAAGGAAACATTTTACGATCATCAGAAAAGAATGCATTCACAACGATTTGGCGAATATTACCATTATTTAACACGTTGCACACGAAACATTATCTTTTATTTTATTTTTATTTTTAATTATTTTTTGTTAAGATTTCCTTACCTTTCTATATTAATACTAGTAATTATATCAATAAAAGTAATATAATCATAACCATTATAGTTATAATAAACATAATAAAAATAATTATTATAATCACCATCATCATCATCATCATCAATAATGATGTATTACCATACGTACGAGAAGCGATCGAGAGGATCGATCGATCCATTGTCGGATGCAAGCATCAACGCAATTTCGTGCATCGATTTTCATATTTAATTCTCGACAGTTGAATTGCGTGAAATTCGAACAGTACAAACGACGGCACCATGCGATCCTACAATTTTTACACTTAAGCCGTAGACAATAACAGCGTTAAGAATTCCTTTAAATATTATATCAACATCTATGATCGATACGGACCACGCAGACCCTCGTTCGCGACTATTTTCATCTTTGTCCTCTGCTTCTATAAAAGAGAAGTCGTCTCTGACTAGCTTAGCATCCTGAGCTGTTTATCATTCGAACCTTTTAAATAAATGTCGACGACGCGGTAAATGGATTTCGATCTATGCAGATTCATGACGTGCGTAACATTGAATTACTTGGTCGATTTATAATATATAATAAATGTGTTATAATTATAATTATATATCTGTAATAGAAAATATCTAAGATCATTGAGATAAATGCATAAAAGGAGTTTCAAACGAAAGTATAAAACTTTACGAAGATATGAAGATTAATGTTAAAATTCTTAATTTAATTTTATCGTCAAAATGAGAAGATCGATTTTCAAATCCATTTTTGTCCAACTATTCTTAATATAACGAATCCTATTGTACTTCAATGGAATCGCGAAAAATAGCCTCCGCGAGTCCGTAAACACGAATTCCGCATATGATTTTTGTTATATTCTTTGAAGAAAACTCTCTCTTTCTCATTCGTACAGAATTTGTTTCACACCTATTTTCGTTCCTTCGTCCCACCTCGCAACACAAAGACCTTTCCCTGAAGTCTTCGAAAAAAATGCAAATGCTATAACACACTTAACCGATATCAACACTTGTCTTTTTCTATCGCGGTAATTAGCGTGCTCTCGCGCGGGTAAAAACGATTGTCTAGCGAGACAGCTCGATTAATTTTGTGTCGTTGTGCAAAGCGAAACGAAGCGAGGACGATGAGTCGTACGCTCGAAGAAAGCGTGCATCAAAGACTAAGTGCAAACGACTCGAAGAAGTTATACGTGCTTTTATTTATCTTTTTCAATAGCATCCATACCACGAGAGTTCTTTATTTTCGAGTTACGAAAAATCTTGATCTATTGAGAAAAGTAATACGGCAAAATGATCATATTCTCATTTCCAATGTGATCATTCTCTGTTTTATTTATTTCTCATGTAAAAACGACTTCGTACAAATTCTATTAAAAATCAATTTCAGAGTAATTTAATATCGATCTTTTTTTTTTTTCTTTTCTTCTAATCAAGATATTTCGCTGTCATCTTAAATCATTCGAACTCTCGTTATTTCTCTTACACACGTAATATACTTTCTCTCTCTTTTTTTTTCTCTCATTCATTCTATCTATCACACAATATCAACTTTCACGATGGGCGCGCGACGCCCATTAGCAAAAGAAGAAATGTAGATCCTTCGATGATACAAAGAACCAATGTCAGAATGAATTCGAGATGTTTAAAACCACACATTTCTTTAGCCTATGTAATGTAATCGATCTGCTGATTATATATCTCGTGTGCGAAAATACCAAGAAATATCCTCGCAAAAAGTTAAGCTGGACGGCTTTGATAAAATTAGGATCTTTTTTCGAAGGACGCGAATGTTGGATAAGGGTAGGTCAAGGATAAAAGGTGTGTAGTAAACAGGGAAAGGCTTTCTTAAGTGCATATAGTAAGTCGGATTATGGGGGAATGGGATCTTAAATAGATAGCAGGAGTGATTCAGGAAAGTGTTTGTTAGCATAGATTATATGGATTATATAAAAGCTTTGCGGACGGCAGAGTATATAAAGAAGAGAATTCCATTTGTCTCGCATTAACTTATTTTTTCTCTCTTTCTCTCTTTCTTTATTTTTTTATTCATTTATCTCTACCATTTTCATTTCGCGTGCCTCAAAACTCAGGGAGATGCTGCTCGCATACTCTTAACCGAAATAGGTTGAAAAACCGTGAGAGTGACGTAATTCTTTTTCTCGTTTTTTCTCTCTAATTTTTTAAAGACTCTTTTGTAATGTAATGAAGTTTCCTTTCTACTGCATTTTTTCTCTTTTTCTTTTTTTCATATTTTTGTTCTTTTTTTTTGTATTTGTTTTTATTTAATCCAAATCGTTTATCCTAACTCTAACGAAAGCATATGTGTCTGTGTATTGTTTGTAATTCTCTTATTTTTAAGTATCCGCACGCCTTTTATTAATGTATATATGCATATATGTTTGTGTGTGTATGTTTGTATATATCTATATGTTTATATAATGTTTACATAAAACGGCGATTCATTATTTACAAGAAAAGAGTTACTAATGAAGGATAAAAGAAACGGAATTATAATGGCTTTGAGTACGAGAATTATGAATGAACCCGCGCAATTAGAGGCGTAAAAATAAATTTTTACGCGCTCCGATTTCCTGTACACAGCCGAAGAAAAACCAAATAACGCGACTTTTAAACGACTCGCGATTTGCCGTGCGTGTTACGTCAGCATTACTTATTTCTTTGTTTGTTTTTTATTTCTTCTTTTTTTAGATTTTCCTCTCGTCTTCGCAAATCCTTTTCTTATATTTTTATCTTTTTTCTTTTTTCTTTCTTTTTTCTTTTTTTTTTAAATATTTTTAATTATTTTCTTTATTTTTTCATTGTCAATTCCGATCCGCTTTGTTTATCGAAAACGTGAGAATAACTTGGCTACTTCCGTGTCTTGATTAATTGACTAGCATTGAGCGTGTTAATCGCTCGATTATAAAGCTCAAAGCGAGCTTAACTCTCATCGATCAGGACTGTTGGAAAATTGAAAAAGAATTTCTTTCTCGTTTTTCCGACAGTCCATTTCAATATTAGAGAAGGGGAAAATGAACGTGCGAAAATCGAGCGAATATTTGTCTTCACTATCGACTTTTCTCTCTCTCACACTATTTTTCACTCTCTCTCTCTCTCTTTCTTTCACTATCAGCAATGTTCAAATATTTTCTCTTCATAAAACGTTTGAAAAAGTACTACTTTTGTTCTTATCCAATCTGTAAAAAGCGAGCTTATTGCTGAACGCGGAATAATTGTGAATTATTTAATACGGATTCGTCCTTCCCTATGCTTGCTTTTTTTCTTAAACTCTTCCTTGCACAGAAACACTGACCATCTTTGTTTTTTATAGTTCCTTACTCGTCGATATTTGGAATAAGCGTGTCGTTGTTGTTTTCCGGCACAGATTTTGTAAAGATCCGTACTCGCTTAGTCGATCTTCGCGAAAGAACGCGAAAAAGCGTTCGCTCGCTAGAGGAGGAAGAAGCAGCAGTTTCAGTAACGTTGCTGGAATTCATGATGCCACCTGTTGAAATCGATGTGGAATATTACGATCGAACCATTAGCTAGACCGGCTAGCAGAAACCTAAAACGAGATATATATCAGTCAAATGATTTTAATGGAAAAATGAAATTTATCATAGAAAATGGAATAATAAAAATTGAAAGAAATTGATCGATCGTACTTACCGATCATTTAAATTGCGATACTTACTTTTGATCGTGAGAGAGTGCCAGAGAACGCACGCTGCTCTCGCAAGCTGGAAAAGCGTATAGTAGAGCAAGATTAAACGTTCGCCAAACTTCTACGATCCCTTTGTCACCACCGGTCATCAGATACTCGCCGTCTCTGCTCAACAGCAAGCACTATAGGAAAATGTAAATATGGCGTTAAATCCATGAATTTATCGACCAATCGACGATGATTCTAACGTCATTTGTACCTGAAGATTATCGTTGTGCGATTCATGACGTAGACGCTTTCCATTAATGGTGAAAGCTGCGACGTGTCCACGTTCATAATTTACAACGATTACACCTTCCCGCGACATAGCAATATTCTCGGGAGATGAAAATCCATTTGGTGCCTCGAGGGATCTTAGAAGATCACCGAACGTCGTGTGTACCAAAACAGGTCCATCTGGATTTTAAGAAAATCAAATAACGAATTTAAATATTTACCGATTTTACTTACAATTTTAAATAAATCTTATATGAATAATATCATTAAAAGAACATTATATGCAATCAAAGAAAATTCACGTACAGTATGAACCGGACACGACCAAGCCCAATTCGGCCGAAATGACAACAGCCGTGACCGGTTGCTCATGACCGGTCAATGTAGCACGAGGAGCAGGTGCTTCACCTTCACCAACAATCGTCTGCGTTCTAGCATTCCAATGCCATAATAATACCGTACAATCGGCACTTCCGGAAGCAATATAACAATCGGAAGTGATGTTGCATTCGCTACGAGATAAACATGTTACCACGCCGTAATGACCGAAGACAATCTGGACGATTTTGGCTAGAATAATACATTTATTTTAAAGAGATTTGATATTAAAATAATTAATTACTGTTATATTCAATACAAATTATTTGATATTAAAATACTTGAACAAGTCAATTATCATTCATTATTTATTTGGTTACCTGTCTCAGTTGAGAATACACGAAAACTGTTATCCCAAAAACCACAAGCTACCAAAAATCGACTATCCACTGTGGTAACGAAACAATTGCTTCGAATTTTTAATTTCTGACTGAAATTGTCACCTAAGTGGCGACGCAACGCTGGATTCGAACTATTTGCTGTTTGAGCTAAAAAAACAATTATATGATTGTTTATGTTAGAGAGACAGAAAGTTATTCTTTTAAGATTTCAAAAACTCACATAGAACTGGATCCATAGAAAGAGGTTGATTTGCTGCTTGAGCTTGAGGTGTATCGGCATAACTTGGGGATTGTACCGATGCTACAAAAAAACAGATTATTATCAGATACATTATTCTCCTGATCTTACTTGTATGTAAAATAGAATGTGTTATAATATTCGCAATTTCTACCAGCATAATTGGTATTCCATCGATTAACAGCGAATTGTTGTCCGGTTGTAACAGTAACGACCGATGGTAATGGTAATTGTGGATAGGTATTGGCTGATATATGACAGATCGGTGAGTTTGATGGGAACTTGATTGTCATGCAAACGTCATCCGGTATACTGGAGAACATCATCGGTGACTGCAAAATGGGAAGAGTCTTATGCAGCTTCGTCGAAGAGGTCCATAAAGTATCCTAAATCGTAGAGAAAAGGGTACGTAGCTTATCGATGAACTAATATAGCTCTGTAACCTTTTCTCGGAATATTTGTTTCTACGTCGAATCCACGTATGTTCGAAGGATTCGCCAAGAACCATGACAACAAATGTTTAAATAATGAAAAACATCAAAATGCGTTTTTCGAAAAACTCACCAAATGCATAGCTGAACTTCTGGGTGGATGGGGCTCCATTAAAAGCTGCGACGGAGTCTGTCCAAAGTTTCTTATTTGATTTTCTATCGCTTCTTTCATCATCGGATCTGTTATCGCTTCCAAATCCACACTACCTTCATATGTGAGATAATAGAATACGTTTGTGGCTCGTACTGCCTCAGGACCTATTCAAATTAAATGCAATTCTATTAGAGAAAATATTTTCTTGACTTTTTATAGATATATTATACTTTTAAGTTAATTTCTTGATAAATCCAATCATTGATTTAAATGGAATCATCCAAAATAAACAAAAATTTTTCTGATTCCTTAATATCAATTATTATCGATTCTTTTTAGCTTATAATTATCAAAAAAGTTTTTTTCTTAGTTTCAAATGATTACAATTTTTTGAAATATTTCAAGTCTTCATATGTCAAGACAATTTTCAAGATCATTCGTAGTCGGTATTTCCGTTTGGCGCTACTTTCAGCTGGCTGGCTGGCTGGCTGGCAATCTTTAAAACGTGTTGCATATTACGAGTGAGACGCATTGTCGCACTCGGCACACGTGCCTAATTGCTCAAGACACGGTGGTGGTAAGGATGGAAGCTAACTAAAGACTAATTCCTTCCATACGCTCGCCACCCTTCTCTTTCTCACACATATACTATCCTAGTCTTCTCACGAAAGAGAAGGAGCATCTTCGAAGAAGCGCCGGATATAGAGGCGCCACCGGTAATTAACATCCTCCGAAATTCAATCTGACTCGACTAGCCTTGTTCTAATACTCGCTTCTGATTTATTCTCGCACGACTCGTAACATTGTGCGAACCACAGTATCTCAATTTCCAAACACACCACATCCCACAAGAAAATTAATTTTAGTATTTTCTATCGAAATTCATTGTATTACATAATTAGTAAAAAAATATTCAATGTTTCAAATCTATACTCATGTATATACGAATAATGACGAATAAGCACAATACTTTCTTTTCAGTATAAATTATAAGTAAATATGATTAAAAAATGATTTCGAAATGTAGATCGAAAGAAAAAAACTTTCTTTCTAAAATATCCATTTTTAATGAACGATAACTAACCTTTCTGCTTGTAACCGAATATTAAATCGATCCATTGATGTAATTGACAAGATACGAATTCGGACTCGAGTGCCTGAAAATATAATAAGATAATTAAGTTACAGATTCGTAAGAGTTTGATCGATTAAGAGTAATCTACGATTTACCATTCGGTTGATCCTTATAAATTCTTCAGGTGAAGATGCCCAAGGAGGTAATTCAACGTCACCGACTGAGCTACCGTCTTCCTGTCTACCGAGACGATAACGATTGCTGTTGACAAGCATTTCCGGTAGGAAGAAGAATTCTGGGATAAGTTCCTGTAAACGAGGACGGCAAATTTATTATTACAACAGTCGCGATAACAACACGGTAGACAGGACGAGGAAGAACTATAGGATGTTTCTTTAGGAAGAAGGCAAAGCAAAAAAACACGCCTCTGATATGTAAATAGATTTCGAGCTGGGCTGACCACTGGCATATACAACATTTACAACGCAACGAACCTTGACATCCGATGTATCGCGCTGACAGTTCTTCCAGGAAAGGGCAATGGATGAGAACAGTCTATTCGGATGATCAAACTTTCCACCTTGGAGTGCCAAAAACATTGTAGTCATTGGTTCCTAAAAATCAATTTATTACATCTTAAATGACTCAAGTAATACTTAACTTTAAACAAATGTTATTTTCCATAGATTATATTTAATTATTTTTTCACGCATATCGCAAATATATATATGCATTTTAAAATAAAATTGGAGTACAGTTAAAGTATTAAATACGACGTTAAAAAAGAACGTATTTTCGTCAACGTTTTATACGATGAAAGGAAAGAGCAAAGTTAACTAATGTCAGTGCGTAAATCTCATCCTGTTTCGATGACCGGAAGCATGAAAAAAGGGCGGGTGACGAGGCGTGGTAGAGGCGGCACCACTTTAAACGGCCACTTAAGGGCACTTTATAAGGACCACTTTATTCTGGCATCTACCATTCGGTTTTCATCCTACGTTGATGTATAGCGGAACGAATCCTGCGCTGGATTAATTACCCTTTCTCAAAATTCAATATCTCGTTGCATTTATTTTTATTAAATTTAATAAAATCCGTCCACAATCTATAGGATAGATAATAATTCGAAAAATTTCACGATATTTATTTAAGAATAAAACTTCGACACAATTAATTGAACGGTGTAATAAAATATTTGAAAATGTATAAAAGAGACTATAAATAAATATCACATTTCATGTCTTCGAGAATCTTCGAACGGTCGTGGAATTCTTTGGACACGTCTCGAATAACTGTGAACAGCAAGCTATAAAGTCATAATTTCTTTACGACATGGTCGATTAAACGATAAAACGCTTGAGGAATAGGAAAATCAACGAGCTCTTTCTCTCGTCTCAAGATCCTCGTTGCAAAATGCTCGTTTCGCTGATAGTTAAACGAAAGGGCGTTGGACAGCATTCAAAAGTACTAGGATCGGTAAATCGAATCGCGGAGTCGTAAACGCCATGACAGAGCGATGTACTACACGTTTAGAATTATTTTTCTTGACGTATCCAAAGAATTTATGGATCTCTTTGAAAATCCAACTGTGAAATGTTTTCCGGTTAGAGCGAGGGAAAAATATTTGCTGATATTCAAAATCCCTAATTTTAAATTTAATGATCCAAATTTTTCGAATATATTCATCAATATAATATTACACACCAAAATAAAGATCTAAAAAATAAACAAGTAATAATAACTTACCACGCGTATCATCCAATTCAAGACAAATGCAGCGGTGGAATAATGAGTTCCATAATGGAATGGTGGTATGCTGTCATGTTCCCAACTTTGGAAACGTTCTTCGAAATAAGCTCTCCTACTTGGGTTCAAAGCACCGATTGGCTAAAAAAAAAAGAATTTTACAAGATTATATTAAATATGAAATGTTTGAAATACGATTAGGAAAGGATTCTTACCTTTGACAGGTCGCGATAATTACTGGGTAAGCTCAAATCGAGTTCCTTAGTTTCATAATTAGTCAGAACCCAAGGAAAAACTGGGTACTGATTCAAATCGTTGTAAGTTCGACCTGAAACGAGAAACTTAAATTAAATTCGAACGAACGAACAAAGATTTTTTTTCTTTATTTAATGCGGGAAAAACATGTTTCTTTTATACTTGACAAAAAAAAAAAGAAAGAAAAGGAAAAAAAAGAGAGTGCCGCCACGTAGGTAGCTCGCTGACGATTTCATTTTTAAATCTCATTCCGAGGAGGCCCAAAAATAGAAGGAGTACGAACGTCGGAGGCTTTAAACCAGAAGAAAGATAACTGGGCCAGTTTTTTCTTCGACCTTAGGCGCGAGCCACCCTCGCGTATCTACTACTAGCACGCGTGCGACCAATAGAAAGAGAAAGAAAGAAAGAGAGAGTATCGTGGGTGATAAACGAGGATAGCTAGGCAAGCTCTATTTTTACGAAAAGTGAGTCTCTGCTCTCAATGGGCCACGGTGCTCCGTTTAGTAAACGCATAACTCAGAGCGTGACGGCTAATCGCTCCTGAAATTGTCGGCAAGCACCCCCCTAACTCCCACCCTCCCTCCTCCTTTCTCGAAGAAGAGCCCTCAACGGAATCCCATTCCGAGATGCATTAGTGACGGCAAAAGTCCGCGCTAGTTACTCCTACCAGTTCGTCTAATCTCTTTCCTTGTCGCTAATTAAAGCCCGTCAGCAAGTTCGTCATCAGACTCGTAACGTTTCATCGCGAACAGGACGCGAATCTTTTTGCTTGTTTAAGTGAATTGTTTTATTTTAAGAAAAGAAAATAATCTCTTACTCTAAACAAATAATTATTATGATAAATTATAAATCAAATTGTATGAGTTGTATATTAACATAAATAGGTACTTATGTACAATGCATAAGCATTCAAATGAAAACGGAGTTCGCTAAATAGTTACCGGAGAGCGTTGAATGATGAAATAAAAGAAAAAAAAAAGAGGATAATAAAAGGAATTTTTCGCGGCGTCGAAGCTCCAACCGCGAAAGACAGGCGCGTCCCGTCGTCGCTACAATGCGCCGTAAATCCTGAACCAAGTCCAAGAGGGAGAAAAAGAGTAAGAGAAAGGGAATAGAAGAGGGTTGTGTGGAGGGAGGTCCGTAGGAAGAGAACTCGGACCGAGAAAGAGACGCGGACGGCGGCTTGAATAATAGCATGGTCGCGTTATGCATCAAAGTCATTATTAATGGTAGCGTCGCCGTGAGCGAGTGCTCTCGGAACTCCACTCGACAACCGGAATGTCTCTTTGCCCTCCGCCCTCACGCTTTCCCTCCCTTCTTCGGATTCGCACTCGAATCCTTCCACCTTTCTTTTGTCTTTTTACGTATCTTCTTCTTCTTCTTCTTCTTCTTCTTATTATTATTATTATTATTATTATTATTCTCTTTCTCTAAATGTAAACTTTCTCCCTGTTTTCACATTTAAAATTATTTCATTAAATTAGTAACGATAAAGTTTCTACAATGCGAAACATTTTTCAATTAGATTAACATTCGTTGTAATAAATATTTCGATCAATTAACAAATATATTTGTAATATTCGTTACATTATAAACAATACGATGCAATACATTTCATTTCATTTGTTTTGTTGTAATTGACGATAAGGTATTCACGCTTTTAACATGTCGTGTTTCTCAATTAAAAATGTTCATTGTTGATAAAGATAAATTTGTAATCTTTGAAAAGGTTCTAGAGTTTTCGTGAACTTTGTAGAGAGTAAAAGTTTTAATAATTATAATAAATATTTTTGAAACACCCTGCATAATATATGAATACCTTTCATCTTTTTATTCCGTTTCTTTTTTTCTGTTTTTTTTTTTTTTATCTCTTTATCTTTCCCTCGTGTTTCAACGCGCGAGAAGGCGACGTTATAATAAGTACGATACGCGACGAAAGAGACAAGCTCGTTCTTAACCAGCCGGTGTTAAGATTTAGGCAAACGTGTATACGTTTTTCAAACAAACAAAAAAAGAAAGAAAATAAAAAGTCAAAAGAAAAAAAAACAACGATAAAAAAAAATCTACGACGAACAGACTTATCTGATTTTTCTGTATATTAAAAAATAAACTATTTTTAAATATCAAAATTAATCTAAAGCGCGTACTCGAACCGTAATATTTTAAAGTTAGATGAAAATTTCTAAATTGGGTATAAAATATAAATAAAAAATTTTGAAAAGGAGTTAGAAAAATAAATTGCATGAATGTTCAGTCGGAAGTGGCACCTATTCCCGCTTACTTGCATATCAAAACTCTGGGCCACCTTGTTTCCAAGCTCAAACTGCCTGGCTCATCTCGACTTTCATTGCCACACCGAAAGAACGTTCGCGTCATCGTCAAATTTACGTCTGATCCTACCTTAATTAATTCGAAACAAACAAACCGATAGGAAGAAAGTCGTATAACACGAGATCCCCGTGCTCGTTCATAAGGATATGAAAGAATCGACGATGCGAATGGCGGTTTTATTAAAAGACTATCGTCATTTCTCTTTCTCTTTATTTTCCTTTTCGTATTCCATCTTGTAAAGTGTGCTATTTATTCGTGCAATTAATATATAATGCTCGTAAATAGCGAAAGGGACCACCCTCTGGGCATCGGCTTTCGCACGCCGAAATACGAATAATTACCCATCCGTGATCATTGCCGTCATTAAAGAAAGCGTGGTACAGCGTGGGCGAACTGAAACTTTATGCCATGATTCTTATTATTTCGTGCTCCCTCATTAATTCATTATCGATAAGAAAATAGATATACTTTTCGATCGTGTAACATCTTTTTATTTTTGAAAATGCATTTTTTTGTTAACCGTTCCATCGAGTTTAATATTTAAATCATTTTATAGCTTCGTGAACATTGCTATATTAAAAATATCATTGGAATGAAAATAAACGAAATAATAATTGAAAATATTTGATGAAATCAACTGACAAGGAAATGATACTAATGATTTATAATTCGATCTCGCAAACGTTGAAAAATATTAATCCCTCCTTAGAAAATCATGAAGGAAGGCATGAGAAAAGGGGTAGCATCGAAGGTCAAACCACCTCCAGGGCAACGTCTCGAATTTCGTGATTTCGACTACCGCATCGAGGGAAGCCGATATTAAAACCAAAAAGAAACAAAGAAGCAGCTTCGAGAACTCGCTTGGAGGGTCGCCGCGGAGAAGCCGAAACTGAGGAAGAGAGTCGGTGAGTCCCTAGGGAGAGGATTACCAGGGCCCACGACATAGGGATTACTCGCATGGGGTAGCTAAAGGAACAGAGGGCTGATTGAGAACATCCCTAATGCGCCACGACAGACTCCATCCGCCCGTGCGCAGCCATAAAAAGCTCGACTCTGCTTCTCCCTCTCTTTTTGTATTCTCTTTTCTATGCTTTTTTATGTCTATCTCCCTCTCTCTCTTTCTCTATTTCTCATTTTTTATATAAAACATCAACATCAATATTTGTTATTCGATTCGTGACAATTCACGTTTAAACGATCTATAACAAATCTGTGGATGTATACAAAAACTTGATACGTGACAATTTAATTGTATGACGATAATGTTCTATGTTTTTAATGCAGCATCTTTTTTTTATAATTTAATTGTCATTAAACATAAAAAAATGTATTTAAGCATGTATTTAATAAAAAATTTTAGAAGCCAATAACTTAACAAGTTACTTTTGTCGTGTATAGGATTGGTAAGAAAACAAAAATTATTGTTATCTTCAAAGAATATTTTTATAATTAACTTTCTAATCGTTATCGATGTTACTTACCAGCAATCGTATTTAGGAACATCAAGTATTCAAAGTTGGAAATTTCCCGACGCTGCCATTTCTGTGTCATGTTAGAACTTCTCATCAACTGTCTCGGCGACATCATCGATGCTCTCCTAAAAAGAACAAAATAAAAATAAATTTTACGATTATTCAAAAGTAAAATATAATTGGTAGCAAGTAGAATAAATAAGCTGTACGCAATGTGTTGTAATAAGTATTACGATGCCCGGCAAACGAATTTTAAAAGTAGAAATTGTTTCTCACGAACTTGTTTCTAAAAACTTGAAGTGTAATTATTGTTTATAGGAAAGATATTAGTTATCGTGTAACGTTGATATAATACATCAAGAATAAGATCCATTTATCTTATTTTTATAAAGATTTTCATTAATAATCTGTTCTCGTAATCGATAAATTCAATATAAATACAAAAGTGGCATACAGTGCGTCCTTGCATCATACATGAATTCTTATTAAAATTTCATTGGAATCGTATTGGTTGGTCGTTTTATATAATAAATATAAAACAAATCATTAAAAAAACTTATTTCATTGGTTGCTTTATATTGTGGTTTATTTATTTATATTTATTTTTACTTTTACCATCCTTTCTCGCTAAGATTCCCATAAAAGGATAGGATTTACTTCAAGAACGAGGGAAAGGACAAAATTCCTTCTCATTCCTTCTATATCTATCTTTCTTCGCGAAGTAGTTCGATGCTAAGCACGATCCAGATCCGATCGATAAGCCGCAAAAAAGCTCCTCGCGAATGCGCGATATAACGTTTTCATTATACGGCCTGGGTTCGGCATTCCTTCGACGATCCACTCTCGCGATACGGAAGGAGAAAAGATCCTCGAGGTTTCTCTTATCTTTTTTTCGAATGTTTTCTTTTTTTTTTATTTTTTATATTTTCATTTTTATTTTTTTGGTTTTATTTATTTATTTATTTTCTCTCTCGATTTCTTTCGCTCGTTCTCATCCAGTTTCGTGTAAAGAAGGAGCAGCACATAAGATACAAGTCGAGTGAGAATCATAGATTTTATAAACCACCTCCCATTGTTTCTCCTTTTCCAATGAGGACTGAAGAGTTAAGAAGAAAAGAGAAAGAGAAAGAAAGAAAGAGTTTGGATCAGACGTCGGATGTAAGGACTTTGCCGTATATTTATGGTTCGGCGTATCCTTCTCGCCGATTCAAAGCCTTTTTTCTTCTTCTTCTCCTCCTCCTCTTCTTCTTCTTCTTCTTCTTCTTCTTCTACTTCGTTTCTCCCGTACGTAAGAGGGCTTTAATGGATGGCCCGAAACGCGGATACGCGAAACCTCTGTTCTCGCCGCTATTTGCTTCCCCCACCCTCTAACTCTCTCTCTCACTCTCTCTGTCTATCTTTCTTTTTCTCTATCCTTATTTCTTCCTCCTTGTTTGAGAGATCGAAAGAAGAGAAGGGGTTGGAATATAGGCGTATCGTAGCTCTCGAGTCCTCTTCGGAATACTCGCGACAACGGTTACACAGAGAGAGAGAGAGAGAGAGAGAGAGAGAGAGAGAAAGGGAAAGAGGTTGTTGGTAGGTCTTTTTTACAGGGACGGCTTATCGAATGTATCGATTTTCTAATATTTCGTATTTTACAAAATTTCATGAAAAAAAATGACAATAATATTGTCAAATGTTTAAGCAAATCAAAATATCCATTTTTATATCATTAAAGTAATGTTTAATCGATAATAAAAATCAACGAGAGAAAAGATAACCGGTAGCGATCCATAAAAAATTCTTTACACGAGAATTAGTAACTATAAAATTTTCGAAATCTATTACGAAACACGAATAGATTTTGAAGTCCTCTACCTCGATCATATGAAATCAATTTACTCGCGCTTGTATTCTTTTTTTTTTCTTTTTTTTTTTTGTTAGTTTTTATGTGAAACAGGGAATAATGTAATAAATAAATCGAGGAAGCACGGTCGGCGGAGAAAGAACGATATATGTTCAAAGATTTAATCCGTCCCTGAGTTAGAGTGTCCGTCTGAGAAAAAGAGAGACAAAGAGAGGGAGAGAAGAGAGACAAAGGAAACACGGAATGCATCGAGCGTGTTCATTCCACACGAACTACGTGGCCGACGATATCCAACGAAAGATCGGTTGGAGATCGGCGGAGAAACTTGGAGACTGAGTTACAAAAGGAGTCTTTTCGTTTCTGAAACGAGACACACACACACACACACACACACACACAGGCACGATCTTTCTCTTCCTCTCTCGGTCTATTTGTTCGTGTGGCTTTCGGTACTCACCTAGTCTGCGGAATCCCGTATTTGATGCCAACGCCGACTCGCGGTAGCGCCTTGATCACCTTTTTCACCGTCGTCTGATCCGGGAACGCGAACAGGATCGATGCTGTTGACAAAAAGGCGTTAAACCGAGGATTATAGTCGGCGGCATAGTTTCAACAAGCGAATGGGATGGATGGGCGGACGAGATCTCGTTGATTATTTCTTCGAAGCAATAGGAATCGATAAGGGGAAATATCTTATATTTTTTTTCATTTTTCTTTAATAATCGATACATTTTTATTGACTTTTCATTCGAGATTTAATATTGTAGATCGATTGTTTTGTTTCTAAGATGAAGTTTGGATAGAAATATTTCTTGATAATATAATATCCATCCATCTTTAATAGTCCAAACATTTCGCTCTTGTAAAATAACGATTTAAAACAAATCTTCCTCTCTCTCTTTCTCTTTCTATCCTTGTTCTTAATACGATAAAGATATTAATGGTACGAGAAACATGTTAATCACATAGAACAGCATTTTAGTTCGTAAGAGCACGCAAGAGGGTGGAAGAGGGTTTCGTTTGAACCGTTTCGTTTATGCCGGCCAACTCCCTCGAGAGTTCAAAGGGTAACGTTTTATTAGACAGTTGCCATAAATATCTACTACTAATTTATGAGTCAGTGGTTGTGCTAAAATAAGGGATAAAAGATGACTTTAATTAAGAGAGTAGTAGTAGTTCAGGATGGAAGGAATAAGTTCGCGAAAAGCAACGGACGTAAGCGAAACAATTCTTATTTCATTAAACTTCATTATATAACTACTTAGAAGAATAAAAATATCAATTATAATTTTGTATTTTATTTTAATCGGATATGATAAAATTACGAAATTCCAATGATCGTTTTTATTTGTACAAGTATCTATCCATTAAAAATGAAAATTAACAACCAAGGTAATCGATTAATTAATAACGATCTGGATTCTTTCGCATTAGCTTTGTCGGTACGATTGTGATTGTATTAAAAGCTCGCAATATTTAGCCGATCAACGCACCTTCCGCCGAGAAACTTAATCGGCCAAACGAATACGCAAATAATCGTTAGTTAAATGCGAGCCTACCTCGTCTCTTTCGCGTGTTAATTAATAACGTCGTTGGTAAGGATCGTGTATACAACGATCTAAGAACGAAAAGGGAAGAAAAAGTAAGAAACAAAAAATTCGACGAGATGTTGGTCTCTTCGAGAAGACGATCACGACGAGATGGCGTGTCGCAAAGCTGTAATCGTACGTAATATTACATTTTATTTCTTTCTTTTTAGAAAACGCGATACCAAGCGTGCCGTGCCGTTAAACGTTCAAATCCATGCCCTTACCGTAAGGGTAATACCCGACGTATAAAGTAACTTAACCACCGGCGATGTTTTTTATTATTCGACGATTTATCGTAAGAGAGATCCAACCGTGGCTTCCAGCATCTTACTCTCTTCTTTTTCCAACCTTCCATCCTCCCCACCCTCCTACCCTTCCCCTTTTTCTTGTCTTAACGAACGCGCCTTTCCAGTGATTTTTTAACGAACCACCGAGGTTTCCACCTCGCTACGGATGACATTCCACCGTTTAAAGTTTCACGACGCATCGGAACTCCTAAGATCAGATTAAAATCGGACGACGCTCGAGAATTTATCTACGCTTCGTAGAAATAATCAGCGGGGAAGTCTCAGCAGGATCGGCAGGTACAACACGATTCACCTACATTAAAAGTCCATCTCAGTCTCCTTTCTCTTATTCTTATTGTTATTAAAGTACCCTACTATGATAATAATACTTGGAGATTACGTTTAAAAAATCTTTCTAAATCAATCTGTCCTATCTTTATAGTGTTTTTCATTATAAAATAGATTCGTTCGATCGATTGAGGAACGTATTTACAATAAAATAAAATAAAATAAAATAAAAAAAAGAATAGAAAAGAAAAGAAAAGGATCATTTCATTTGGAGCGAAAGGCAGGTGCTTGCGTTAAATCGTTGAAAAATCTCCGGGCTTGTAATAAATCGATCTTAGAAAAAGACATACCACGAGGCCGGTAAGGATATTTATTGTGTAAAAACTGCGAAGGGGTCGCACACCTAACGGCGAGCCCAGAATTCCGTCGACGACACTCGTCGTGGGATTAGATCGCGTCACGTGTGAAATAACGTAGAACGGATTCAGTAAGAACAAGAAAAGGAATGCGTGTGCCTCTCCCGATTCCATTTCGGAGATCTCTGTGGATCCTATAAGCGTTGAAAGTATAACAAAAGAGGAACGGGGAGGAAAGGAAGGAAGAAAAAAACAGAATTAGTTTCTCTTTCGAATACTTACTTCTGCTCGCAAGGAAGATCTCGATCGCTACGTTCTGGAGAAGATAACGACGAGAGAAGATAGCTCGAACCTCGGAGAAGTACCATTTTCCGTGTAGATGGTCGCAGTATTTCAATACCTAAAACATAATTAAAATAAAGATAAAGTATATTGGACGAAATAGATATTTATTTTGTTGAGATACTATCTCGTTTGAATAATGTAACCGATAGAAATAAAATCCAATTTCCTTCGACGTCATTTTAAATGTGTAATATGGATTTAAATGATAGTGGCTTTTTTCGACTTTGTCCTTTCAGATTTACTGTTGTCTATCGATAATACGAAAGATACAGCGGATAATCAATTATGTTTATCGCTTCATACATAGCTTGATACAAACGCTTTGGTAAGATAAAACTTCGATCGTAAAGCAGTTGTCATCTCAGTGAGAAAATTTTTTATAATTGCAACAAGTAGCACAGAAAGTATATACAAACGAACAGGAAGCCGTTCGTTAATTAGCTTCAACGCAGGTGTACTATGAACACATTAAAAAAACATTGCGAGAGAAATAAATCGTTCGTTAATCTAATGCGAATTCTATTAATTATGATAAGTTAAAGTGCCACGATAGTATATCATTAATGTTACGTAAAATTTAAATCAAGTCTTATCAACCATTATCCTGTATCTGTATGTCGGATTTTTAATTGGAAATAAAACTTTTCTCAAGTAGCTAGTTAGTTATATTATATATACGAGTACAATAAAATAAATAATAAGAAACAGGAATTATAAAACTAATTATAATTTGTACTCCAAGATTAAATTATAATATTAGTAGAGAATTTATAGAAAATAAATGTTAGTTTATTTCCGATATTAAGAATCATTCATTATAAAATGATAAAATTCAAATTATGGTTCGAATAACACATTCAAAGAAATTACATTATTTTTCAGATAAATTCTATATAAAATTAAGCTGTTCTTATATATATATAAAAAGAAATTAAATTATTTTTAAATAAATAGTATACACATAGATCTCCAAAAGAGGACTTTCGAAAATGATGAATACTTTAACGACAAATTATCAAGAAAAAATAATTCGTTTACTTCAAGGATTTTTCGGTAAAGGATTACAAAGTTCAAACTATTTTCGTGAATAACATTATAAGGGAATAAGATTAAAAAGGTAAACCTTGGAAGAAAAGGTATTCCAATGAATATGCGACCGCATAAGTATGTAACCTGGATGCAGTGAAGTGTGATGTGATATAATGAGACCAGTGCCGTTCGCAAGATGGCCGTCGTGGTAGGAGGAGCCTCCTGCTGAGTCGGGAATCGATCCCAGGACCTCGCGGACTTGCGCTCTTCGAACGAGTCGCGAACAACAACCCGTTGGCAAAAGGGAAAGAAAGAAAGAGAGAAAAAGAAAGTGAAAGAAAAAGGAGAGAGAAAGATAGAAAGGAAGGGAGAAAAAGAAGAAGAAGAAGGGTCTGTGTATACGCGTGCAAGACTGAGAGAGCCTGCCTGTCCTCGAGGATCCCCAATTTACCGTTCCGTAATCTAACAGGCCCTTCCTTCCATTTTTCCCTTTTAACGAGGACGCATCGAAGATGCTCGAGATATCCTCGCGCCTCGCAAATCGAATTATATTCGAGATAATCAGCTCGCTTCGTTATTTTCTAATTAAGGATATATCCTATCATTGATTCAGTAAAATAAAATGTCTTGTCTTACCACCTTAATATTAACTTTTTTATATTCACGTTTAACACTTTATAGATCGCATATGATAAAAATTAACGCTCGCTTGGTTTTGTAACAATTCAAAATCCGAATGATAGAAACAACGTTTATAAATATTTTTATTTTATAGTATTCTTTTACAATTAATGAAGGTCTGACGCGTTTTTAAATGAAATATCTTATGCATATATTATCAAGTAAATATGTGTTTCTAAATAAATAAAATAAAAAGAAGTTTATTTTTCAGATGTTGGATTCAGTTGCCAAGTATCACAGCCATAAAAGACAAAACTTTTAAAAATTACATCGAAGAAATCTTTTTATAAAATAAATATTTTTTTACCATAATAATGAATTGAGAGCTTCAATCATTTTTTTTCCTTTGAAAATTCGTTCTTCGCTTTCTTTTTTCAGTTCTTTCACTGATATTAATTTAGGTGCCTAGATAAATATATTTGTTACATGAGCTTATGACTCTTGCATCGTACAATGTCAGATCACTATATTCTCTTCCGATAGATGTATATTTGATCTTGGATATATTTACCGGGCATCCACTATTTCTCATATTCATTGATCAAACTTCTAATTATTAATTCTAGATTTTCTTCATTTTGAGCGAGGAATATATCTGATCATCATTAAAGTGATAAAGTGTTAATTATACGTTTACCCTTGAAGAGATTTTACGTTAATAATATTTTACATTTTCGACAAATTTCCTTCATAATTAATTTTTCTCATCGCTAATTTTAAGGATATTTTCAATCATTCTATATATAAATGGATTGTAAAAAAAAATATAAAATTATTTGTTCTAAATATTAATTTAATTTCGCGAAATGTAGTTACGTCGTTCACGAGCTTAGAAAGCCGTGGAAAGCCACGAACACAGGATGAAGTAATAGACGTCGAGACGAATCAGCGCATCGAGAAAAAAAGGACATCTTGACGTGCGTGCGCGATCTTCAGTCCGTCGGATACTAACGTAAAGACTAGCGATGACATTAGGGTGCCACGCGTACTACACGCACGTCAAAACCCAATTACGAGAATGTAAGCCGTTTCGAATCCCTCATGGGACCATAAACGTTACATCTACGTGAGAAGAGTAAATATACTCGCCACTCAAAATTCGAATGGCAAAAGCGAGTATTTATTGCAGTATAAATAATTATGCGGTTTCCATATAAATCAAGATTAGTGTTGTATTAAATTTTACATGTAAAAAGAAAATTAAATAATAAAACAGATTTTATAATCACTGGTGTTTCAATATTCATCGCGGAATCTGTCAAATAATTAAACGATGATATTTAATCACCGTTCTTTACTCATAGATCCTCGATTTGTAATATACACAAAGGACTATTGGAGTTCAGCGGTATCTATTCGTAATGCGCAAGATTGGGATTGGGAGAAGAGGGGAGTGATCGAGGGTGAGGGTAGGTACAAATCCAACCCCTGAGGATGCGCGTGCGCGTACGCAATTCATCGCAAACACTGGGAAAAATTGATAAGGACCGAATCGTGCCATGGCATGTATTATTTAGATACCTGAACTGTGGGATATATAGATAAATCACGTAAGTGTTATTAAAGGAACAAACATAAATAAAAAAAACCATATAGTTACATAAACAAAGAGATTTTTTTCATATTCGTTGCGAATGTCAAGCACGTCGAGTTAATTAAAATCAATGGCATGATAATACATAAGCGTAAAACATTATGAAAAGTCAAAAATCTCTTTGAACATTGGTAAAAATTCTAAAAAAAAAAGTCTCACTCATTTCTTATTACAACGAGAGCGAAGAAAAGTCAACGCAATTAGGAAGATGTTTTTTCATCTTTGTAACTTTGTTCATGAGAAAGGAGAGCTGAGTGACATCGCTATACGACGATGATGAATACAGTTTACTCGCGTAAAAATATACGTCATGATGAATTAAGGCAAAACTGACGTCTCGCAACCTCGAGAGAAAAGAAACATTACACATGAATAAATTCTGAACAAAATCAAAAATAAGCAATTCCAATTAGAAATTCTAAAGCTTTTCATCCTGTGTATAATTATAGACTAATACGAATAATATACTGATTCCCTACCTGATTATGTATAAATGACAAAGAAAGATATAAATATACTGTAAATGAAGAAAATAAATAAGTGTCTATCGTTTGCGTACCCAAAAACATAACCGTCAAAATAGCGCTCAAAACGTTTAAAAAAAGGAAGGTCCTTTAGAGGTGTCAAGTGGTACACGATTAGTGCTCCCCATGCAACAGCTCGTCTATCATCGAACGAAACCATGCTTGGCTCAGCGGTATGCCGGTGCTCGCGCACGATGACAATGGGTGACGTGATGTAACAACATGTGTCACGTTCGCAAGAAGAGGCCTGGCCCCTCGCTGCTTCTCTCTCTTAACGCTCTCTGTCTTTTTAGGTCTCGTTTTGCTCTCGCCTCTATGCACCACCATAGAACACCCTATAGAATGGGGAACCACTTAGGAGTCCTTCATCGGTGTGTACAACAAACAGATTAAGTGCTGGACAATAATGGAGGGACCATATCCCTTTGGAGGGACCATTCCCACCCCCTCTCACCCTACTCGAACTGCTCTCTTTTCATCTTTCAAGCACCCTCTCGATTTCTTCGAGTGCTAACTACTCCAAATCACGATACTTCGGTGTGGTCGGATATTGGGCCGATGATAATCCTGAATGGAACAATGTATGGCAAGATTCTAAGGTTGTTTATAGTGCAAAAATAGATCTTTATTCATTGGTCGTCTATTGAATTTTTTATATTGTAAATATCTTTTAATTTTATTGTTTTAAAAAAAACAAATTTTTTTTACGAATTTCTAATTTACCAAAGTGTTTAATATTGTATTTGTTTTAAATAATTACATTACAAATAAATAAATAAATTCAAAGATATTTTTCGGAGATCAAGTTGAAATTGAAAATGTGGAAGGTAATAAGCGCATCATGTCAAAAAAAATGTACACATTCGTTTACCTTGAAAATATGAGGCAACTAATGCACAAAACATTCGGGAACCATTGCGTCGATCCCAAGCGACAATGAGTTATGTGTGCCACGTGCGTATTCTCATACCTTTATTACCTACCTTTTCCTATCTTACTCGACATAACACATTACGCCATTTAGAAAATGAAAAGGACCGCACGTTACTAAATCTAGGATACAAACACGATTATAATTATACATTTGTTAATATTTTATTGATAAAAAAACAAATCGACAAAACAATTTTCAATTTAACAAAGTAACTATAATCGCGTTAAAATTATACAAAAACTAAACATCATGTTTTATGTTTCGTTAAACTCGTGCCAGCTTTACCGAATAAATTATCGCATAAACGAGGTAAAATAGTAAATAATACGATCTACTTCCGGCAACAGATGCGTGAAAACCTTATGTTAATTCTAATCCGACATAGGAAATATTGTTCTGGTAATTAAAAAGTAATTAATATACGATATCATTGAAGTTGGAAAGTATAAAAAAAAATGTATAGAATATGGTAATAAATACGGTACTAATAATTTTGTCGATAAATCAGTCATAAACAAATGGTTCTTACAATGATAGATAAATTGAATTCTTACGTGCAACAATCGATCGAAGAATTTAGAAAGAAAAAAATAAGAATCACGATAAAAAGGGCAATTCAAATGGATCAAGAGATCGCAATTTGTAAGGATTTCTTTTTTCGTATCATTTAACGGGCGTACCGTGAAATAGGTGCTCCGAACTTCAAATCAGAAACGTCCAATGGCTTTGCCGGCTGACAGAGCTCAACGAGTAGGGGATTATTTGGGATTACGCGAGTACGTTCGTTTGAGTTCATATACAAGACGAACTGGTACCCTCCCGCCTTTTTATCTTCATCCCTGTACCTTTCCCTCTCTCCCTCTTTCTATCGAAAATGTTCCATATTGTTTCTTTCCTATATAGAAACTTTTATAAAAGAAATCGTAAAGAAGAAAAAGAAATATAGAGATCACCGGTGTAACTGGAAACCAAAAGTTCGACATATACCTGCATTCTTTTTCAGGAAAAAGGAAGCATTTTCAGTAAATAACCTTTCGTCATGGCTGCTCTTTTTCACTATACCTATCTACTTTAGAACATTCCAATAATGAAGATCAAGATCATCGGTAAATTTCTGGTACAATAATACCGAAAATAATATAATAGTAAAAAAGAAAGATCCGTCGATGAGTATACAATTTCTGAAATGATGAAATCTTTCAAATCATTCATTCGATTATTAATCTAGTAAAAATACTCATTGAAATATGAATAAAAATATTCTACGTAATGTATCGAAATTTCCAATTACGATTTCTATTCCGATATGCAATTGAAAAACATTATGGGATGGTATAATACACGTGAAGAATTGTTTTGCCATACGGTATCTATGGTTAAGAAATTGAACAGCGTCTCTCGTGGGGGTGTACAAATAATTCAGATGATAAACGAATTAAGTCAGAATGGGATGATGAAAGGCACATTTAGGGGTGCTCAAGG
Organism: Polistes canadensis; assembly: GCF_001313835.1. Classification (NCBI taxonomy): domain Eukaryota; kingdom Metazoa; phylum Arthropoda; class Insecta; order Hymenoptera; family Vespidae; genus Polistes; species Polistes canadensis. The sequence continues at coordinate 1,836,033 of NW_014569549.1, forward strand.
CAACCCTCGGGTCCTGCCTTAATGCGAGCGCTGATGTAGCAGAGCGTTTGACCCCTCGACTATCTAGCAACAAGAGAGACATATAGAAAAAGAGAGAGAGAAAGAGAGAGAGAGAAACAGAGAGAAAGAGAAAATGTGGAATACGAACGTAGTAGCATGGCTCATGAATCAAGTCGCATTAGTGAGAGAAAACGAAGCAGGGACTGCCGGGACTGTTACCAATCTACCACTCTGACTCCGAGTAGATTGGATTTTCGAGTTTTATTCGATTACTCGCCGTCCGAACGCGACCTAACGAGTGCAATCTCTTATAAGTAAAAGAGAGAGATAGATAAAGAAAGAGAAAACATTGCAAACTCAGAACAGAATTTTATAGAGAAGACTACTCTAACTGGAAAAAGAAACAATCGAATTTATAAAAAAAATGTATAATATACTCCCCTATATATATATATAAAAACTGCACTAACAAAAGAGATATATTATCAAACAAATATCTAAATATTCTTTGTTGTACCGACAGGAAAGATACTTTCTTTGAACGTGATCTATAAGGAACAATCTCCGCGTGCAAGCTGTTTTCCGTACGGGCGCATCTGCTTTTTACCTGAAAGAAAAATCTAATATGGGTATTTTGAGAAGCGACGAAAGTTTTCGATGAAGAAAAGATACCTAGAATACACGATCAACGTTTGGAGGCGTAGGCAACTGTTTTATTATGTTAGTCTCTATGACGATAAGAACCTAAAATAAGAGGTCGAATTTATTTGGTAAGGTAAAGAACGAGCGACGAACCGTTTGATTTAATTAGATAAACGGGCGAATGCAAAACACGTCAGCGCAATATTATGTTCAAATATTCTTGATAATTAAGACACTCATTTGCAAAACTCAATGAATTCAACAAAAGAATAAGTAAAAAAAAATGGATACATTGTCGCATCGATAAGAGAATTAAAAAGGGTAATATAGAAAAAAAAAAAAGAAAGATACTGTAAGAAAATTCAAAAAGAAAAAGAACAATGGTAGTTATCCAAAAGATAGTATAAATAGTAGACACCGACTTAGAAATATCAATTAGTAAAAAAAAACCTAATTGTTGATATGAAGCAGTGAATTTATTACTGTCAACTACGACAACCACGATGAATGAATAAATAAATAAATTAAATAAATAAATTAAATAAATAAATAAGAGGTGAACGCGGCGTTAGAGTGGACATGGCGGTGAAGAAATAGGAGGAAGAGGGTGAGTAGAATGAGAAAGAGAGAGAGAACGTGCGGTAAAGGGGTGGCATGAGAAGAGACGAGGTGTAGAGGAAGTGTAGAGGAGGTATAGAGAGAGGAGGGTAGGCGTGGCGAGAGAGAACAGAGGCGCACGCTCAAAACTCACGGAGAGTTGTGCGTCGACTCGAAAGGCGGGACTGAACGAAGTTACAAAGGCGGATCGAGTTCGAAGCCGGCGTGCTGTGGCGCGTCGGAAACGGACCCCTTTTCCTCTTTCCCTCTCACTCTCTCACTCTTGTTTATCCGCGAACGAGGAAGCGAGTGAGAACGTGCGGTGTTCGGCGCGATCGCGCGCGCGGCCCACGACTCGAGTCGCCGACGTCGAGGAACGTCGTACGCGCGGACAAGAGAACGAGCACCTGCCGTTGCTTTTTCTCTTAACCCCTCGTAGCCTAACTAAACAACCAAAAGGCTCTATAAGATTCCCATCGAGAAAACCCATCTAATCGGGCTGTGTGTTTTTATTCAACAAGGAGGACTATTGTCTTCGATTATAGGATGAATACGAGAACAATCTCGATCTTCATCGGGATGAGCAGAACGAGAAGACAGAAGAAGGGTTGTTGTTGTTGTTGTTGTTGTTGTTCGCTGGTGAGCTGCTGAAGAGAGAAGATACTTACTGTCTTTTATACTTTTTTTTTATTTCTTCAATCATCGAATTCTTTTTCTTCTTATTCTTATTCTTATTCTTTTTACTCATCTTTATTGTTATATTGTTATTTTTACTTCTTTCTTACTTTCTCGTAAGTGATAAAAAAAAGATGTTGGTGCCGCAAGAAATGATGGCGGCTCAATCGAAGATGCTTTATCAAATCAACAAATATTACGGGGAACGCGTCCAAGCACGTATGGGACAGGTACAAAAAACGATAAGAGAAGTTTGTAAGGTAGTGCAGGATGTGTTAAAAGAGGTCGAGGTCCAAGAACCACGCTTCATATCCTCATTGACCGAGTGCAACGGTCGTTACGAGGGTTTAGAAGTGATTTCGCCGGGTGAATTCGAGGTGGTACTTTACCTTAACCAAATGGGCGTTTTCAACTTTGTCGACGATGGCACCCTGCCGGGTTGTGCCGTTTTAAAACTTAGCGACGGCCGCAAGAGGTCCATGTCACTTTGGGTAGAATTCATCACCGCGAGCGGTTACTTGTCCGCGAGAAAGATTCGATCAAGATTTCAGACCCTGGTCGCCCAAGCATGTGACAAGTGCACTTATCGAGACTCCGTTAAGATGATAGCGGATACGACTGAGGTGAAGCTGCGTATTCGAGAGAGATATATTGTTCAAATTACCCCGGCATTCAAGTGTTCCGGCGTTTGGCCGAGATCGGCAGCTCATTGGCCGATCCCACAGATACCCTGGCCTCATCCTAATCTCGTCGCTGAAGTCAAAACTGAAGGTTTCGATCTTCTTTCCAAGGAAAGCGTTGCGTTACAAGGGAAACAATCGGCAATGGAAGGAGACGCCTGGGTCTTGAGTTTTACCGAAGCCGAAACTAGACTCTTGCAGGGTGGTTGCCGACGCAAATGTTTGAGCATCTTAAAAACTCTCAGAGACCGACACCTTGATCTTCCTGGCAATCCCGTTACGAGTTATCATATGAAGACCTTGCTCCTTTACGAGTGCGAAAAACATCCTCTTGAAGCAGAATGGGACGAGGCTTGTTTGGCAGATCGAATGAACGGCATTTTCTTGCAACTTATTTCCTGCCTTCAATGTCGAAGATGTCCACATTATTTTTTACCAAATCTTGACTTGTTCAAAGGAAAATCACCCAGTGGCTTGGAGAACGCCGCCAAACAAGTTTGGAGACTGACCAGAGAATTGTTGACCAACAGCCGTGCTCTCGAGAAACTTTAGCGATCCTTCCATAAATGCAACATATCTTTCGCGATATTTCAAAGATAAAAAGGAAAGATGAAAATGCACTAAATAAACTATTCTTGAAATAAAAGCCTTACTTTAGTTCGCTAGATCACTTCGTGCAATAACGTTATATTCATTCAGTGTAATTATCTTTACTTACTTTAGGTAGGAAACATGTTTGACTCGAAACGTCAAAGTTTTTGTTTTAACGTAATGCTTTTCGTTTACTTCGCTAAATATTTGGTTTTAAGGCCAGAAATTGTACTTTCTCTTACTAAACTCGTTGCCTATCTACGTCTATTATACACCAATGCAAAGCGTACTGTAATTCTGTCTCTTTATAGAGATTTTATAAATAATATTAAAAAACATTTATAAAACCATTTTTATCATCGAGCATATGACAAAAGAAAGAACTGCGATTTCATTGAGCATTGTTACGTGTAAATAATTTTTGATATTATTTAAATTATATTTATTATTACATAATCGAATCGCTATTAAAATTATAAAACGATGTAAATAATAAATGCATTTATCTCGATGTATAAAAAAAAAAATGTACCCGTTTTTTTAACATTCACATACTACTGTGATAGAATCGGTGACACATTAACGACTTATTTTTATTTATCAGGGTCAAGCATAATCTGGGTAATGATTATTGTTTTCGTAATACATAGTTATCAAGTACTTGCGAAAGAACGACTGGGTGTTCAACATAGCAGCGATTATCATTTTTATTATACCCTTCTGCATTTTATTACGTCGGCTTCCTATCTTAATTCTATCCTAACATTTCTCTTCCTACCATTATTGATGCTCGAACGACGCTGTTTAAACTCCCGTCGGATAATTCTCGTGCTTCGTCGCGCGTGTCAAATTCATCGAATTCTGCAACTCGATCGCTACCGTAGTTGCATCTACCGAATTTGCTTCCAAAAAGGGAAAGTCTCAATTAAATTTCTTAAATAATTAGTATTATTTCTTTTTCTTTTTTTGAAAATCTCGAATTTCGTTAATACTTTTACATTTAACTGTAATTATCTGTGTCACGTGACTTTATTATTTTTTAATTGAGATTTATTTTATTATCTTTAATATATTGTAAAAGGTAATTAAAAACTTTTGTAAAAAATCGATCACCAATATGATATTAATATTATTCCTATCTCATTTTAAATTATAAATAAATGCATTAGTTTCTTTTAAGTCAAGGAATTAAAAATCAATCCGAAAAAAGATTACTTAATGAGAGATTCATTCCACAAAATACGAGAATCATTAATCCTCTTAATTATCCATCAAAGATATTTCAGTTAATTTCAATCTAGAAGAGCGCTTTTTGTCAAGCCGCACCCATGGCAAGATTACAAAATAACTTTCCTGTTCACGATTAAATGAATCAAACTTTTGACAGAAATCATTACGCGATGATTTCAGCATTCGCAGAATTACAAAAAAAAAAAAACAAAAAAAGAATAAAAAAAAGAAAGGGTAAAAAAAAAATAATAATAAAAATCGAAGTTAATTATCGAGGGAAAATAAGTGCGATGATATTGAAATTACGATTTCTATGGTTAAGTTAGGGATGAAAAACCATAAGAAGGATCAGAATCGAAGGAAGAAAGGTGAGTTTTTGGATAGTAGAGGGTAACTCGACAACCATTCATACACGTACGAAGGACACACGCATATACTAGAGGTAGGCGAGTATGATAATGTTGGTGAGTGGCGTGGTCGGAAAGTCGGATCGATTGTTTCGCGTCGACGTCGGAACTCTCCGCCCTATGATGGTCGAGCTAAGCGAGGATTGGTCGGGTTAACACTAACCGGGGGCGTGACCAAATTGTGAAACATGATCAAACGAGAAAGTTGACACGCCTCCGACTAGCAAGGAAGGACGATTGGATCTACGAAGGTGTAACGCAGCGCAGTCGACAATCTGCTCCTGAACGGAGATGCTCGTTCGTCTCCTTTTCATGGATCGTTCGTGTCTCCGATAAGAAAGATTTTGAGAAACGTTAAAAAGTACGTAGAAACATTTTTCGGTGAGATCAAAAATAAAAGTAAAAGACGGGGAGCATTTTTTGTCAAGACACAAATTGAACGAGATCATGTGTTTCCTACGATCGAATTATCTTTGATAGAAGATTAATCGAGATTAGAAAAGAGACGATATATAAAGGTTAAGAATGCGGTGATCGAAATCGTCGAAAAAAACGGGGAAGCCCTCCGGGCTTCTTAAAGGATTTCTGAAGACCCAAAGCCCGGGCCGAATCAGGCCGGTCCCGGTGCGAAAATGTTGGTGCCGGCTGAGATGCTGGCCGCTCAGTCGAAAATGGTGTACCAGATCAACAAGTACTTCGGGGAACGCGTGATGGGTAGAAAGAGTCAAGTGGCAAAAACGATTCAAGAAGTTTGCAGGGTTGTGCAAGATGTATTGAAGGAAGTCGAGGTACAAGAACCTCGTTTCATCTCTTCTTTGACGGATTACAACGGTCGATTCGATGGTTTAGATGTGATCTCACCTACAGAGTTCGAGATCGTTATTTATCTTAATCAAATGGGTGTTTTAAATTTCGTCGATGACGGCACGTTACCTGGGTGCGCTGTATTGAAACTTAGCGACGGTAGGAAAAGATCTATGTCTCTTTGGGTAGAATTTATAACAGCGAGCGGATATCTGTCTGCCAGAAAAATTCGATCGAGGTTTCAAACATTGGTCGCCCAGGCATGCGACAAGTGCGCGTATAGAGATTCGGTCAAAATGATAGCAGACACGACGGAAGTGAAATTACGGATACGAGAGAGATACATCGTACAAATTACGCCTGCGTTTAAGTGCGCCGGATTATGGCCAAGATCGGCTTCACATTGGCCAATCATCAATATACCTTGGCCACATCCGAATATTGTTGCGGAAGTAAAGGCAGAGGGTTTTGATATGCTCTCGAAGGAATGTATCGGACTTCAGGGAAAACAGTCAGCCATGGAGGGCGACGCTTGGGCGTTGTCCTTCATCGATGCCGAAAATCGACTTCTCCAAGGTGCTAGTAGAAAACGTTGTCTGAGTATTCTCAAGACGCTTAGGGATCGACACCTTGATTTACCAGGAAATCCTGTCACCTGTTATCACATGAAAACTTTGTTACTTTACGAATGCGAAAAACATCCTCATGAGGCAGAATGGGATGAGGCCTGTCTAGGCGATCGAATCAATGGCATTTTCTTACAACTTATTTCTTGTCTCCAATGTCGAAGATGTCCTCATTATTTCCTACCTAACCTCGATTTATTCAAAGGAAAATCACCGAGTGGCTTGGAGAACGCAGCTAAACAAGTCTGGAGACTTACAAGAGAATTATTAACGAATAGCCGGGCTTTGGAGAAACTCTAGTTAACAAAAAAAAAGAAGAAACATTTTTATCGTAAATATTAAAACGTTTCGAACGATTGATCGATTTCTAGAATCAACATTGAACCCTAGTTTATCATTCGCAAGCGTTCACCTTTCGGAGACATCAACGGCATAAAAAACATAATAAGTGATTTTTGTGATCGTGCGATGAACGGCCACGCGTACGAGTTAGTGCCATAATTAACATCTATGTTGACGTTTTATTTTTCAGGAAACTAATTCGTTTATTTCCTTTCGACGTAATTATTTCTTATTGTCTATACTCGCGTGGAGAAGCTGCCGTCGCTCGGATGAATCGCGTTTTTAGTTTTTCTTTTTCAAAATAATCGCCGATTGATCCTTCACCGTTGGTCGAATGGCGATTTCTTCATTAAATGAATTCAAAATGAATTCAATAAAATAGTGAAAATATGTGTAACTATTGAAAAAAGAAACAAAAATAAGTACGAATTTTCATGTTGTCTAAATATTACATGACGAAGAGTCAATCGTTTCTTATCGACTGTTTTGTTTCCCGCCGTTATGTAAATAATATTTGAAAGATATTTATTGAACTGTGTAACGAAATGTAAAATACAGTACCTATTTATACGAAAATCTTTGACGCGTTTTCTTCGATCAAACATCACCAAACCATCCTTATTATTTTAATCAGTTTTCTTTCTTTCTTTTTATCCTAATGATCATTCTTCGAAAATCAAAGTCCGTAAATCTTTCGATTGAATATTTCGTTCGATGAGCGAACTGGTCCGTGGGGTGCGAGTGTTAGGTATAGTAAATTTTATCCTCTCACCCTTTTTTGTCCTTTATTTAATTGTTTTAAATGTCTACGTGTGTTCGAATAAGTAAAGAGAATTTTGTTTCAAAATTTTGGAATTTTTTTTCCCTTTGTTCTTTGTTCGTTCGATAACTTGGCTATTTTTTTACATTGTGATTAAAATTGCAAACGCGTGTAACTACTAGTTTGTCCTACTTGCAGATAAGTTGATTAGAAATTTACCGTAACACGTCATACGTTAAAAAAAATTACGCCTAGTTCATGAAACATACGTTTACATAAAAAACGTGTTTTTAATAAACATCCTGATTATCGTTCAACGTCAAGACGGTAAAGTTATTTATCGTGAACAGGTAAGCCAAACTGTAAGATATTTTATGTAAATAAATATATATACAGTCTACGAGTTTCAATAGAACTTGACTTATATCGTGCATTATAATACATACTTGTGCAGCATATTATAATTATTTATTTTTTCCCCTTCTTCCTAGAATTTTAATTTTACTTGTAAAAAAATTACGATTATATTAACATACGTTATAATAAATTTACGTCTGCAAAATAAATTTAATGTATTACGTTACAATTTTTGTCCATTAGTTTTAAATTAAGTGAGATCAAATCCATAAATCCATCGTTAAAAAATTTATACGAATCGATATGTTAATAAAACACTTAATGAGAAATAACATTATGAAAGTTAGAAACAAGTTTCAATGAAATATTTGCAAGTATTGTCGACACGATCGATTCTAAAACGCGTAGCAAATGTAATGGTACAGTTTTGACTGACAGAAACGAGCGTGAAACTGGCAGCGTTTCAAGTAATATTACTGATAATCTTGTTTAACTTCGTGCATCACAGAAATTTCAAATAATCTTTTACTTGCGATCAAGTATGAAAAGTAACGCATGGTTACGGAGTAACCTTGTAACTGAGTAACCCATCGTGATATTTCCTTCTAATTATCTTTAGAAATAAACGATGTTTCTATTTATAGAATAGTTCATTTAAGAAAAGTTAATGTAGATAAGTAACGTTCGTAACGTTAAAAAAAAGGAAAAACAAATAGCGTGACTAGACCCTTTATTTAGAAAATAAGCTTATATCTTTTTTAATCATAAAATATGTGTGCGAACGATAACAGTTCTTAGAAATGGTTTAATGCTTGTTTTTGTTGCTAAATATATTTCGTTCCAAGGCCGAATAAACTCGTTAAAAAGGTAGAGAAGAAAATAATGGATACGTTATTTGACACATCAGTCGAAATAGAAATTTGGATATAGATAAAGAGATACCGAACTATTCTTTGTTATGAAGACATAAAGAAATACGAGCTGTTAATCACTATTAACACTGATAAGGTAAACCATGTAGATTATAAACCACTCATACAACCTACAAATACAAAAGAAGAATTGATACGGACATAAAACCGCTAGCCACAACGATAACTACAACCAATATATCCCTAGAAGGCTCAAAAGAATCCACCTAGGAGACCTAGTAAAAAATTAAATCTAAATAAAATAAATGACAATACCGACGCTATCTCATTGGAGAAAGCGTCCACGTGTTATCGATATTACGCAATTTGTATCGAAAATTGTCAGCCGATATTTTTAGTAATATAGAAAAATGGAAGCTATAAAGAATAATTTCCAAATTACTTATTATACGCATAAAAATCTAATTAGAATAAAAAAATTACTATATAACCTTGTATAGTTAACACAATTTATAAATGTATACGCATTAAATGATTAAACGATCTGATATCGTTTAACATATAATATAATTAAAAAGTAAATACTATTTAAATATTTGATCAAGCCAATCTATTTTATGAAATTATTATTTCAGTTTGAATTTAAGGATCTATCGATAAAATATATATCTCTCAGAACAATCAATTTTTGTCTTATCTTAATACACTTTCGATCTTTTCGTGCATTTTATTTATTTATATTTTCTAATATTATCTGAAGGTAGTATTTTAAGCCAGAATTGAGACATGCTGCGATAGAATGTTTTACGAATAAGAAGCTAAGAAAATTACCTATTAAGGGGAATACCCTCTTTGCTTCGGTATCATCGGTTAATCGTGAAAGAGATAAGACGATTCCTTAAAATGTTTCGAACAGCTATGAAATGAAGGTGAACGTATCTCAGTAAATACGAATTTCGCCGGTGCAAATGTTCGTTCGCTATCTCGCGGTAGGAAATCCGATCATCGAACGAAGAAGAACCGAATTTCCAGAGAATCACGAGTAGGTGTGAGCGAGGGTAAAGGGTTTAAGAAAGAAACAGAAAGAGAGAGAGAGAGAAAGAGAAAACATGTAAGAGAAAGAGAAGTATGCAAACGACGAAGAGTCATTTTCTTTTTTTTTTTTTACCACGACGACGACGACGACAACGACGATCCTCCGAATGACCGGCAACAAGGATCCTCCGTATCGACGCATCGAGTGGTCCTAAAACTCGAATCGTGTCGCTTTGAAACGACAAAATAAAATAGAAAAATAAAGAAAAAGGAGGAGAGAAATGAGAAGAAGAAAAAGAAGAAAAAGAAAGAGAAGAAGAAGAAGAAGATCAGGAAGTAGATGAAGAAGGGAGGCAGAATAGACGAAGAAGTTGGAGGAAAGAGAATAAGATGAAAACGAAGAGATTGAAGACGAAGAAGAGTGTAGAATGTAAGAAAGAGAAAGAGAGAAAGAGAGAGAGAGAGAGACGAGTTCGTGTCGGTTCATTCCATCTCCTTCTTTCTTGTTCCTTCTTTAGGGTGATCTTGGTTGGTCCTCGTCGGTTGCCAGGACCTCCGCTATAAAACGTTCAGATAAAGCCGCGATGTTTATATGCGGGGATCGCAAGCAAGCGAGAGGAGTGCCGTATGGAAGGAGAGAGAGATATACCTGTTGCCCGAGCGCCGACAAAATAATAAGACAAAAGGCGTGGGGGGAAGGGGGTGGATGACGGTGGTGGCGACGGTAGAGTATAGAGATAGAGAGAGAGAGAGAAAGAGGTGAGTAAAGTGAGGGGGGGGGGGGGAAAAAACCGGACAGGAATGCACGCACGGGCGAACTCAAGGCTCGTTGCAGCCTTCTTGCAGCCTCTCTTCCAAAGCCATCTTCCTTATCTTCCGTACCTACTTCGAGCGAGTTCTCAAAGCTAACTTTCAGTTCCTTACTTCAACGAAACGATCGTTAATAGTTATTTTATTTTAATAGTCTTTCACTTTCCTAACGTTTTTCTTTACTTTTTTCTAATAAAGATCGAACTAATGTATGCATATATACATAACATTAATGAACAAAGTTCTCAAATACGATTTTAGACCATACATTTGTTCTACCCACCTCCCAGCCCCCACCCCCTTACTTATGTTTCTTTTTATATGAAAAACAAAATAATAGTAATACCATAATTTTGTCCGACATTATTTGTGAATAATATTTTGAAATACTTGTTAAATGGAATGTTCTCGTTCTTTCTTTCTTTCTTTCTTTTAATAAAACTGAAGACTTATATTACTTATCCGTGTATCTTTGTTTACTCTTCCCTTATTGTTCAGCTCATTTTTTTTCTCTTTTCTTCTAACGAGCTCAGACACGCAAAGTTGCGATATGCACGCGCGATTTACGTATACTCGCGCGTTGACGACGTGCGAGCACGAGGACGCTCGACAAGATCGTTATAATCGATAATATATCGACGTTCTCGTACTATGCTCTGTGATATTTTATACTGATTTGAACGTTAAGCAAACTGATATTAATATTTTTGTTTGTTGTGTAAATAAACAAAATCTATATAAGTTATTATTAGGAGAACTCGTGCCTATACTTTTTTTTTTCCTTTAGAGAGACAACTGAAGTAAACAAAATAACGAATAAAACATAAAGAAATAACTAAACAAATTAAATCACGTCGATGCTAGCTATACTTTAGACAAACTTTTTCATTTCTTTTTGCACGCGAGCTACGATAAAATCATACTGGTACGACGTGGTAGAATATCATGGAAGGGAGGTTTGTAAAAATAACACGAATACTTTGCCGAACTACGTAGGTCTTGTGAATTTTAGCGACATTAATATAAATACCTCGTGTTTTATAAATGGCCGATACGTTTTTTATCCTGCATTATTATAAATCATTATTTTTTCTTCTGAATATCAAGACCGCGATGCGTCAGGGGGAAAGAAAAAAAAAAAATACACATCAATAGAAATGTTTAACGTGTTTTCTCCTACACCTTGCGTTTCTTTATCTTCTCGTAAAAATTCGCAATATAGCCTCTACTGGTCTTTCACCAAAAAGATACCAACATTCACGACATTAATTTTATCGAAATCACGTCCGTAAGTTACACTGTTATCTTGTAAGTTCTTAGTGCACTTATCGAAATTTTCACGATAGTTCATCTTTCATTTTTTTTCTTCTTATGTTTGAAATGTACCAAATATATGATACGTACACATAATATATCGTCGTACAGTTAATCGTATAGAGCCAAAAATTAAATTTGAATCGAACAGATTTTTAAATTTAACTTTCTTGAAAATGAAGGCCTGGGATGGGACAAATTTTATTTTATTTTATTTTTCATTAAAAAAAAATCATCCAGTACACGTTATCAGGCCGGACTATGTATATCCTCTTATTTCTGTAGGAAATCTTATATTTTGTCGAGAAAGAACCCTTTTTCTAGGAATAACTCATCTTCTTAAATGAAACCCATAGAAATATAAACGTGAGAAAAGAAAGAAGAGGATTGCCTCGCAGGAGATTGAAATTCTTATCGCGAGGAACGAATACGCCAGAAATTACGCGCCTTTCCTTTATCGCGTCCCGCATAACAAAACAATTGCACAACACAAGAAATGTATTATATATCGCATCGAGATATAGTCACGAGATTCTTACTTTGACTTAGCTTGTGATTAACGAGAAAATGTCAGTAGCAAATGCGAATGAATTTAAAATTAACAACGTAAGCTTTACCGGCGATCATTGAATTTATATTGTCGTCCTTTCGATCGGATAAAATTTTATATGTTGTGTGACGACTTCAAAGCGGAAGACGATGAGACGATGATAAGTACCTAACGTGACTGATACAATCAAAACTATCGATATTTCTTTATTAATCAAGAAGTTCTTTGAAGTATGCGACGCTCTTTTTATCGTTCTTTGAAAAGATTCATTCTAATGAAGTGTCCTACGTTAACATAATTAACCATATTATAAATCAGATTTTTTACTTACTATAAGAAATTAAACTCAGTAATAGTTAACTATGGAAAATCACTTTGATAAGATTATAAGCAGACTTATATTTCGAAATAAAAAGCAGTCGTAATTTAATGTTTCTTTTTTATTTAAAGTTTAGAAGAAAAAATGAATAGACAAGCTCGACGATAAGTAATACAACGGTAGATACAAATCGTTGGTAAATGTTTCGAGGACTCGTCTCTTTTTCGGAGTCACATGTGTGCTCTTTTCGTTGTCTGCAACGATGTTTAAACCTACCCTCCACCCCTCTCCTTCTTAAAGTCTCAGACTCCACTTACCGACGGCATTATCCTACAAGCCGTTACAGCTTTATGAGCAAAACCACTTAGTGTATCGCCGCCGTGGGACTGTGTTAGGTCATTGCGTGTTGATATGAAACATTGATGAGAACGAGAATAAGGGGTGTTGCGTAGCGCGATCAAGAGGGTAGTTTCGAGAACCTATACGAGGATCCTCGAACAATCTGTTAAAGAAGACGAAGAAAAAAAATATCTTATATTCTTTTAATTTTATTCGCACAATATAATTGCAAATAAATACAAATAATTGTACGAGTAGGTATGTATTATTGAGTTTTAATTATTGTTGCACGAGCATATATTATTTTGCCATGTTTCTACAAAATTGTTGATATAGGTATACTTTTAATTTGTTTGAAAATATTAATAAGTATATGAAATTTAGGAATAAAATGATCGTGTTCGTGGTATGTTCCACGAAATTGTAATCTACATTTTGAAAGACTTTTATCTCATATTCGTGTCACCGTATTCGTGGTCTCGGTTATTTTACGTCGCAATTTCCTTTCACGATAAAAAAGGATCGAAGTGGTATTTACGGAGAACAAAAATGCCTCCTTTCTCTTTCTCTTTTTTAAACCTTTTTCTTTAACCGAGAAGAGCCGGTGCTCCTCTTATTACTACTTTTGGAGAATGCGAAATTAATGTGGACTATTGGATAAGAGAAGCAAAATACGAAGGCGGATCTTGTGGCGGGATCTTTTACGGTCTGACTCGTGCGTGTTGTCCAATGGCGTGGATAACGACTTCGAGTGGGTGAGAAAAGTGTCATGGGCATCCGGTGATCTGGTTAACGTCTTCCATGGACCACTCTCATATCTTTCTTTCTTTCTTTCTTTCTTTCTTCAGAGAAGAGTCGCCTCTCTAAATGCATCTTATTCTAACACGGAGACGGAAGGCGGCGGCTCTCTTTGTTCTTTCTATCCTTCTTCTTCTTCTCGTTTGTGGAAGAGAGAGAAAGATAGATAGAGATAGAAATTTGAGAGAGACTTGTTTTCGATTTGGCCCGGTAGCCACTTCAAGAAAAAAAAAAAAAAGAGATATATAACGGCAAATGCGTCGAAATCTGGCGTGGTAAATCAAGTGGCAGCAGACCGAGGGAGTACTTTACTTTAAATGCGCTACTAAACGTTCTCAAAGACTATACAAGTATAAAAGTATAGAAACGTCTCAAAGACTATACTGTAGAACGTGCTGTCCACCATTTTTCACCGCTCGTTTTTCTTGTCGGAAATGAGAAGGAATAAGAAACGTTACGACTTAAGAACGTAATAGATTTGTAAGATATTTTTCTTTCGAAGCACCAACGTTATTTTGCAATTTGTGAAACTTATGCGAACGAGATCTATGAATCTTTGACAATGATACTTTGCTTACATAAAAAAGTAATCGACTTATGAGAGAGAGTATAGAGTGACATTTAAGAAATATGTAAGTTGTTCAGGCACGTGGCATCGCAATTTTAAGAAGAGAACGTAATTACTTTACCCTGCTCATATAATTTATGATCGTAATATCCGAAAAACTCTCGATTGATATAAACGATCGTGGGGTAGAGAAAAAAAATGATATTTTCTTGTAGGTAACTGAGTTCGTAAGAAAGTTACGCCTTCGATATCTCACCTGGAAAACATTTTAAGATGAATTGAGAAAGAAACTTAAAAATGATCAATATATTGTCTAGGTATTTTATAAAATATATATA
>NW_014569549.1:1850746-1999956 GCF_001313835.1 Polistes canadensis
TATATATATAAGGAGAAAAAAAATAATATCGATCTCGAAAGATGATTTTCGAAGTGTTGCTTTTATCTTAAGAAAAATAAATTGAATCGCCCACCGACCTTCGTGATACTATTACCACCGAAAGGGGTAAAGGACGGCTTAAGTGCAGGCGCAATATAATTTATCAGTTAAGAGGGAAACGATTATTAACGAGTCTTGCCACTCCAAACGTCTCTAATTTCGTCGCAGACGGACAAATTACTTAACGTATAACTAAATCATAATACTCACAAATATATTCTGCTTATAAAATATAATACAGCACTGTCTACTAATATACTAATAATGAAGAGATAAAAAAAAGTTAAACAGACTTAAATAAATTACTTTATCAAAGTAATTGAAATCTCGATTAGACTTATCTTAAAAAAATAGTTCTCTTATGTAAAAAATATTACCTATTAAATAATTAATAAATTATTAAGTTGTTTACTTGTGAATAAAGAAAGATCTCGATTGAAAACAAATTTATCTTGAAAAATCGGAGATATCTCTCAGATATCAAACTTGAAATTCGATTAATCTGTGTAGCGTGGGCGGCACCAACAAAGGGAAACACTATCCCGGAGATTTATGTCCCGAAAATTTTCTAACCAAGACTAGAGAAGGCTACCTACCAACGAATTACAAGGGGATGTTGCTGCTGTTTCACGGGATGACGTCGAGAAGGGAAAATCGGTAGTCATCCAGTTTCTCCCTAGGGAGATCGAACGCAACGTTGTACACTCGTCGCGATGGGAACGTTGTCGAGCGGAGGTGGAAGCCTAACCGAAAAACAACGACACCGTGCACGTTTATTTCTGGAATAGTAGGATAGATGCATCCTTTTGCTTGAATTATCGTTGCGAGCTGCAATACGTTAGAGATACCTTTTTTTCTAACTTTTCTTTCTTTCTTTTTTCGCTCTTCCGAGTTCTTTTACAACGTGATACCCCAAGAAAACAACTTTCCCTTTTTCTTTTTCTTTTTCTTATTCTTATTCTTTCTCTTTCTACGGTTACTCGTCTCATCCAGAAAAGCTTTCTTTTCTTCAAGACCAACAAGTATATATCGCCTGTTTACGCTCGTAACTTCAAAGACGAAACTCGTAGCTATTTCACGATACGAGCAAAGCGCTTTGCTACAACGTCGAAGAAACATCGTAACCGGAGTTTAATACTACCCTGTAAACGTTAGTTTCTTTCTTTGTGACCAAGTAGTGCACATAGTTATGTCCTACGTTTATATCTATTGGTTGATCATTAGAGACGCCTCTTACGAGCAATTTACTTACCGGTAACTACGGAGCAACGATTTTTCCGGTCTTTCGCGAAAGATAATTCGATAGCCATATTTTTTGAATACTACTCACCTGAAAGTAAACAAAAAAGAAAATAATAGGTTATAAAATAGAACGTGTTTATACAAGGAAGAAGAAACTCGTTAAATAATAGGGGATCGTTTGAATATTTACGAGAATATTGGATTTGTCGTGCTTTTGAGATTTACTTATACTAGTGTTTCTCGATTTTATATAAATTCAATCTACATATAGTATTTTTGACTATCTATGAAATAAAATATTTTAACAATATTGAAAACATAAATTTAAAGAAATACCAATTTTCATAGAGATTAAATATCAACGAATAAATTTCTTAAACTTATGGATTCGTTCGTTAAACTTTCAAATATACTTGAAAGTCTTTTAGAAATGATGAATAATTATTAGCAATACGGTAGTAGATAAACTTTATAACGACGAATGAGCCACTTATTATAAAAAACATATAGAAACATGAAAATAAATGATATTAGTGGTTTATAGACGACTATATCATATAACTCATTTAATTGTTCCACCATTTTGTTAATACGATCGTTTATCAAAGAAATAAAAATGATTTGGTGAGACTTTATAATCCTTCAGGAGGAAAAATTACCTAATCGGTTGCACGGCTCTCAAGTAAATTGATAAAAATAAACTTTTACGGATACAAGGGAAAAGGGAGGAGAAGAAGGAGGATAAAGAGGAGGAGGAGGATAAAGAGGAGGAGGAGGAGGAGGAGGAATAAGAGAAAAAGGAGAAAAGAAAGGGTGTTCACGTTGCAGTATTCGTAGCTCGTTTCTCGCATGCCTCGACGTCGTGAATACTAAGTGGACCAACGTTCTCGCTTTAGCCAGTCTAAGTCTAAAGTGTTCGGTTTATGTGTTGAGATTCTTTTTGAAAGAAATATCAGTGTCTCGAAAGCGAGAGATAGAGAAAGAGAAAAGATGGAATGATGACCGGTAGTCGCTCACGTGCGAAGCGACGTTAACATTTTCGGCCTTCTGCGTAATAATTCGTCCCCTCGTCTTTTTATTCGTTTGTAGTTTCTTTTGGACTAAGATCATGAAAACCCGATTCCTTTTTCTCATTTTCTTTTCTAAACTATTTTCTTCTCTAATCTAATCAGACATACTTAATAGGAACATTTAGGGTCGGCTAATTTAATCACACCATCGTTTATTTCTCTCTTGGAAAGACTAACATTCGCAGACCAATCATTTCGATGATTATTCTTGGAACGAGTAGAAACGCGAATACGCCCAGACAATAGCAATAAGATAGTAAAATGTTAATGTGGTAATTGGAATGAGTTAAAGGAGAGAAAGAAAAAAAATAAAGAGAAAGAGAGAGAGAGAGAGAGAGAGAGGGCGTATGTGTGACTGATCGATGCTCTTAGCAACCTGTTTGAAAATGCTAAATGTAAGGAAGAGCGTTTAGAATCGATTGTACGCGTGCCAATTCGTCGCGTGAATGAGCATTAAGATAGATCTCGAGTTCTCCAATTTACTTCGGTTGAGATATACGCCAGTTTTGATTCTACAGTTAGTTGGCTACTAGTTTAACGTGAAAGCGATTTATTTTCCGATAATTCTGAGATATTCATTAACGTCGTTCTGTAATTAACGCCAAGATGATTCAATCGGGTTGTTTGAAGATCCTTCTAAAGATGTTTTAAGATTGGTACGATGAAATGTTGTCGTGCCCGGGTAGAATGTTTTCGCATGGTGAATCTCGAAGAGCTGCCAGCGATTAATCTGGACTGACTAGAGAGAAAGAGAAAGGAAAAGGGAAAAAAAAGAACTAGACTGAGGGTGGTTTGGAACAGGACCGTAACCTTATACCTACAGAACCCCGTTCGACTAAGCTCGAGTTAGAAAAAGAGAGAGAGAGAAAGAAGAGAGAACCCAGGCTTGTGTTCAGGGCCGATCTCATATCGTATTTCGTGTTATTCAAATGCCAACAATGCTATTAAAGGATTTCTCGGGTAATCCTTTTCCCGCAGTTGGCGAAGAGAGGGAGAGAAAAAGAGAGAAGGTAGGTTTGGTCCATGGCGAGAACATCGAACAGCACAAAGCGTCGGATATTTTCGCCGGGACACAACGGACGCAAACAAGCACAGGACAATGGCGGCTGGGGCCTATCTCGCGAGCTTTGTTCTTGCCGATCGCAAATCTTTCTCTTCTTTCTATGTACTTATTTTTTCCCACCTTTTTATTTATAACCCTACCTAGTACCAAAAGGGTTCTTATTTTCCGATCAATGATATGCCTGCTGTAATACGATTCTAGATTTAACGAAATGTTTACATTTTTCACAAAAGATTAACGAGATAATACTCTTTTTTTTCTTATATTTTCAATAAATTTTCATTGAAAAGAGATGATAGAAAAATGATTAATATTATTAATAATTATAAGAATATTTTTACTTTTTCTTATTGCGGTATGTATTTCATTAACAATCAGATGTAAAAAAGAAAATATTCCTTACATTCTCGAAGCCCTTTATGGAAATTTATATGAAGTCACGTTCGAAACGGTAGTCACGTTAATAGTCGTCGGTTGCATAAAAGGAAAACTTGACTTGTATCTGAATTTTAGTATCGTCCTGTTACATACGAGCTTTCAGAAATGGGTAGAGAACGAGCGGCGCGATCGGATGGGAATGAAGTCATCACTGACAAAAAGAGAGAAAGAGAGAGAGACGGACAGAGAACAAGAAAGAAAAACGTAGAACAAATCACGAGTCAAGCAACCCTCATTGCATTTCGAGTGTTGGCTCGGAAACAATTACATTATATGTTGTTGATCGACTCTCGATTTTCTGTATCCCCTCGCCCAACTATTTTGGACAATTTTTTTATCTTCCTTCTGTCTAACATAATCTAATGATTGATTAACCGTTTTAGTGCCAGTGGTTTTAAAAATCCGTGTTGGATAGTATCATGCAGCGCGATAACGCTTCGTTCATTTATTTGTAATTAAGTCAGTTCCGAATTGAATCTTTTTTAAGCGTAGTATACTAGATTTTATGAGTTTATTAACAAAATCTTACATTAGATTGTTAAAAAATTGATACGAAACAAAACCTTATAGAATCACATAGGATCATTAAATGCTTAAATATTATCAACAAATAAATATATTAATCAAATGATTTAGAAGTAATAAGAATAATCTTACAATGTTAGTCACATCAAACTTGTCTAAAAAGTTTGAAAGATCAGTCGTCCAACAGTGAAATCTCTTATAAAAGTGACGCGTGAACAAATGACGATAGCACTTTTTGTGGCTCCAGCGGCCGATGGACTCGTAATAATTTCCACTCGAAGAAATTTCTCAGCGAAGAAGAACGCGGGAGGAGGAGGGTCAAGGATCATTAAATCGAATATTATAAATGCATTAAATACATTGTAAAGATGAGTCAGAATATTTCCGATAGGATAGAGAAAGCGGGAAGTCGGATTTTGGTAGGGTGGCAGGTGGCATCAATTTTACGGGCCAACGCTCATGACGGATGTAACGAGACGCGAGCAATTCTTTTTACGTGTGTGTGTGTATGCACGCGCGTGTGCTTTCGTACATTTGGTGCGAGCGCATTCGTTACACGTGGTCGCTTCACTGGGCACGATGTCATGGCTTGTTTTATGGGAAACAGGGACAGTCTCTTTCCTCTCACTATACTCAGTTTCAGCTTAAGGGGCTGAAGATTCTACAGAATCATTCCCCTACGTTGAAACTCCGATCTAACGACCAAAATATATTCAGCAAATATTCTAATCGATTATCCAAATCGTTTACGATTCAAAACGCATTTTTACTGGTTCGTATGAGAAATATAAGAGATTTACTTTGAGGATCGAGGTAAAGATAAAATATCGATATCTTTTACACTACTCTCTTCTCTTCAACTTTTAAATATGGTTTAGAAAAAAAAAATAGAAAAGAAAAAACAACAAATATTATAGAGAGAATTCAACATTAGCATAACACGAACAAGGGAACGAAGACGTTTTCCATTACCTGGCTCATTAATCATCCCCAACTGACCCACGTTCGACACGAACTACCCATTTCTGCGGACCGTTTCAAAAGATGGAAGTTTTATCGATCTTCTCCAAGTTGCTACGTAAGATACGTAAATAAAGAAAGAAAAGAAAAGAAAGAAACAAACAAACAAACAAAGAGGAAGAAAATAATGAAAATACGTTAGAGATTATTATTTGAGTATCAGTCAATCGGACATATATATCGATAGAATTACGATTTGAAATTAGTTGTTTATCGTGGCACATGTTTATTTCGTTGCTTTTCCACAACAGTAGTGTCTTCTTCCTTGGGTATAGATGGCGCGCGCGTGGCTCATTAGGACTAATGAGTAATGAGCCGATGATTAGAGGAGGCGGGCCGGAGGCGTGGCACCACCTTGATCTCGCCGACGAGTGGAACGAGTTAAGAAAATTGATCCTTTTATTCCTTTTACTTAAGCTTCCCATCCTATTCTTTATTTCTTCGTCCTCATCTTCTGCTTCTTCTCTATCATCTTCTTCCTCTTCTTCTTAACCTTTTTTTATTTCTCCTATCCGTATCGTTCCTTTTCCCTTTTACCGTTCCTTCAACCGTGATTCACTTTGCTCAAACGATGAAGAAGTTCGAGTAGAATCTCGCAGGACGAGGTCCTGGAGTATCGCGTTACCAAGTACCTTCTTCGTGGTAAGACCCTTCCAATTTAACTTAGTTCCTCGAAGGTTGGAAACTCGAGATTCTATGTCGGACTTTTGCGTTCTTACAAGAACGTTAGTTAATCACCACCAAACTAACAAAGACTCATGTTTCATATTTTTTAAACTTACTTTTATTAAAAATAAAATTTCTAATATGTATTGGTGGTACTTAGATAATTCCTAGAAGACATCGACATTTTTTACAAAAGAAACATAATATTACGTATAACGAATTTGTGTTAAAATTACATATTTTGACGAGAATAAAAAGCATTGTTCGTTGCGATCCTTGGAGCCCCGAGGCGTTGTAATCCTCGTGTCAGGATGCTTACGTCAATTTCGTCGCGGCTCTTCTTATGGCACGAAGCTTTGATTAGGTCGTTAAGTTTGCTAATGCACCCATAAACCTTTTAATTTAACGAACGATGTCGGAGCTCCTTCTCCTCTTAACTTTATTTTCTTCTTTTATTTTGTTTACCTCAATTTCTCGTGGCAATAAGATTTTCTAATTCTTTTCAAAGCTATTTTCGTAATTATGGAAAATAAACAAGGAAATCTGTTCTCTTCGTAAGCAATTCTTTTTGCATCGTTTGAATTTTTCTCGCCAAGATTACCGTTACGAAACGTCGTGTGCGTTCTCCAACGAAACTGTTGTCGTAAAGATCTAGTTTTAGGAGCTGTGATTTTCATTATATATATATCTTGTAACATAGTTTGTTCATTATTTCGATAAAAGTATATAAATCCATTTATGAAACTAAATTGTATACCTATTATTGAGAATATTATAAAAATTATCTTGCTTATAATAGAAATTAACAAAGTATTCAATTGGTAAATCAATCGTCAAAGAAAATCTATACTTTTCCAAGAATATGAAATTTGTAATAAAGATAAAGACGGTCTAGGAATCTTAAAGAATAAGCAAAATAATAAAGAAGAGAAAGATAAAGAGAAAGCACGCGTGTTTGGGACCACAGAATCGATGTCCCGCAGCTAGTGTCAACGTTTGACTTTACGAGGGAGCTGGCAGGCACAAGAATAAGAGAAAGCCCATGGCTTGCAGGGGTCCCAGCTTCACAATGGCCACCCGTCGCGGTGAGACCAGCCCCCTCGACTCCCGGACGAGTTAATGTTATCCTACGCCATATTTGTATAGTTGCGTTTCTATTAAATAGACGTCAATCGTACGATTCACCGATGATTTATATCCCGCGATGATAGACAGGGTAGGTTTCAACCATATAAGCGACAAAAAAAGAGAGAAATAGTAAGAAAGATTAGAAACATTATTTTTTAATAAACGTTTACAGTGTATGCAATCGCATCTCGTAGATTCAGAAGAGAACTTCTTTTTTCCTCTCTTACCATGATCGTAAAAGATACGAGCGCGCTCGTCTCCGACTCGATCGATCGTAAAAGTATTTTCTCTGAATTAAAAATAGATAAGGATTCCTCGCGGCTTTGTACTCGAGGCTCACGAGGGTGGTGAGCATCGGTCTCGGCAGTAATTCATTCCAATCGTTAGGTGTTTTGTAGCTATCTACGAACATCTATACGAATGAAACGAAATAAAACATTTTAAGTAAAGGACATCGAACTTTGTTAACATAAATAAAAAGTATCCACGGTATATCGAATTTTCTATATTTTTCTGCTTGAGATGCGAATAAGTATTTATCTATAGAAATATCGTCGTGCGTTTCGATCGTTGAAGTTTAATTCACCGGGTAAACGATAAACGATCAACCCTTTCTAGCATCCACCCTCGTAGTTTTTTTTGGGCCTTTTTGAATCTAACCACCATGCCGTGTCGCCATTCGAAATTCCCTTCAAGAAACACTACTACCTCTTGGGATAGCCTTATTCCTTTATTTTTCTTCTCTTTCTCTCTCTCTCTCTCTTTCTGTATATGTTTTCTTTTTCTTTTTCTTATTTCAAAGACGGTAACCTGATCCTGTTATTCGCGCGACAGAACTCAAGAGAATTCCGCCGCTAGTATGTGTACATCTCGTGTATCCCCTTCTCCTCCTCCACCTCTTCATCCTCACCATTTCCTCCTCTTATTCTCCTTTTTTTACTCTCGCTGTTTTCCACGTAGTATAATATGCGTGAAGAAGATCGGGTGGAAGATAAGAGAAACCTTTAGGGTTAACAGCGAGCCAGGTATATATCGAGGACACGAACGACGATCCTGCGTTCAAGTTTCTTCTCTTCCAAGATGAAAATGTTGCCATCGTTAGTGTACGTTCGGACAAAATGATATTCGATATTTTATTACATACTCGAGTGATCCAAAAATTATTGAATATCCAAAAAAAAAAACCAAATCCAATAAAATTGTATACATTATTTCGAGAAAACAATCCACGAATTAATTATACAGTTCCGTTCGTGGCAATTCACAAAAAAGACAAAAAATCGAAAAACTCAATGCAAACGTAAAACTCATAATCTCAATTGTAACGAATTTTCTATATTAACTCAAGCAAAATCGATAATAAATTTGTACATGTTAAAGAGATAAAATAATCTGTTTCTTCGATTACAGGGTGTCATGCTTGAACATACAATCTTATTATTTCTCTTTCTTCTTCTTCTCTCTCTCTCTCTCTTTCTCTCACTACCCTTCTTCTTCTTCCAGAAGGAAAGTTCAACTGGAAGTCTGTTGGAAAGGCTGGCCAGGTGACGGCGGCGCCTCGAAACGCATCCATCTTCGGGGCCCGGTTTTGGTCCCATCTATCCCTTTGGCCTACCATACGTAAGGATCCAAGACGAAGACTGAGACGAGAAGTGGAAGAGAAGACAACGAGAAGGAAACTAACGGAGTACGAGAAGAGAGGAATGGTGAGATGGGGGAAGGTGAGCTGAGGCGAGGTTGGAGGGGAAAAGGAGAAACTCGAACTGGAAGGTTATTTATTAGAGAGGCCTCGTTAAGGTCCATCCTCGTAGCTGAATCTGTTTTCTGGTGAAGATAGGAAGACCTGTCACACCCGCGTTATTCGAACCGAGACGACGGCATTGTTTTAATCTCCCACCATCGGCCTTTGTCATCGTCCACTACTCGTATCTTTCTCTCTTTCTTTCTCTTTTGGCGTTCTTTCGATGACGTATGCAAGACTTCTTCTCTTTCTCTTCTCATCGGCCAATCATTTTCTCTAAAATACGCAGCTCGTTCGCAAACTCTTTCTCGTGATAAAATCTCAAATTTTTGATAATATCTCTCTAAAGGGAACATCCTTACCAAAATGGTTGGTCGGTATTCACAGTGGGAATTGATTACGTCGACGTTCGAGAATTAAATAAACAGGATGGGTTCTTTTTCGACGTGGCGAGTTGCCCTTCGAAAGATCCTGTGCGGTAGATCGTAGTTATTCGCTGCTTCTGAATTTTTTCTTCATGGTATTTCGTTAGAAATAAAAATTACAAAATATTTTCGTATAATTATTTTGTTGGAAATTCAAATCAGAATTGAATAACGTGATTTTTATTTTCTTTTTACATTGTATGATATACGTTTTGCATTGAGAACAATGTTGGGATATTGCTAACATTGCATAATTTTCAACTATTCCGGTAACATGTATAAAGAATTGTTAATCAAATTAATTTACTTTTTAAACGTCAATCAAAAAGATAAAGCAAATATTAAGACTAAATAATTTGAACAAAAAGAATCTATGTTCGAACTATGATCTTTATAGATCGTCAAAGAGAAAAAAAGAAACAACTTAACGGGCAATATCAAAATGTAAAAGACGACACGGTGGCTGTTTAACCTTAAACCACTTGGTGCGATCGTCGCGCGTTTACCTGCGTAATATACAGTTCAGTGTATATCACGATACACCAATGGAGGCTGAACGTGGACATTTACGATCGTTGGTCGTAAGAGATGCCTTTTGTAGGACAACGGTGATACAATGTCAGGTGTCCACTCCGAGTAACCGTATGCCAGTAAACGTGGGCACCACATGGGCACCACATACGAGAATTTTGTTTCCGATTATCTACCCACCCAACAACCACCCGATTTTATCCACCCACTACTAAGAAAAATAAAGACAGATATAGAAAGAAAAAGATAAAGAAGGAATGATAGAGACAGAGAGAGAGAGAGAGAGGGAATCATTCGCCCACGTGACGCCGAATCATCCGAATCTTTTAATTGCTTGACATCTTTATAGCTCGTATAAAACAATGAATAGTAAGACGGAGTTTCTCGATACGGAAGATGGAAGACGAAACGTCGTATCCCGTGGATCGAAACTATGGAGGATCGTGTTCGAAGGGCGTCGGTATATCATTTTTACGGTGTCTCAAGAATACTTCGAGCTTAGGTTTCGTCTTCGTTGCTGGAGGTGAGAAGGAAATTCGAGATGCTTAAGAGCTAAGAACTATCTTTTTTCTTTTTCTTTTTCTTCTTCTTCTTCTTTTTCTTTTCTCTTTATCTTTATATTCGATTTCATGTTTGTGTGTGAACAAATATAATTTACTTATTATATATCTAGTATATTACGGTGACTAAATATAATATAAATTCAAACTTTCATTATGTTCATTCGTTAAATACGACAAATCTTTATTATTTTTTTCTTCTTCTTTTTCTTAAAAAACCAAGTTTTTAAAAGCCGAAACTCGAAGCAACAGTCACACACGATATATTATGTATAGATAGAGAATATTAGTAGTCATGGCAACAACGACCAAACTTATCGTAGTCTTGTCTTCGCTTTCTATAGCGGTTCAAGGTTTGAGAATAAATCAACCGGTTTGTCGAAAAAGAAAACTCGAGTCGACTATGCACAGTAATACATCCTGCGGTTAGGATTAATAACTGCGATAATTAACGATCGAACATGAGATCGTTCAGAAACAAAATTCTTCTAGACCTTTATAGATATTTGATCGATCTCGTGAACGTAAGTAATCATACCAGATAGCTTCACCAAGTTGTTAAATTGACGTTTCTTGATTTTTCAATCAGTTAAAAGAAGGAAACGCGTTAGTGATGATCATTATTTTTTCTTTCATTTCTTCTTGTCTAGCTTATTAAGAATAATCCTGAGAAATAAATTATATTTATTAGCATTTTCATATCTATATCTTGTAAAATTGCATTACTTTAATATAAAATGTTTTCTCTTATTTTATTTTTTCAAATAAAACGACGAAATGGATTTTAATGAGTTCTTTTTGTACCATCAAAATTATATACATACATAAGGTGCGTTAATGTTCTTCATTAAAGACCACAGTTAATTTCATAAACGTTCTCCAAATTTCATTTATTGCACTATGCGTCAATAAAAAGTTCAGCTTTATCGTTTTCGTTTAATTTTGATAATTGTCAACTATTTGATAAAACATTTGCCGTACAGATCTTTTTCTTAAGCGAAGATACCTCCTTAACTTTGTTACGAAGTACCGTCTCGTTAGAAGTAATATGTGTCACTTAATCGAATGAAAATAAATGTCTTTTAAAATTTCTTCAATTGCGATATACTTGAGAAAGGTCTGGGAACATAACACGATTGAATACATTTTAAATGAAAGGTCATTTGAAAATAAATATTCAATATATATTTGGACGATCACTGTGTATGGTATGTGTGTGTTTGTATATGTGTGCATGCGCATGCATATAAATAAACTCTGGCTATATATATTTACATATTGTTGCACCACCTCCAAACACGGTTTAGAAAACAAACAATTATTCTTTCAACCATATAAATATATCAATTCATTTTTTCTAATAATTAATGAAGATAATTTACAATTTAATTGACCAATCAAACTGCACTAGAGAGTCAAATGAACGAATTTAATAGTAAACGCGAATAAAAATAAATTGCAAGAAATATTTACGAGAGTATTTAGGGAAAAAAAATAAAAAGAAGAGGAAGAAGCTCGCGATAGTCCCAAAAAGATTGTGCATCGGTGAGGTTTGCTGGTATGTTTGGCCCTTCGGTATTATGGTTGCGGCGTCTGAGGCCGCGGGGGGCGCCGGCGCCGATGCTCGATGCCGGCGCCGGCGCGTAAAATCTCTGCGTTATGATCCCCCTCTTGCCCCACCTACCTACTCTGCTGGACCCAAAAGGAACACCTTCTTCGTAAGGTGCTCCCACGACGTTCAGCTTCGCCGACGTCCGCCACCTTCTCTTCCTTTCGTTATTTCTTTCTTCCTTTCTTTCTTATTTCTTTCTTTTTCCCTCTATCTCTTCCTCTCTCTCTTACTATCTATCTCTTTCTCTCTATATCTTTCTACGTATTTCTTTCTTTTTAAAGATCTCTTTCGAGTATTTTAATATTCAATTTCCAACTCCTTTAACATCTTTCTATAGTTTCAGCAAGTTAAATACACCTTACAAGTATATATCC
The DNA here is from genome assembly GCF_001313835.1 of Polistes canadensis. Lineage (NCBI taxonomy): Eukaryota > Metazoa > Arthropoda > Insecta > Hymenoptera > Vespidae > Polistes > Polistes canadensis. The sequence goes on from NW_014569549.1 coordinate 1,863,202, forward strand.
GCCAGAAATGTTATTAATTAATTAAAAACAAAATATAGAAATATTTTAATCATTGTAATATGTCTAGATCAAGGTTTCGTATTCATATGACAGAAATGTTTTCATAAAATGGAAATTGATTATTTTATTATAATAAACATAAATATATTGGATAATTTATTAATTTTTAAATTAATAACAATGAATAGAATTCTTTTCATGGTAAAATATGAACTATATTTTCGGTTGTCTTTTTCATTTTATTTTGTCTTTCTTTTTTATAAAGAAATATTTACGAGTTCTCTTTTTTACCTTTTGTTTCAAGACATCTCAAGAGATCTTCGACTCATGACAAATGGTACCTTTCAGGATAGGACCGATCGGTAAGTTTCACCGTGCGACACGACCACGGACACACTGGATCATTCAGATATGAGAGAAGGACTAGGAAAGAACTTTCCGCCTTATAAGATCGGTTACGAAGATGTGAGGTTCAAGAAACTACAGGATCTTAACTTTCCATCAGTGAAATTATTTATAAATGCTGTCAACCAAGTTACCGGATATCTGTCATTGAAATTGATGATTACAAACGATATCGTTTAAAATACTATCAATCGTATGTGAGATCTAAACGAAAAACTTTGACCCGCATAATTTGCAAAATAACATTAATTACATATACCAGCATAATATTCTTTAATCTCTTTATAAAGTAAAACAAAGTGCAGACTTTCTGTTAACGAACTATAAAGAAATGTATATCGTTATAACTTCTTATTTTCTCATTTCGCGAAATATTTTTTTTCTTTTTTCTTCAATTTATACTTAGTATTTTATTCTTAAACTTGAGAACCCGTATTTAGAATTCGTTCGATATAAACTAACATATTTGATTAACAACGCAGCTGCAACAAAGAAAACATGGGGATCGACTGGATCGATCGAACAATTTCGATGCATCGATTTTAATTCGTAGTTTGTCTAATAAGGAACAAGTAAGTAAGTACACTCGTTAGCCTCGCGTCATTCTTCTCAGGTCGGACTCTATATACCTGTAATTAAGAGGTACGCCAAGGATACGATCTCGCGCTCTTGAAACAACATTTGCTTTACGTGGTAATCGAACTTGTCACGAAGCTACGTTCTACCCCATGTATCTTACGAAACATCGTAAACCATCGTCAACATCTTGGAGGAACAAACAAACATGCTAGAAAAAAGAATTGTAAAAAAGAATTGCGGGAAGATAAGAAAGAAAGAGAAAAAGAGAGAGAGAGAGAGAGAGAGAGAGTTAGAGAGAGTGAGTGAGTGAGAAAAATGGAAGGAGAACGAGATCCGATTCGATCGAGTCTGATTTTATTTTTGCGAGTAGTTCTCTCTTTCTCTCTCTTTCTCTCTCTTTCGTTTCTCTCTGTTTTATCGAGATGAGCAGCGTGTGCGTTCGAGAAGAGGAAAGAGACGAAGAAGGGTCGGCAGGAGGGGAGAGGTATAATTGAATGTTTTGTATAATTAACCTGCGCCATAACTCAAGGTACGTCGCGCCTCCAGCCGCGGGCGGACCTCCCTTCTTTGCAAAGAGAAAGAGAGAAGATCGCTTCGCGAAGGAAGTATTTGTATATTCACGGATGCGCTTTATCCATCCATTCTCTCGCATAAAGATTCACGTAAAGCGAATCTTTGGATAAAGAGAGAGGGAGACAGACAGACAGACAGAAAAGAAAAAAAAAAAAAAAAGAACAGTAAAAAGAAAAAGAAATCGCATCGATGAAGAACGATCGAATTTTTGTTCATATTATTCGACGAAAGGTTATAAATTCAACACGTTGATCTCGTTTCGATTTTGCGAAACCGTTATAGGATCGAGCTATGATTGGACTTCAACAAACACGTTCTACTTATTTACATATATAATCGTGAGTTAAAAAATACTGTTGCACTATGTATAATCTTATTGGCACGGATTGGCTGAGAAATTAATTATACATACGCTAGTTAGCAAATGAATAAATAAATGCGATCGGACGTGTGCATGGAAGCTTATGACACATTACAAGAGGGAAATAGGAATGGAAAGGATAAAGAGAAAGATGGAAATATGTCGGAACAGTTACGGTAAATATTTGTCAAGTCGAATCAACGTATCCGTTTATCCGAAAAAGTAATTGGCCGCCTAACCCGTTGTTAGGCCAAATAGTAAGTTGAAACCGTGACTGAAACCTACGCCCCCTACCACTGATCTCGAAGGGGCCACCTAACAACCGGATAATCATTGCCGTCAGGTCAGCGAGAAAAAGAAAGAGAAAAAATGAAAAAGAGAGAGAAAGAGAAAGTATGTAAGTAAAAGACCGGACCACTCGTAGAAAGTCGATCTTTGAAAAATCCAACAAAACTTTTGGCCCACGAGTTTACATCGTTTTGCACTAAGCTTCGTGCACTAACATAAGAATTTAGTTTCTTTCCCAACGAACTCGACTCCTTGCTTTCCAATATTCTTTCAACGAAAGACAGAGAAATTGTGTAATCTTACTGAGAATATTGTAAACTATGTGCATACATACAACGTTCATTCAAGGTCCGAATATACTCGATGTCAGGTTTGTGCTTTATAGGAGACCGGTAGAAAATATTCCATCGTAAATTATAGAACCTAACGAGAATTAATCGTAGGGATATAGTATCGAGATCGTTAATCGAGACTCCACGATACGTCCTCTTCTCTCTTTTCTCTCGGATCTTCGATTAATGCCAGTAGCCAGTAGAATACAAGAGGCAAATTGAAAAAAATATTCATTTAGTTCACTTCTTCTCGTATAATCCATGATATAATACAAAGAAGGTACACAAGATTAATTCTTTTCAAAATCTACTTTGTAAACGTTTGTAAAACCGGATCGTTTCCTCGAACCACTTTTTTCTTCTTTTCCTATTCTTTTCTCTTCTTCTTCTTCTTCTTCTTATTTATTTTTTTTTCCTCGAGAAAAATTGCAATATATTATGTGTATGTTTATTTAAAGAAATCTTTTCCTTAAGTACGCCAATTTACTGCCAATTTTTATTGAACCGATGACGAGTAATATATTCGCGGTGTGCTTGCAAGTGTTTAATTACAACAATTTCCATCTAATTGCTCGATTCTCTACAAGGTAGTACCGTGCTATAAGCGTGTCACGCGAGTACGCTCGTTACACGCACGCAATGAACTTTAATTGTTTAGCGTGTTGTATTTTCATTCGTCTCCATTCTTATTCGTACTCGTTTCATTTATGCTATTATGATTTTTGTTTCTTTCATAAAATGTAATATAAATTCTCATAGAATTGTGTATTTATCAGAAATTTCGCTTGTATCGATCTATTTATCTTTACTATTTTGTATCCTTCATTTAATTCACAATCCTAAGAGTTTTGTGGTTAACCGAACGGTCGCCTAACCGCGTCGTCGTCTACTCTCAAGTTTAGAGTATGTATTCCTTGCGGAACTTCTAAGCGCCTATTTAAATAGCTATATTTTAGAGCGTAGCCATAAGGCCAACAAACTGTCAAGAGATCATACCCTTGTCAAAATAATCGCTAAATTATGGGGATGCGTATAGTTTTAACTACCAGCTCGATCGCTCGCTTGTTCCCTCCTTTTCTTCTTGTCCTTCCTTCTTTTCTTTTCTTTGCTTTCCTTTTTTTTTTTTTCTTTCTTTCTTTCTCTCTCTCTCTCCCACTCAAAGTTCGAGCAACATTCCCTTTTCTTGTCTATCCATTCGTCTCATCTCTTTCTCTTTCTTTGTGATACCTGCCATCACCCATGTAGTTCCCTTATTTTTTATTTAATTTGTTCTTCTCTTTATTTTCTCCTTTATTTTTTTTCTATGTTTTATCATCTTATCTATTTTTTTCTCACATTTTTATCATTTTGTTAAAAAAACCTTTTTCTTCTCGCTCATACGAACGAACGAACGAACGAACAAACGCATATGCTGTGAATGAAAATCACATGGGACAGCTGACGCGCCCACTATACAACAAGTTATTGAGTAGAAAATGATTAATGAGTCAATAAAACTTCTTATTCTACGATGAGAATTTTAATCATCGAGCGAACATTTTAATTAACGATTATATTCTTAGTTTCTGTTATCATTTGCTGAATAAAAAAAATACATTTATAGAAATTTCGAATATTATTAAAAATGATTTATTCTTATTTTCAAATTAACTTCCTAACGAGTTTTCGCGATTAAATTGAATATTCGAATATTAAATAAATAATAACATTTTATTAGATTAATTTTTATAAATATTACCTATTACATTAAAATATCATATATATATATATAAATTTAGAAAATACACTCAGGCTCTAATTACACCATCACCCATTTCCTATTTTTCAACTATCGATTACATAAACCTGCATCGATGAAGAACCTGCGGAAAGTTTACGAGGCTCGTGTCTGGGACGAGTTCGTGTGCCCCCGAAGAATTTGCAGCATAGAATTACGTTCCACCGCTTGTGGCTACGTTATGTGAATGTGTACGTATATATATATATATATACACGTATGTATTTATACAACACTGGTTATTCATAGGTCTGCGTGCAAGCACGTTATCGCAGAAAATATACGTTCTCTCGACGTTATCTTCAGGACGCATGATTTGCGCGCTCGCCTATCGCGAAGGATTCATTAATATTAATCGATTCGTCGTCCTCGTAGTCGCAGCCATTTCGCGACGGATTGAAAAAGCACCACCCGAGGGCCTTTAAAAGAATAAAAGAGAAAGAAAGAGAGAAAGAGAGTTACGCACGCGATCATGATTAATGATAGAAAAGGCGAGAACGGGTGATTAGGGGGCAAGGTAAAGGTGAAATTTCTCTTATCTCCTTCCTCTTATGCATATTCTTTAATGCGATCCTTTCGTTACCTCGCTTCGTATTAAATAAAACCGAGAATGAGGAAAATGATCCTAATTAGTCATTTCTCCAATGAGAATATTTCTTTTACTTTATTTTCATTTCGAAATAAAAAACATTATTTTTATACTCATTCTATTTACGATTAATAATTATGGATAAATTTCATGAATTGTTTAAATCGTCTGTTAGTGTATATAATAATGTTCACAATATACAAAATTGTACGGAAAATGGGCCATTTGAATGAATTCGAGAGTAGATACATTGGGAACGTAAAAAGATTGAGACTTTTTATTCTATGTTATTTTAACGCTTTGTGTAGCTTACACAACTCCAATTCCGTGGCATGTCAAAGGGATCAAGAAGAAAGGGCACGTTTCAAGCGTACGTCCAGATGGCACGCGCGGCCAAAAGGGTGGGATGTGCTAAGGATACCGGCATGAGGGTTAATTACGGTCGACCATAGGAGGGAAAAAGAAGGAAGAGAGATGAAAGAGGATAGAAAGATAGGTGCCTCCGTATGGTCGAAAAATCAATGCGTTTAAAGGGTGACGGAGAAGGAAGGTAGGAAGGTAGGAAGGTAGGAAGGAAGGAAGGAAGAAAAAAGAGAAAGAAAGAATAAGGAACGGACGACGATGACGAAGAAATAGGTGGGAGGTAGAGAATAGAAGTGGGAGAGGGCTAAGAAGCGATCAAGAGGGTTGCGGGAAAGAGAGAAGGCTTATAAATATTAGGTATGGACGAGATCGGGCGCTACTTACGCCGTCAGCGATAATGACGGGGTGTGTTCGGGCTGTTTGCTTAGCGAGCAGATTAGTGAATGAATCCACAGGTGGGCGCCATCCGTCACACTCCGAATCGGATCCAACTCAGCCCCGCCTATCCAACGACTAAGACCCTTCTCTCTATCTTTCTTTCTCTTTTTACGCCTTTGCGTATATTTTCTCTCCTATCTCATCTCTTTACTCTTCATCTTCTTTCATTTTGCTCCTTTCGTGTTTCTCATAAACACCGAAGTTGCCCCGATGAAAGGTGGGAAAGTGAATTTGTGGCGCCGCCGCTCATTAAATGATTTTTATTCTTTCTGACGCGGGTTGCGAAGATGATCAGAAGCTTTGGTTTTGATTTTTGTTTGGGAAAACAATTCGTCCCATAATTACATCCAATTTTGACTGGTTGGTAGCCGATAAGCCTACCTGCGCACGCTGACAGTGTTGATCCAGCACGAAACAGTTACCGATGATATCCATCATCAGCTTATACGAAGGTGCTCGCTTATCACGCCTAGAACCACCCACCTGATCATTTAGTTAATCCTTTGTAGGTGTAGATCAATGACCAGTGTCATTGAAATCCTGTCGGTGACTTATTCAAATGTAAATTGATATCGATCATTATAAATGCCTTTGCGAATTGACCGTTATTATCGACGAGAGTAGTATTTATTGAAAGCGATAACATTTCATTTTATTATCCTATTAATCTTTAACGATATATATAATATAGCTTATTATTTTGAAGTATATAAAAATTGAAATCTCAATTCTTGCTCTCAACCAAATTTTTTCTCTTATAACTAATATGAGATAAAAGGGACCAAAACAAAACAGAATAAAAAAGTTGTTGTCTGCAAAAATGTTGCAGAATACATACCTACTATGTATCCTCCTACTCTATTACTCACACGTCATGTCGGTTACGTCGTCGCGATTAGTCGAGATCGCGATGACGAATGAGCCGGTAGGAGCGAAGCGAGCATTTCGGGCCCATAACGGGTCCCATTTTCTCCGACGACCTAAGAATCCCGAGGTACCGATATGATGGAGTGCTAGGGAGATTGGCGGACCACCGGAGTAATGTCCGCGCTAATAGCAGTGATTACCCTGCCTCGTTGAGAACGAAAACCCGCCCCCTCTCTTCTTCTCTCTTTATCCTTTTCCTCTTTCTCTTTTTTACCCCCTTTCTTAGTCTCCTTCTTACCTTCTTTCTCTCTCTCAACAAGTTCGCAGCATTCGTTTTGGCTCGTAGCTCATACCTTCTGGCCCGGTGTGTCCAGCCCACGAATTGATGGATGTTTGCTAAAGTAAACTCCCTTATCCTTTCCGTGCAGTCGAACCTTCGCTCTCGTGCTACCATAATGTCGAGAAGCTAAAATACTGTACGGGATGCATCGAACGATTAAACGTCTGCAAGTTGTTCGTATGTTTTTTTTACCCGTCTACGCGATCAACTTGAATATTCTCAATCTTTTAAAATGCCGATTAGAGAATTACCTCATATAATATTATTTATTTTGTGGTTATACTTTATATATTTATATTATAATATAATAAATACACAATTCTTAACAATTAAACTCGATCTCAAAATTGATAGATAGATCATACTTGTAATTGTACATTTGTTAAGATTTCGTCTCGCGATAAAAGTGATAATGAATTGGTGAAATGAGATAGTAGCCACGAAGATTAAGTAAAAGAGAAAGAATTAACGATGAAAAAGAAGCGAGAGTGTTTGTAAGTCGTAGAGGCTAACGACAGTCGGACAGCTGTTGTGGTTGGCTATGCTCTAGGCCGATGGTGTTCGTTGTTATTTATCGAGGAACGTTTGCATTCGCAAGATCTTCAAGATAACGCGTTAGGAATAATGGAACGAAAAGTACGACCAAGCGTATTCACGATGACTGTATTTAAGATTATCGTCACTGCCAAGTTAATGCGCCGCCACGCCGTTCTGCTACAGAATAATTATACAGGTATTATTATATTCTCGTTCGCGATAGATCACGCGATTTTCATACATATGCATCGTATAATAAACCGGAGTCGCTTGGCATTCGAACTAACTTTAACATCATCCTATCCTTTCTCTTAAACGTCTCAGTTAGTAAACTATTTAACGAGACTTGTAATGTTTCTTCAAGTTTCGTATGATTAGATATTTTTCTTTAATATTTTTAAAACACCTTTTTCAAAGATGATTGTGATATCACATGTGAAACTAATATTATTATTGACTTATGTCATAATATGATAAAAAATAATCTCGACTTGAATTTAGGATATCTGCGAATAACAAAGTTAAGTAATGAAGAAAAGAAAGTGTCCAGTATTATTTAAGAAATCACAACTATCAAATCGAACGATCAACAAAATTTGCGACTACCGGAATCAGACCGAGCACATTTGGGACGAACTCCGGCAGGAGTTCTTATCAGATCGACTTCTCTTTATTGTCAATAACTTTAGTCAGAGTCAGCGGTGATCGTAATCTAGAACATCGAGTGGAAGTCGGTCGACTATCGAGACACAGGGGTGTCCGTTAGCATAGTTGGCGAGCCTCGTAGAACGGTAATTTAAGACTTTCGATGAAAATACGAAGACGTCCCCGAAGATGTCCGCGAGGAATATCTGAATGCCGCGCGTGGGCAGCGAAGCGAGTGTACCTTCGGGCATCGTCCCTTTCTCCGCCCTTCTACTACCACTCGTTCCATCGATATCGAAACATGCGTACGAAGCTACACGGAATAAGAATTCGTATTTTCGATCGTCCTTCGCTTTCGAACCTCTTCGATTCGCTTATGCACCTACGTTCACGACGTAAGAAGGTAATAATTTTCATCGAAAAGCCGATCCCCCGTTTGTACGCGCGCCCGATCAACGTTTTACAGAGAATAACTAAAAAAATATCCTATTTGTATAGTCTTTTTTTTTTTTTTTTAATCCATTACATAAATTAATAATAAAATAATATCGATGCAAATATGAGTAGTTAGTTAGATGATATATTGATATTGATTAAAAGAGATAAATAGATGGTAATGATTCCGTCGATAAATATTGAATAATGAATAGATTATAATCATCAAGAAGAATGATCTTCTTATTTGCCAATAATGGTTTGAGTGAAAAAGAATTAAATCAGGCCACCTGCCTGGTCGGTCGATTTCGTTCCCTCTTACTACCTGTTTCTAATTCTATCATACCTTATTGGTTACTCCTTTTAAAGACAGAGTATCCCGCGGCGATATTCGTGGTACGTACCAACTAATAAGTATTAGAAGAGTGTTTATAAAGATTTTTGGGCTTCTGTAAATACGCGTTGTACATGATTAAAATTATATATACCTTATAGATCTATGAAGCTTAATTGTGTTATGTAAATCATATAGTTTAGAATTAACATAATCATTTCAAAACTTGTGGAAAACTTGGCGAGTAGCGAAATTATAATTTATCAGAGAGCGTCGGATTAAGGAAAATGTAACGCTTAAATCGAATCAAAAATTGTTCCGTTTTACGGAATAGAGCGATGAGAATCTTGCGTGTATAAAGAAACTCTTATAATTACAGCCTGCTGTGCGTTATGCAAAATGAGAATCGCGAATTCCCCTCGATACCGCGTTAAAATGCGAATAAACACGACGCCAAGAATTTCTTCTACCTTGAATATACATTTGATTGCAAGCGCGTGTATCGGTATGAAAAGAAACAATTCATTTTTATTTCATACACCTTTACTCTGAAAGATTGCGCTAAGGTTAATTAACATAAAAGAAGATCAAGATATTTTTATAATTAATAAGGAAAGGACTGAGGGATTGCTTCTGCTTATTATTAAATATTATTTCATTTAATTAAGACTTTTTTCTTTAAAATATGAAAAAATTTCATTTTGCCAATAATTACCTCGACATGCCAATTTTAAACGAATCAGTTTCTAATAAAAAAAATACCGATGAAGAATAAATCATCAGGGACACGTCTAAAGCAATTAGGCAATGATCTTCCCAGGGTTCTTCCAGAATGGTCCTTGGAAATACAAAAAGCTCGTGTGACGCGTGAAAGGAATGATTACTCGGATCTGATGGTGCGAAAAGCAAATGGCCGAACTTCTTCTCGGTTCAAAACAAAAATAACTAGGATGGAATAAGAAAATGAAAGGGAAAGAAATAAGTAGAAAGAGAGATAGAGAGAGAGAGAGAGTAAAAGAGAGAAAGAAGGCGAGAAGGGCGCTCCCTTTCATCGAGGCGGGACAAAAAGGGTTCGATCGAAAGTCTCAAAACCCCGGGAGACGGTGGTCATTATTTGTTTTAGATATTAATGCTCTCCACGGACTATCGATAATTCACTCTGAGCGTTCTCGATGTAATCGCACGGTGTGTGTGCTCTCTCTCTCTCTCTCTCTCTCTCTCTCTCTTTCTCTCTCTCCTTTCTCTCTCTATCTTTTTCACTCTTTGTCCGTAATGTACAACGTATATAAAGAGAGATAGAAAAGAATAGGGATACAAGATCTAAGAGAAAGGATAAAGGAGGAAAGAGAGAAAGAGGAGGTCCGTGTAAACGATAAATCACGATAAATACGTTTGCCCAGGCCCATTATAAAAGGAGGAAGAAGGAAGGAGGAAGAAGGAAGGAGGAAGAAAAGAAAAAAAGAGTAAGAAAGAGGGGAAGGGAATCCGCACGATCGGCCAGGCACGGGCGAGTGCTCACGCGCGGGAGGAAGGAAAAAGAAGGTGTACCGATATAAAAGGGAGAAGGGTGAAGGGCGGGCGGTCTTGCCCACCGATATGCGATCCTCTCCCCGGGGCAACTTTCTTTTTATCTTTCTTTATTTCTTTCTTTCTATACCGGTGCATCCTTTTCTCCAAGAGCCGCGCATTACGATCGCTTAAGTCTCGACTCGACTATCGAGTGATCCATCGCCTACGAATTCGACGAAGCCTCCCGCCTACCCTCGGGACATCCTCGACTAATGAGTGTGTCTCGATCGTGAACGACCAGTCTCTCTCTTTCTCTTTCCCTTTCTCTCTTTCATTCCTTTCTTCTCTCCTCTTCCTGATACCGCTTCCAGGTGCGGTCTCTCGGCGTTTCTCCTTAAAAAGGATTCCAATTAAGAGAACCCGGTTCGAGCGACCACTCGCGTCTCCACTCGCCATTCTTTCTCTTTCATGTGAATATCAAAGACGACAGGTGGCCCAGAATAGTTTGCTGAAGCCTACGTGAGACAAGAGGTAAAAAGAGAAAGAGAAAGAGAATGAGAGAAAGAATGAGATGAAGATGTAAGACAAAGCAGAGAATATAAGCAACAGAGATGCTGCTGTCCTTTCGAAAAATTTCTTGTTTATCTAGAAAAATAACATTGATACGTATGAACATATAACGTATACGATTTTACGAGCCATTGCATAGTCTCGTGGCGATATAAGGTGTAAGAACGGTAATTTTGTGCATTCCAGAGAAACTAGTCTCTGGTCTATGCCACCGGTAATGCTCGGTAAACGTGTTATGGAAGAAGAGGAAAGAGAAAAAGGAGGGAGAAAGAAAATGAAAAGAATGATACGAAGAGGAGAAGAGAGAGAGAGAGAGAGAGAGAGAAAACGGGTAGGTAGATACCGGAGCCCGCGGGGGGCTCATAATTGCCGACCCTGAAGATCGGCCGACCCCATGGGGCCCTCCTCTGTTTGTTTTATTCCCTAGTTATACAAACGCGAGATCTACGACCGATATATGATAATCGTACCTCTGCTTCTTCCAGTCCCTCTTGGATCTCGTTTTTGATCTCCAAGATTCTTTCTCTCTCTCTCTCGCTCTTGCTCTTTCTTTCTCTTTTATTTTATACCTATCCATCCGTCCGATCTTCTCGCCACTATTTTCTATCAGAGTGACCACCCCCACGAATCATAAGTATGGACACACGTCCAAATCAATTCCAATGAAAACCAATTATAATAGTCAACGAGATAGGACAACAGAGAGAAAGAGAGATAGATAGATTGTCTTCCATGGAAGCTTTCGCCACGTCTCATCGTTTATGAATCCCGTTTATTCAAATTCTTGGCTACCTGGCATGATTAATATTCTTCCTCGTGGCCTCGGCTACCATCGCTTTCCCACGAAAGCGATTCAACGTCGCGAGTAGAGAAAGAAGGACGAATACACGTGCTCACTCTACGATTACCACTACTGATGTTTCGATGCTCTCTCTCTCTCTTCACGCGTTCGATGTTCTCTCTTTGGTTAAAAGGACACTTCGCAAGATAAATGCCTTTGTAAATCACTTTTCCCTTTCTTACCTTTACCCTCCGACCTTTCCGACACCACTACCTCAATAATCTTACCTTAGACGCAGAACCAAACGTGGATTCTTGCGGTTCCTTTCGATCCAAGCTCGGTCAACTTCCTGGTAGAAAGGCAAGCTGTCTTTCCAGGATATTAATATAAAGGTGAGATGATATTAACTACCTTAACTATCGAGTATGAGTTATTGCAAAAGTATCGACAAATTTAACGATAAATATAATATAATTCTTAAGCGATCTTTTTCCAAGATTTAAAAAAAAATAAATAATGCAGTAGAATAAAACGGATCGATCATGAAATCTTGTATCGAAGACAACACAGAGGAGAACGCTCTACTACCGAACGACTCGTACGCTAATGCTCGCCCCTTTCGTGGAACCGGTTTTCGCATTTACGATTCAATTTCTGAAAGGCTCGACGATACTGGACGAGGAAAATCTATCGTCGAAACGGCCATTGTATTCCTTCGGGCATTGAAAAAATAAAACGACAAATAAGAAATAAGAAGGTCCATTTTCGTTCGTGTCCACATTCGCGAACGCTAGGTTATCGTTTCGAAACAACGCTAAGCTCATATTTCAAGAAGATAACTTTACGAAGGTAGCAGGTTGCGCCAAATACATCTTATATAGAAGTGCTAATCTAAATGTTAGAAAGAGAGAGAGAGAGAGAGAGAGAGAGAGAGAGAGAGGGAGAGAGAGAGAGAGAGAGAGAGAGAGNGAGAGAGAGAGAGAGAGAGAGAGAGAGAGAGAGAGAGGGAAAAGGAGTGAAGTCAAGTAATTAACTATCGAGATTACGTGAACCATATGTCACGATGTAAAACGCATGTGGTTAGTGTCGCCGTTGGTCAAGATAAAACCAAACGAGACCAACGTAAACGTGATACTAACTCGTGAAAGTCGTTAAATTTACGTTCCCTTGGTTTAAACGTACTGCTCGCAAATGATATGTAAACCTTGCGGCCGAACGATGTAATATTGTGCATACGTTGAGAATTTTTGTGGTATGATTCTCAAAGCAAGAGTACCTTATTAATTTAAAAATCTTCCGATTATCTCACAGCATGCGATCGTAAAGTCGAAAATATGTTGAATATCAAGAAATTCAAGTAATTTATAGTAAATACAAATGTCACTAGTTGGTACAAACATTTTGTAAGAATGTTTTTTGTTTGTTTCGTTAATAATAAAAAATACTTACCTCGTTGTCAATTTTCTTGAATTCCACGTCCTCTTCGTCAACCTCGAAATAGAGTTCCGTTGACGTGACGGAAATAATTCCAGGCGCAACTATACCCGGTGCGATTAATTTTCCTTTCGTACTAATATTTACCGGACCTAAAAATACAAGATAATCATTTTTCTCTATTATATTATCTGCTTTTACTCTTCTAAGTAATAATATTTATAATATTTATTTTTATAAGCAAGCTTGCGAAATCTTGCGAAGAAATAAAGGTCGATGGGAAGAAAGTAGAAAATGAAGTAATAGATAAAAACCTGTTAAGTCGTTGTCGAGATCTCTATCATCCGAGAGAAGCTCGCTGTCATCCATTAGATCCGCCGACTGCAATTGTTGCTGATGTGCACGCGAGGCTGCGAGATGCGCGTGAAACTCTTCGCGCGCTTGAAGGATCGCATCCTCGGGTGCACCATGTTCAAGGGCTGCCTTCAGCGTAGCTTCGGGATGGCTCGAGCCTAGTGGATTGTGCACGAAACGCTTACGTCTACGTGCATCATCCTCCCAAGCATCTAGCTTCCAATATTCGGCCAGCCTATCAAATGTACGAAAAATTTAAGAGAAATTTTTTCACCTTTTTTATTTAATTCGTAATAACGTGATAAAAGATAGACTCACTTTGCAGCCATTGGATCCATGTAACCCCAGGCGCCATGTTTGTTTGATAAAATATTACGAACTTTTTCAAGTAATCTGCTTGCGATCACATTATCTCGTCTTCGTGCTGCTGTAATCAAATGATCGCACATTCTTTCCTCTTCTCGTCGATCTAACAACGTTTGAGCGCACTGAGACTGTAATAATTAATATATTGTTATTGGTAATCATGCGAGTAATTGTCGAAAATATATTATTCAAAACAAATGTATTTGTTTTATTTTCAATAGAATTACCTCAAAGTCCGCGTGCTTCAATACATCGTCTGCTCTCATTCGATTTAAAATAAATTCTGCCTCGTTAGCGACTCTTACTATATGATCTTTCATCGCGTGGGACAACAATCTGTGTAGGAAAGATATTGAAAAAGAATTTTAATAATAATTTAATTCTTATCTTGTTTTATTTGTTTTTTTGTTTTTGTTTAAATCTCTTTACCTGCCCTCGTTGATGAGCTCGATAAAAGCAAGACCAGCATATTTTTGCAAAGAATTCTGCCATTCCTGAGAACACAACAGCATCACCAGTTCTACCACGGAATTGCTGTTTTTGAACGTGGTTAAGCCTATCCAAGAGAAAGAAGAGAAATCGTTTAAGTGTAAAGACAAGAAAGAGTATGAAGAGAGTTTGAAAGAGATGGAGAAAGGAAAAGAGGTGATTTACAAGCGCTGTTCGATTTATCGTTCTGCAATGACGGAAAAAATAAACGTCCATCGAGAATGTGACACGACGATCGTACGCGACGTTGCGCGAATATCGAGGCTTCGTGTAATCATAGTGAATACCAATGATGATCGTCGCTTGAACGACGATAAATTTTTTCAACAGCATAACGAAATTTCTACGTGAAGAAAAATAAAATATAACTGAATGGTAAATGACGTGTCATGATAATTAGAGAAGAAATAAAAACTATAAAATGAATAGTATGTTACCATGACGCATGAAATATAATCATGATAAAGTTTCAGTTAAAATTAATTACGAACTCGTACCTTTCCCTTCCATTAAAAGTTCTTGACCGTGCGATCCAACTAACGTTTTCGAAAGGAAGGGCGCAAAATCGACCATGATTTCTCGAAGAAGAGGACAAACAGAACCAAGCGCCATTTCTAACTTTTGTGTAAGCGAGGCTTCTCTTGACGGTGTAGGTACAGGAAGATGATCAACCAATCCTTTGATCGGTAGATCATCCGGTCTCGGAGATGCCGGATTGACAACTAATCTGTCCGGTACACGAACCACGGAAATTTCAGCTGCGGGTTTTTCTCCCCGTTCCGCACTTCCCACTATTTCTTGGTCCAGAACGTTATCTTCGTTGTTTTGAAGATCACCTGAATTTGAACACACCAAGAGAGATTAAAATAATGTATATACTTTATTAAACATTTAATTGAGTGTATCCCAATTATTTTTACTACTATATTATTATTATATTTTATATTTTAAGATTTTACATAAAAAGGTATTGTGAAATATTTAAAAATATTGTGCAATGGTAAGTAAATAATAGTTATACTTCAATAGAAATTAAATAAATCACTAAAATATAAATCAGATTTCGACAAAGCTTATCATCATGATCCATTTAAATTTTTTTTTATCTTTAGGATTATACTCTTACATTTTTTAGGATTAATCGAATAAAAGACACATAGAAAAATATTGCAATGATAGATATTCGTACCTCGAGAATGGGCGATGTTATGAATATTTCGAGGGTCCTCTCGAGGATTCGATATGGGTACAGTGTCACCATCCTCGTTCAAATTCACGTCGGTCCAGGCTTCCTCAGATGAATTATGCTTATTCTCGTTGTCCGTCGTCACTTCCGACGGACTTGGATCCGCAGTGATGTTGCTACGATGAACAGCCTCTTCGCTGGAGTCGTTGCTCTAAGAGGAAAGTCAAATGTTTTTTGATAAACTTTTTCCTTCTTTAAATTAATTAAATTAATCAGGAATCCTCCAATTCGAGCGGCAATAAAAATGTTTTTACGTTAATTTACGATTATATAAAAGATCAAAATTAATTCTTTCGCAAAAATTCTTAGATAATAATAATTATCTGTGTTCGTACAAAAATTTCGAACGATGTATTTGATGTTTTACGTTTATATGCGTATGAATTCTTTTCATTTGTGTAAAAAAAAAAATGTGAGAAATGTTTTTTTTTTTATATATCGGGAATATCTACTGCTACTAATACTAATCGATTAAAATACTACTTATTCTTATTTCAAACAAACGACTTTAATTGGTAGCCTACGTTCTCTTAAACACATTAATTTTTTAATTTATTCACGATATATAAATATATATAGGTAATTACTATTTACGAACACAATATAATGTAGTTACGTATGTCCAGATCTTCTTGTTAAAAAAACAAAAAAAATTCTCCCGTGCTACGTAGTTGCTGTGACATGCAATATCGTTAATACATTGCCAAAACGCAATCATCTAATATAATTAATAGATAGTATATATATATATATTTAAAACAAAAAAAAATTAATCAAGCCTCTTTCATTTTCAAGCTTCGACAAAAAAAAAATAATCATTTTATCCAGAGTATATATTTGATTTAATTCATAGCATGTATTATATACACGCGTGTGACTTCAATATGAAATCAATAATATACGTTTATATATGTTACCGTTAAAGCCGGAAATCAGTATTGCTAGTAATTTCTCGGCATTGTTATCAATGCAAAGACCCTTCCGACGAAGTCGGAATAAGACTTTTTACAGAGTTTTTCCTAGGCATCGAACATAATACTTTGATATCCTATAGAATATCAAATTATTATTTAAACAACGTTGAAAAAAATACATTCTCGGGACAGGCACACACAGCCACACGCAACCTCTCCCCCCCCCCCAAAACAATCCATACAGGTAAAAAACATTTCTTTCTAAACGTAGAATACCATATCGAGTTATAAATTTAGCATGTAAAGTTCAGAAAATGTCAGAGAATGCAATGGAATCAAATATCTATAGGATATCAAAGTATTATGTTCGATGCCTAGGAGAAACTGGAAGAATTCTTCTGTGTCCGAATTCATCATTCCTTTGCATTGATGAGAATGCCGAGGAATTACTAGCAATGGCGGATTTTTGGCTATGACGGTAACATATATATGTATAAATATAGACTATGAAAAACATAAATTGTAATATAGTATGCATACGTTTCGTATCATGGCAAAACATTCGTTGTTCTGATGAAGCTTTTCAAATATTTGATTGAGAGAAAACTGAAAAGATAGATATTAGCGCAAAAAAAGATATTTACTTCAGCGTACCCGTCAAAATGGGTGTTTCGTTTATACGATGCGATATCCGTCTTTTTGACTTTTACACGCAAATGAAAATTCTTCGGAACGTTTAATTAATGCAAAACTATTTCAGTGCTTTTCAAAAATTATCCGGAGAATAATTATAGATAAGGACAGATAAATAGTGGAATAGAAATAAATGAAAGAGGGTTAAATAAAGAGAAAGAGAAAAAGAAAGAAAGAAAAAAAAATAGAAAGAAAGAAAGAAAGAAAGAGAGAAATATAGAAGAACATATGTGTGAGCTCGCGTATTTCTCTTCTCTTTTCAAGTATTTCCATCCTTCGCACGGGTAGTCTCTGATTGGATAGCTTTACCTGAAGATTTCGTGGCAGTGGTTCGGACCTCGTAGAAGAGCCAAGCGTTGGTTCTGACGAGGTGTAATCCTCGAGAATTGTCCGTGGTCGAGGTACACCACTGTGACCTCCCTTCAGAACCAGTAGTTAGTACGCATAGCAATGCAAGCAGAGGAAGTTAACGATGAGAAAAATTATAGAGTACAGTCACTTTGCATGCTTCGAAAGAGTAATCGAAAAAAAAAAGAAATTAAAGGAAAGGAAAACTTTTTTGAAATGAAACTACGATATAGTTATATATATATATATATGGTATATGGTAACACATGTGCCAAAAGTGCGAGCACATAGAAATTCAATGTTTTTAAGATATTCTAAATTATTTATTTCAATGTTATAAAAGAGAATATATATAAGAAAGGGGTTGTGATAACTATCTCTTTTCATGCTACGGTAATACGATAAACTAAAAAAATTCTTGAGTGGTTATAATGACACTACTAAGGTAAATGCTTAACACCCAATTAATTGTTTCAACAAAACATGCCGCACACATCAAACATATTTAAAGGCTTCTTAGGATACTAATTGATTTACTATGGATCCTTTTGCAATTGAAAACCTAATTTTATTTTAACAATAAACGACGTTAACCCTAATTTCATAAGATTTCATAAGATTTCATGTTTATTATTTTCATTATTCGATATATTTTTCAAAAATTCTTTTTTGTGTCGCAGGGAAGTTAGACAGGGTAAGAATTTAGTACGTTATTTCGATTTTATTGAACGTTTCGTCCCTTCATCGGGACTTCTTCAGCAACTCGATCGTTAAAGTTCAGAGTCTCTTATATATTATTACAAAGACATACATTCTTATATTTTTTAAATAATAAAACTATAATTAACATCTACAAATCGTTATATCATAAACAGTTATATTTAAATACGTAATTAAAACAATACTACAATAGTATTGCTGAAGAAGTCCTGATGAAGGGACGAAATGTTCAATAAGATCGAAATAACGTTCTAAATTTTTACCCTGTCCAACTTCTCTGCGACACATTTATTAATAATTTTATTTTTGGACGTGATAAACAATTAATTCTTTTTTGAATCTATCTGAAATTATAAATGTTATTATAAAAACTAATAAAAAATAACATTTCAGATTCTTTTGAAATATTTATGGGCAAGTATATACGTTGTGCTATTAACAAATGTGTGTGTGTGCTTTCAAATCTACATTAACGTTAAACTAATTATCTTTATTCAATGTTTTAATTAAATATGGGGAAGCTTTATTGAAACAGATTCGTATATATTCATCACGAAAATATTTTACATAGAAAGTAAAAAACGTGTAACTACATATTAATTTAATCTACGTTTACCAAATTACGTAACCTACATTTAAAATAGTTTGAAATTTCAATCAACGACTGCGATTTAAATAATTTGATAAATGCGCATAAAATATTTTTCTAGATACTCTAATTAAATTGTTCTGTAAATTGTATTGTGAATGAATATGTATATTCCTTTAATTTGATATCGTCTGCATTTAAAGTATCCAAAACTTTTCACGAAAGGAAATATAATAATTATATTATCGCGAGTAAATGATTAAATAATAGTGAATAAGATTAATGCGAAGCACACTGTGCACTGACTAACGTTGCTTTATTTAGAGCAAATATATTAAAAATGGTGCCTCTTTGAGGAAGAGTGCCAGGATTTTTCATTAATTACAAAAATCTAATATTTAAAAATACTAGCAACACACAAAGGTTTGATAATGTATAAAAATTACAAGAAAGATTTTTCAAATAAATCATTCGGATATAGATATTTCCATTCTCTTAATTTATATTTTAATAGATTATTAACACGTGAAAGATATATTTATTATATTAAATATATACATTCATATCGTTCCATCAAAAAGGAAACATGCAGTTTCTATTAAAATTCGTAATAACTCACGAAAATCTATTGTTTCTTTTCTTATTTCTTTACAAAAGATAATATCTATCATATTAATCGACTATAATCTTAATTCATATATTATCGACAATAAAATATACTAAATCGTTAACAGGGAAACAAATGAATTATAGTAAATACTTTGTACTATCTTTACCTGAAAGATTTTCCGAATTTTAACTGTTCCCAATACACCTACGTTTTATACGAATTTTTCTTATCGAATCTTACGATGACTATTTCTCATTTTTCCTTTTTCTTTTTTTTTTCTTTTTTTTTTGCTTGTTTGTAAAAGATCGATGTTGAAAACATCGACAACTGACTTACCTTGGTCGATGGTGGACCGGACGACGTAACGTCGTGGTCAGCCAAGATGGAGGAATTATTTTCGTCCACTATAATAACTTCGTATTCACCATCATCCTGAGAACCAGACTGGCTTATCATGCCTGCGCTCCCTGAAAGCACGATTCACTAATGTTAGGATCGACCATTAATTCACAAGATTTATTTACCGAATCTCTTTTTTCAAGGATCATTTTACATCGAGATTCGTATGATCGACGTTCAATGAAAGAAAACGATTCAAACAAGAGAACATGTAATCGATCTTTAAAAAATATATTTTTTAAAGTATATCAATAAAATCAATATTAATTTAGTATTTGTATTCGTTGACTTTATCCTATAAACCAAGTAATAAATATTTATTTATTAATTACATGTTAATTAATTATAATATAAAATATTACAATTAAGTAGAATTCTCTCTTCTCTTACGTTGTACGTCGATTAGACTAAATCAACAAGGAGAACGATGCGTACAATGCAACTTTTAAAACACAACTAATTGTAAAATATATATACGATTAAATGGTAACAACAAGTTTGTAAGCTATTGCATAACATAAACGATAACTCTTTTGTTTTATATGTCTTTAATCTCTTCAATATTAATTGTTCATTCCGATAAGCATAACAAAAATTGACTCATGCTGCTAATACGTTCTTCTTTATACATTTTTTCGGTTAAACAAATATAACAACGTAATCGAGCATAATGCAACGAACTTTGTTTCCAAAATATCCAGGAGACGACTCTTTTACCAAAATTCTTAGCTAAATAATACTTTGATTTCTTACATTCTAAATTGTTTTTCCGATGCTTTTTTTTTATATATTATATAATATATAATATCGTGCATTGTGTGAACTTAACATCGTGCCATATGTCCAGGTGTTTTATCGAACATACTGAAAATTGTATTCTGTTGAGCTGTAAGCGAACGATTATCATGCGATAAAAAATCATTCATAAAAAATGTATTATAATGTTTAAGTATATGTCTTATCTTGTTTTTTGTGTTTCAAAAGGATATCTTAGGAAAAGGATTGTTAACACGTTTAAACAATGTATAATGTAGGTACGAGGTTTCAAAATAATACAAAAAATACAACGCAAACGATCCTAATTTCTAAAAACATAATAAGCATCGATCGATCTTGCCCAATAAAGCCTTTTGAAAATAATTACACGCATACTAACTTAATCCTATGCAAATGAAAAAAAAAAAAAAACTGTTAAAAAAATGTACGAAACTAACCGTGCAGAGGATCCCAATAGTTGTCAATGGATCCAAATAAACGTAATAGAACGAAATTATAAGAGATAATGATCTCGCAAAAGAAGTAACTAAAAGTCAATATCCATCGATCGAGGAGAAATAAGGTAGTGTGTCGAATCCATTAATAAACAGCGTTGTGCTTGCGAGCAAGAAGCGAGATAACGAAAACTCTGATCGAATAGAAATGAAAATATAAGAGGTCATTCCACAAAAGGTGAAGAATAATAAAGAAGAAGAGCGTTCGAGCAATCGAGAATTACCTTGCAGACCGACAGCGGAGTTTCTATGACAGAGATTTCGGGGCTGATCTATATGTTTTTGAAGCGTATGGTGGTGGTTGTTGTTATTGTGATGATGATAATGATGGTGTCGATGATAATTATGGTTGTTCGGGTGATGATTGTAATGGTTGTTATGGTGATTCGGGAGATAATAGCTGGAAGGTGGCTGGCGATTAGAGTGCCTGGCAGCCGGTAGCGGGTGCTGGTGGTGGTGCTGACTGATGTGATGGTTGGCATTGGCATTGGCATTCGTATTGGCGTTAGGGTGAGATCCCGGGAGGAACTGTGGGTACACGTGGTGAGACCACTGTGGAAACAGGGGCCGACCTCCTCCACCACCATTCCCATCGCCTGGGGAGGGGAGAATCATGTTTTTTTAACCAATTCCTTTAACACATCGCTAATTCATTCTTTTATCCTTATTCTCATTATTCCTTTATTATCTTTCATTGCCTTTCGATCGCGTCTTTCTTTCCGAAAGATCGTCTTCTATTTGTTACTGTGTGTTCCTTTTTCTTAATTTTTTATTTTTATTTTTATTTTATTTTTTTTTTTATTTTTTTTTTTTAATTAAATGTGGGGTGAAATTAAAGGAAAGAGTAAGAAGAAATCAGGGAAACTCAGGATAACATTACGGTGTAATTGCTTAGCACGTTCACGCCGGGATGTACCACCCCAATGGTACGCGTATTATTATCCCATAGGGCGGTTTGTACCACTGGTGGTGTATATATGGTTGTCCCATCGGGCAGTTTGAACTACTAGTGGTACAAATGTTTTTTTAGTACAAATTAGCTCCGTTCGTTGGAGAAAAATACAGGTAATAGAGCCGTCCAACGGCGTGACACATAAGATGTAATATGTTTACCATCGTAAACGTGTTTAGAATGTAATGTTACTATCAACATTGGATTTTTATTAATTGTTAGCAATAAAAATGTTTCAAATGAATATCTTCTGTGTCTTCATCTATGCGCATAGAAATGGGCACATATTGCAAGATTACGTATAAGTACAGCTGAAAAATAAATGACATAATTTGTGGAAATAAATAAAAATTATGGCTGCGTAATAAATATCGCGATTCCGTTTTTTTTAAATATGATCCAGGCTTGTGAAAAATAAAATTCGCGAACGCTTCTTTATGCAAATCTAACGATGGACAAATGATTTCTTTTCCTTCCAATCTTAAAATTTGATATTGTCGAAATATTGGAAAATAAAAAATAATTTTATTTCGTAATCGCGAACGTTAGCTGCCAACGAAATTAAAAAAAACAATATATAATATAGAAACAATACAGAAAAAAGGTGCAAAAACATTCGACATACATCAAAACCCTCACTGTCAGATACATAGAAAAAAATTAATATCTCACACACTAGTGCAATCGTACATGCGTTCTATCTAGTGTTGTGTGCTAATCTCTTGATTGCAACTATGCGGTTCTTAGTGCATCGTGTTTTTATATATAAATATATATGTAACTATGACGTCTCGAATTATAATATAATTACGATTATATTTAGAATGAAAAGTTTTCTTTTTTTCATGAAACTCCGACGAGAAATTATTTATCAATTGAATTTCATATATTATTCAATCTAATTTGAATATTTAATTTTGGATGAATTTATATCCAATGATCTTATTAGATCATTATTTGGTCAGACTAATAAATCTCCTAAAATGAGAAGGAAATAAAAGTTCGTTTCTAGCTACATTAGGGCAGAGACTATTCTTTTTAAAAAAAATGTTTTCTTTTTTCAAGACTTACGATTATAAAATACATGCTTATAAAATAGAATAGTCATGCTTTGGAATATCGTGTTTTAACAAAGATATAGGAAGAAATGTGTTCGTCCATTAATAATCGAAACAATTGAAGTGAAATAATTGGAAGTGAATTAAATGACGGAACATATCTGACATGTAAGAGTTTTGACCAAATAAATTATTATAATATAATATACTTATTTACAAATATTTAAAATTAAAAAAAAAAATATCAACATGTTTTTTTTTTTAATTCTTATATGAAGATCTTTTAAAAAAGAAGAAAGAAAGACGAGACCGACCATTGTCCATCAATCTTCCACGCGCTCTCACATTGAAAATTGAATGATCAATACAAGATTAGCATATACATATACCCATGTTATATCCCTAATTGAAATATTTGTAATAGAAAAATCGAATCTACCTTCAATCTGTTTACGAAATATTTCAAAATATTGATTAATTTTTAATAAAAATCTTTATTGTCCAACTCGTATGTCAATTGAATAATAATAATTCACGTGATATCTTACCTGAAGGGCTACCCGGTCTCAAACCGGCACCATTAGTTTGTATCGTCTGAACAGGACTTGGTGGACGTTGAGATATCGGTGGTTCCAGAATATCGCGATACTTCGAGACCATTAGTACAGAGATGAAGTAAACTATAGCCAGGGACAGAAACTGTGCCTGCTTGGTTTCTTCCTGTAAAATGAGGAAATCATAAATTAATTTACCATTCATCTAATTTCTTCGAGCAAGTTCCCCGTCGAGTCTCTAATTCACGGTGAAAGAAGGTATTATCGAAGTTTCGATAAGATCGATCAAAGTACATTATGTACTTACAACATCTCTGTATATCACAGCTCTCAAGCGATTCACATCCATGTCTTGAAGTAATTTTTCCGGATCCTTCACAGGACTTAACTGATGAGCCAGATTATCCACTATGTTCTATAAAGGAGCAACGATATTCGATATATAAATATAAAATATTGCATCCGCTTCTAAAGACTCTATAGTGCGTTGACATGGACACGAAATGAAGAAAATAAATAAAAAACAAAAAAGAAAAAAAAAAAAAAGAAAAGAAATACTCCAAAATTAGAACGGACAAACGCGTAAAGGATTTGAAATGATATTTCTAAGAATCATCGTGCTCTACCGCGAGTTACGATGATACTAATTAATTCTATTCTAAATGTTTCTAATGTAAGCTGAATTATGACAATAGGAAGTAACGTACCTTGGGCGATGTCTGAGCTCCTCGTATTAGAGACTGTATGTGGTGTGATTTATTACTAGTACCAATCTGTCGACCTAACATGCTGTACGATCTGCCACGCTCTTTACACTCTAAGCAGTTTCTAACGGCACATGTACAGACCTATAGAAGCATTTTATCAGAGACATATATATGTATGTAAAAATAATTGTATTGGGGTATGGTATTAATGAATCTTTAGTATGTATATACATATGTTTGAAGTTAACTAAATGCGAGAAAATACACAGAGATCTCACAAGCGAAATACACAGCTGTGTATTTTTAAGAATGAAAATTATTTTTGACTAGCTTTGTGAAACAAAATTGTATGAATGCGTATATGTATGTATGTATGTATGTATGTATGTTTGAAT
The DNA here is from genome assembly GCF_001313835.1 of Polistes canadensis. NCBI lineage: Eukaryota > Metazoa > Arthropoda > Insecta > Hymenoptera > Vespidae > Polistes > Polistes canadensis. Next base: position 1,888,024 of record NW_014569549.1, read on the forward strand.
GTACGTATTTATGTATTTATTTATATATGTAAATATGAATATATGTATGATATATATGTACGAGTATATTTCAAACTAATTAATAAAACATTTATAAGAGACGACACAATCTCTGCAATATACATTATCGTTGACTAAATTTTGGTTGATAAGCAGTTTACTGTAATATGAAAGTTCTGTGATTTCTACAGAGAGACACTTCTTTTTACTTATCGCCATATATCATATGACAGATTATGAAATATAGTAACACATGTAATGTGGGATATTGATACGAGGTAAACTACATACATTTATTCTATTTCGGTACTAATGCAGTATTGATTCCCACACTACTCATGTATCATGTTTTTCGAATTGGAATTATTGATTTTTGATACTTATATATGAACATGTATGTAATGTGCATTTCTAACGTTTATGATTATTTCTGTCCAATTTCAATGTTTTTCAGAAATCTTATTTGTATTATCGATACTTAATTAACGAAATAGACGTTCGATTATACCATTTCATTCGATTAATGCGAATGAAGACGATGACAAAAAATTATGAAGAAATTGAGAATGAGAAAAAAGATGAACGATACAAACCAGTCGCAAACATTGTCTTAGAATTCCACCGCTGGACATGTTCTTCTCAGCCTCGAGTTCACCGAAATTCAAGGAGCTTGCGAAGATTAGCACATCAGCCATGTTGACTAACCTTTGAAGAAATGAAACTGCTACTTCTATCGGCATCCCCTGAGTCGGTTCAATTACGTCTAACTCACTCTGTGAATATCAAATCATAATAACTTCCAAATATATAAGAAAGATCATTGAGTAATTAAATGAACGATCTTGGAAATACGTACGTTTGGCGATGTAGCAGAAGCTAAAAGTGGTAACAGTCCACCACAAGCTATGATAAGATTGTCAGCTAATTGAGAGATCAGATGAACAGTATTGACTACGAAAATTGCATTTTCGCTACTATTCACAAAGTCCAATACCGACTTTGTCGAATGACTATAAAAAATGTACAAAAATAAATTTCACGTTAGTTTCATTTTTCCATACTTTGTAATGTAAGTGTCTTGGATAAATTACCTTCTCCAAACTTGAATATCTGTTTCGAGAGAAAATAGAACATCCGATAATAATCGCTGATGAATGTATGACCATTTAAATTCTGGTATTCTGAATGGTGGCCGGGTAGGTCCTGGACTGAACATTGGTCTGGTGGAAGGATTTCCTTGCTTTGTTCTTTTCGATTCTGTAAAGAAACGATCTTTGATTAATAAATTCTCTAATTTTTCTATCTTTTAGATAAAAAAAAATATATATATACGTAAAGAATACAAAGAGCAAAAACGTACCGAAATGATTCGGATCCACTTGTGTGGACGTTGAGGCACTCCTTGGTCTTTTTTGGGGTGATGATGTCTTTCGTAAGGGAACAGGTAGAGAAGGAGGGTCCTCGGCATTGCTTTCGGAGGATACAATCGGTAAACTGGATCTGCGGTGGGCATCTACGTGATCTGGAGTTAAGTCATTCGTAGTAATTGGATTGTCCATTGCAATCACATTAGAACTAACGTTTTGAGGCACACCGTCGGGTAAACTTTTAGTAGCATCACAGACTGTAGATATTGTTGGGATTTGCTGTTTAGGATTTGGCACTTGCGTCACATTATCTACAGAACTTTGAATATCGCTATTACTAGAAACACTATCCGTTACTCCTACTTCCTCGGTTCTCACCGGAATGTCTGACTTATTATCACTTACGCTAGTAGAAATAGTGGACGGCTCTCTTGAGTGTTTTTCAGTTACCTGTTCGTCGTCGTTACTATTAATAACAACACTTTTGTCGTCCTTTAAAGTGTCCACGACACGTTCGTCGCTCTCTAAAGTACTACTCACTACGACTTTTTCCACTTCCTTATCTATTTCTTCTTTTTCTACTTTATCTTCTATTTTATCATCATTGCTATCTATGGTTTTCGCGTTATCATCCGTTTCTACTCTATCGGTCGAATCACCAGGACTTTTTGGTGCATCCTGAATTTCTTCGGCATCCTCATCTACGCTAACGTTTCTTTCTTCAGCAACAGCTACTTTTTCGGCAAAATCTTTCTCATCCATCTTTGCGACATCTTCGACATTCGTCTTCGTCTCCGTAGATGTCTCTTGTTGCTCCGTTGGTGTCAGATATGCTTCAGAAGTATCGCTATCTATGATTTCTCTATCATTTTCTAATTGAAGTTTCTCGAGGTACTTTGAATCGTCAGCTTGCTCTAATGATTCCGATTCTTCCTTACCCATATCGTTTATGATTTCTGATTGCTTTTCATCATCAACGGATTCCTCCGCCTTTTCAGAACTTTCCATGTTGATCTTATCTTTCTTAGGGCTCTCTTCCTTAATGCTACTCGCTTCATTGTTTTCAGCTAGTTGTTGAGATTTATCATCGTCATATTCCTTCTTTGTTTCGAAGTCATTAGATTCTACGGGTTCGGCAGTTTTTTCATCATTCACATTATCGTTCTTCGTCGCTTCTTTTTCGACTTCTTCTTTCTCAATAACAACATCGACATCCGTTTTATTATTTTCATTATCTTCTATTTGATCTTTCGTTGGGACTATCATTTCCTGCTGAACACTTTCATCTTCTTTCTGTACTGTAATTGACTGAATCACCATAGAATCCGGACTTGGACTTTTCTGTACTTCGCTATAAACATCGCTGGAGCTTTCGATCGATATCACTTCGCTGGTCTCTTGGGTTGTTGGTAAAGAAGCTACTTCACTATTCGCCTCTTCCAAAATTGTCGGTGTATCCGTGTGAATCTCTCGTGCCGTTGTTGGCGTCTCTGGCTTGTCGCTTAATCTTGAATCTAAAGAGACTGCTTCGCTAGATTGCATGGTATCCAATGTTTCGCTATGGGATTTAACGATCGCCGGACTTCCGTCGCTTTCGGTGTTATCTATAGAGTTTAAATCACAGCTACATGTTTCCTCCATACGATCGTTTCCTTCAGTTCCATCAAACTCCTACAAAAAAATGAAAAAAAAAATAAAAAAAAAAAAAAAAAAAAAAGAAAAAAAAAACGTATTCTTTATAGTTAATATTTTTTATCCTTTAAAAAACCTAGGAAAAGATAACTTACTTTGTAATTCCTTTCAACGTGTTGAGCTTCATGATTTTGTTGATTAGTCCAAGGCGATGGTCGATTGTAACCATTGTTACCTGAATGTTGCTGATCCCAACCTGAAATTGTACTAATGGGTCTTTGTTGCCTTAATTCAGGATCCGTTATATTATCGGATCTCTGTCTTTCATAATGCTCGTACATCTGAGCGAACTGAAGTTTAAATTCCTCGTAAGATACCTTTACAAACGAATTAATATTAAAAACAAATATTACATTATTCCTAAAAAATCACAAACTAATTTATTTTTTATTTAATCTTTCATCATCTTTTACCTTTGAATGTACTATCGCCAAAGTATCGACCCAAACACGCCAACCACCATATTCGTGCTTAATAGCGTGATGAAGGAGCATTCGAAAGAGGGAATAAACCATATCAGATATCTTTTGTTCTTCTGTATTCTTTGGATGAATATAAGCCATGGCTATAAGCCACTCCTGCCAGACGGACATTTGCAATACGGTTCGACGATTTTCACGATTGTTATTGCAAAGTAATGTCATATCGGAGAGAAATAATTTTTTAACTTCTAACAATTGTTCCGTTTGTTTTGATTGTCGTATCAGTGTTGCTACTACTTTAAGAATCACTAAAATGAAAGAAAATAAAATTAAAGTAATTAGAACGAGATGCATGTAAAAGCGAATATGTTGTATAAAATCTTATTGGGTCTTACTAGGATTTTCTAAACGATAATGTGACTCTGGCTCGGGATGCCTGGCATAAAGTATTTGTTGACTTATGTGTTCCGTCATTATCTGAAAATATTATTTATTATATGATTAGATTTTCGTTAAATAGAAAAATGATTAAAATTATATAGAACGTGAACAATACCTCATATAAAACGTTGTAAGTTGGTAAAGACAATGTTTCCTCATTTAATAATAATCTTTCGGCTAGTAGAGTATACAAATTGTGTGGGCTCATTACATCGTATTTCCTTCTATTGTAATTGTAAGTTAATTAGAACTTAGATGAATAAAAGACATATATCTTGAAACTTTTTATCACTCACTTATGTGTACTGCGACTGAGAAAGAATCCTAACAATTTCAATGCTTGAAGACGAATCAATTGACTTTCCGCTGCTAACAATTTGAAGATCGTTCTCACGCCTTGTTTCGCATCGAACGCTGGTACCATCGAAGAGGGATGCTCGGACATCAAAGAAATAAGCATTTGTAAAACGTCGTGTAAATTATCATCCTGCGAATAAATAAAATCCTTCATTTATTCATTATAAATTGACAGCTAATTACATTATCGATTGAATTTTAGAAAAAAATGGACCGATCTCATACCTCGTGCATCGTTGTTAAATAATTCAAAATACTCTGCAATTCGTCGTCCTTCACGCCATTACCGATCATAATCAATTGTTTAAGAAATAGCAATATATAAGAACGTATTGTCAAGATATCCTTTTGTTGAGGTCGTGGTCCGTCTGTAAGAAAGAAAAAGAAGAAAAATAAAGAAAAAAACAAAAAAAAAAAAAAAGAAGAGAGAAATTAGAAAGAATCAGTTAACATGATGCAACAAATTTCAAATAAAAACAAAATTTAATTGAAAATATTGTGAAAGGCTATTAAAAAAAAAGAAAATATAATAAAGCATTTGCAACTCACCGAGTCCTTTCGGCGTTATTCCACTCTTGGCACGGGGATTAGCAACCCAATAGTAATACTTGAGCGTGTGCACCGTTTGAAGAACGGTAGAGACGCGTCTAACGTTAGAATAAATTTGCGTATCGCTGAGGAACTCTGTGGCCAAGTATGAATAAAGCCGGGTTTGTACCGGCGCTGGCGTGTATATCCATAGAGCGGGATTAAAAAGGACGTGATCCAATAGCTGCCAGGTTAGGAATGAAAAATAAAACAACTACATCACCATAGATCTGCCTGTTCTTCGGACACACCAATCTAGCCGACTTTTATGGGATTCCTGTCTACGACACATAATAATATGTGCCTAATATAATCGCCATTCATTTCGACAATTCAATTCCATCCAATCCATTTGCTTCGTCTCATACTATCGATAGATTAATGACTTTTTTAATCGATCTTACGTGGATATTAAATTATACCGTTAAATTATCTGTATGATATAAAAGAATCTAATAAAAAATAATATTAAGCGGCACAAAATGCGATCTTGTATAAGTTAATTTTTCATTCATAATTCATTTATCTTTTAAATTATATTCTTTATGCGTATGTTGCGTAATACATCGTCAAATGTTGTAGAACTAAAAATATATATATATATAAATACAAAATACTTATATATCAGAGATTGTATAAAAATTATGAAAAAGATTAATTTAGATACGTAGACATGAGCTTTGTGCATAGAATACTCATGCATTTGATCTGGAAATTGCAAATAGATACGAGTACAATCTTTTTTACTGATTTTGTTAAGGAAAAGTTATAACTTAGGATAATGAATTTTTCTAGTGTATCGAATAAAAAAGAAATAAAACTTCGGTTCATAATGACTCGATCATTTGGTTAAACCTGACGAGTTACTTAAAAATTCAGCCAATTGCAAAACAAATTTCTAAATTTTAATTAACTTTATTTTTAATGTAAATGAAAATGATCAAAAAATCTATTAAAAAATATTATTAACAAAATCAACTTAAAGTAATGTACTCCGTTCGTTTAACATTGGAATAAAATATTAAAAACACAAGGAGCGATTTTTTTAATTAATAATTGTGAGAAAAAATTTGAGGAAAAGGAAAACACGTAGATTTGATGAATATACCATTGAATCATACCACAAAATTATTGTCCGATCGAGATAGGTATAATACACGAATGAGAAAAGTAACATATATATAATTATTAATGAAAAATAGGATTAGGCAACATGTACGCATCGCATTATTGCACAAACGTAAAAATATTTGAGTGATAGCATGTGACAGTGGTGAAATTTAGCGTCGCAAAAAAAGATAATTAAACAGTCCTTATTTTATGTCAAAAAGCCATGGAAATTCACGCGAAGTAACATTTTGCGAAGGCGTATTTTGAAAAACGGGAAGCCTTAATAGTCGGTAGATTGCATGCGATCCAAAGTTTCAATGAAAACGCTAAAGTCATATGATTAAGAAAGAGAAAAAGAGAGAGAAAAAGAGGTAAAGAGTGAGACAGTTATAGAAAAAGTGATATGATTCTCATGCTTTTCTGTTGCAAATATAATGGTAACAATCTATACAATTGATATATATATATATATATGTATTCACGAAGGAACAAAATTATAAAAGCTACTGCAACTTAATTAGGAAGTATAATTAATATGAACCAATGCAAAAATACCTAATAAAGCTTTCATACGCTTTTGCATGCTATTGCAGTACTTGTCAGAGCTCAAAACTACGAAAATTTTGATCGGCATAAAACAGTCTAAAGGGCAATAATTAAGCTCATTGCAGCTTTATCATATTAAAATTACCAAACAAATATTATATTCTTAAAAGAACAAAATATTCATTACAGTGTAATTGGTAAGGAAAAATTTATATTCCTATATATGGAAAATAATATGCTTAATTATACAACATATCGAATTCACATTAATAAATTTATATACATATTGCATGGATTATTCGTTTGGGGATTTTCAACTGAAATATAATAATAGGCACGGGATTGGAATATTAAATTTAAATTAATTTCAAGTTACTTTGAGAGACTGTATATACGAAATGTAACACGTCGTATTTATTTACAATAATTTCTACGAAAAAAAGGGGGTCCTACGTATTACTTCTGGAATAATATTCTAACACAATAATACTATTTACGTCTAAACGAATGAAAGTAGGTAAGTTCTAGTTTCTTTAAGATTGCGTTCATTTTGCATGAATAAACGAATGAAAAGTTTCGAATTCGTAGCTTGTTAATTCGAAATTCTAATTTAATTTCAACCTAAACTAACTTTCTAAAAGGGGAACTATGAGTTAATCAATACCTGTTTTAGCAACAGATCGCTGTTCGCACTGAGGCAGGTTACCAGATGTTTTGTTAGTTCTAAAAAGGATGCTAGAACTTCTGTAGTCAGATGATCTCTGCTAGCTCTCTGAAGCATGTAACTAATTACCAAAAATCCACGATTCTGTACCATATGTTGTTGAACCGTTTGAGAGCTCTCCACAAGATCGCATATAAAGCCCAACAATTTCGAACTGAAACGTAAGCAAATTTAATATCAGTTTCGTACATATGTTATTAAAACTTTAAAACATTCATGTATAATAAATAATCAATTTTTTTCTACCATAATGTAGGATCTCGCTTGATGTCATTCGGTGCTATACAATCGTAAGGCATATCTAATTGCGAGAAGAGAGGAAACAGTACTTGAATACCACCGATAGAATTTAACGTACTGTGTATCGAATGCGTAATAACAGCTTTGACGTCCTGCCCGAACAAAAACATATTTATATTTATTCATTAAAATATTCATGCAATCAAAATAAATCAAATGTTAAAATTCGTACCTGAAGCATTAGAGCGTGTGGTGTATGTACAAAGTATGGAACGTTGCCTTTCGGTGCACTTTGCAAACAAAGTTGAGAGTCCGTAGCCACTGGGTTGTACATGAACACAATAGCATTCGACAGTTTTCCGTCGTAAAGTACCTGTGATATCACACATATATATATTTTAATCGTTCATCTATGAATCTTTCTCTTCGAACGCTTTTCATCATGAGTTTGGTAATCACAATAGTAATTATTTATTAAGTTGATTATCAAGGCTATGATAATAAGCGAAAAGCGTAACACGCCCGACGGATTTCAACTCAAAGTCGGAGATAAAATCGAATAATAATGTATACGAAAGTACTTACGTATATACGCGTATATGTATATACCTGTATGTAAATCTCCATAATATTCGTATATTTATCCGTCGAACGATGGCAGAAAATTAAAATCGATTGGAACACGTTCGGACTACGGAACTAGCATGCGCAAGAAATTTCATACTCTACGTGGTAAAAAATAAAAAAGATAAAAAAACGTTGAAGAACCCAACGAAACACTACGTTTAATAATTAATTAAATGAAGTCATAATAATATTACATTTTAAAAAAGGATTAAAATATAATAAATAAAATCTACGGAGTGATACGACGGGGAAAGAAAAGGAAGACTGTAATGTAGAATAACACGTGTACAAAATAATAAAATAAATACAATAAATACAATAATGAATAAGAAATCACTATATCTAAATATAATACGAAGCAAAAAAATAAAAAAAGAGAGAGAGAGAAAGAGAGACAGAGAGAGAGAAAGAGAGAGAGAGAGAGAGAGAGGCATAGAAGTGGAAAGATGATAAATACGAAAGAATATCGAAGAAATATGTATTTCCCACAAAAGCGAACATCGTCGTTTCTATTGAAACGAAAAAAAGATAGATCTTCTTAAATTTCATTTAATTACCTCGGACTCGAGTATGCAGTATATAAATGGAATAAATTGTAAGAGAGTGCAAAATGAAATATAAACGGTGGGCGAAAATAAAACAAAATGCTTACAGTTTGCATACTTTGGTCCACCATGCTCGTGAGCTCCTGCTCATCACTCACCCTTTTGTGATTGTCTGGCAGATTCAGGTAACACTCGTTGTCAAAACGAAATTGACTCTGACGATAGGAATAAAAATAATATAAATAGATAAAAAAAGGAATAATAATTTTATATGAAAAATCAATATACTAATTTGAACTAATAATATCTAACTAACGTACCTTATATCCAGGTCCTAATCTGTGCATAGCGCATATCTGATGAGTCGTAAGAGCCTCACTAAATAGATATATCGCGCTCATTTGACCACAGAATACTCGTTCCTCGTCCAATTCCGGTGTAGCTCCGATATAACACTTGTCGAATGGCTATGAACAAAGTTTTCGAGAGTATGTATATAGTATACACATAGATAATATTATCTTAACCGAATTTTGCCCTTTCTGTTTGATTCAGAACTATATTACACAATAAATCAAAAGGCGATTGTATCGTACAAATTACATGATTTATCCGAGTAATTAATTAACCATGAAAATACATTCATCAAAGTTAGAACGAGTAAATTTCATTTAACATAATACAATATATCTGCAATATACAATATATTTGATCTTTAAATAAAAAAGAAAAAGGTAGACTATCCAATGTAGATTTTTTAAACTATAATTCTGTCATAAATAAATTTAAATTATATATAAAAAGTAATTAATTAAAGATTACTTACGTCGTTCGTCGACACGAACCATGCCATTTCGGTACTCGAAGCCAATTGACCGTTGACTAAACACTTAATTTCGCTTTTGGTCCATCTATTATATATGTACACTACGGCGATCATATACCACTGCAAAAATATTTAATGATAAATATTACCATCATATATTTGTTATTTTATTTTTATTTTAAGAATTGAATTTATTACGTTTCGTAAATTATGTGGATTTAAAAAAGGGAAAAATGAGAGGACTTTGTAAGATAGACAAATATGTATTACATATACCTTTCGTGGTTGAAATTCATATTTGACACAGTGCTGGAAGCCCTTGCCCTTCACTTTCATAGACGTGAGGACTAAGCAATTGCCTACGAAATGCGCTGAGTATCCTACTCCCTTACTAGTCTTGAAACTGTAATGAAAAAATAGAAAAATAATAGTTGAAATTATAAAAGAGTCGCCGTAAAAAAACGCGCACACACATACAGAAACATTAACTCATACAAGAATCGTTATTAATCGAAGAAACGTTATTAAGCGTCGATTATAAAAATCAATTTCAATCGAACATTTTATTTGTTTTCACCGTCAACCTTTTGTTTCCAAACTCATGCCGGTTTTTCTACCATTTCCATGATTTTTATACGCGTTTCGACGTCATCGCAAAACTCAATTAACAAAACGTGAAAAAGTATCTAGCATATCGAACGAGTAGGTAAAACAACATGTCACTGTTCCCTCGAGGCGAAGGAGTTCGATTAACAAAATTGTTTCGCAATCACGAAAACTTCTTTTTTTCTTCATGGTTATTGAATGCGAAACAAAAACAGCGATTTAATGAAATTCGCAATCAAGCCGTGGCATATAAAAGTTGTGCTTTATAAAAATAACAAATCTACCGGGTTATTTATATTAAACTTTTTACTTTTATTTTTAATTTTTTATTTTAAAAAGGGCGTATTAAGGGCATGAATTTGGTTTCCGTAAGGCAGCAGGTTGCTTCAACTCAAGAGAGTGTTCTCGTAAAAGTACTTGATGGAAGAGCACTTGCCAGTAGAGATACGGCTTTTCTCGTTCGATATTAACCGAGTTGATGGGGTCCAGACGAAACCACGTGGTGAATGTGAACCCGTTCTCGTGCGGCCACCTTGCTAGTGGAGGTAATACTATTGCCTGTAGACAAAAAGAGAAAGAATATGTTGTGTTTATAGCTGCTATTATTTCTTTTTACAGACTCGATGATACCACCAGTTCTCTCATACGCGAGATTGCAAAAGTTTTATAAAATCTTTTTTCGAGATACTTATATTATTAATATCATTTGTTATTAAATACAATCCTATAATAATAACACGATTAAGATGTTTGATATAAATTTTATTAATGCATGTTATATAAAAATAATTGAAATCAATCACATTAATCGTAGAGATTTTATTATATATCGGAATAATTATCGAAGTAAAATTGAATATTGATATAGAAATGGATAAACGTTGTAATTGTTACTAATTGTCAAGCACCATTTGAATGGTGGTCCACTATGAGGCAAACACATCCCACTTACTCCCGCGAACGGTTAATCCGTTACAGCTACGGGGCATCGTCAAACATTGTTATCAGGCTCTAATTGACAAGCCGTGTTTCACAACTTCGCTAACTTCCACATCAAGTTTGTTATTGTATTAGATAACGAAGGATACTTCCACGTTCGAATCTTCGAACACTTTGTTTTTCTGGACGATAATAAAAATATTTCAATACATTGATTTATACATTTTTCTAATATACATATAGATATTATCAATTATATTTTATTTTATAAATATTAAAATGTTCTTTTGTAAAATGCAATCGTATTAAAGTAATTACTTATATTGTAGATGAAAATAATTAAAGTTTTTTTCATCTTCTTTGCTATAATGGCAGAGTAATTAATGTAATTAAATGGACACGTTGCATAATCGTAACTACATGAATAGATTTCTGAATGTAAGGTAATCGATAATGCCTTGTTATACCTATACGGTTTAATCTTGATTCTCAGGATTCTCGAGAGTTTCAATACAAGGCTTCGTCTTTAAGGTCTCGCGTTGTGGTTAAAAGGGATCGATACTTTGTCGAATTTAAACGATGTTAGTTGAAACGGGAGTTTCATGAAACAACGTGAATTCTCTTATCCGAAGTTTGATAGAGTTTAGAATCGAATAACATCTTCGATGAAGTTGTAAGGTAAAAAGGAACTGTTGTGCCATAGAAACACTGTTATCTGTGTGCGTTAGTTTTCTTATGTATTACACGTGTGAAACGAAAGAAGAAAGCAAAATTCACTTACCGAACCTTTCCTACCAGGAAAACTGAAAAATACGTCGGGTCCATTTCGTTGCGGCATTTGACGAAGTACATTCAAAAGTTTCGCCGAATGTCGCGGCTGTAAAACAAAACAACAATTCTTATTATAAGAGATACTACCAGATATATTTAAAGAAATATTTAGATTACATTAAAACACTTTCAATAAATTTAATTTTCTCATCTTTTTATCATATAACGTCGATTTAAAATATTTTAATAATTTACCCATTTTCCTTTAACCGCTTTCATGGCGCCGAAGAGAAGTTTCAGCTCTTTTACGGTAATACTGTAGCTCGCTAATACTCCGAGCATATCGATCAATAAATCTGTGTGAAAGTAAATTAAAAAATTATAATTTTTATTCACGAATATGCATTACATTCCAGACTCGTGAATAAAATCTTCTGCATTAAAACATGAAGTCTAAAAATAATACTTTGAAATGAAGAGAAATAATTTAATTTACCTGCAACAACAGTCTCCGCTTGCGATAATCGATGCAGCACGTGTTCTATAAGACTTACATCTGTACATGCCTGTAAATTCCGAACGCTTTTTCTTAAAATTGCAATAAATACGCTCCATATTTCGGCCTGAAACATAAAATACGAAAAATATTTGTAATTTTATAGATGTATGAATTACACGCACAAAAATTAAAACAATTAATATGTGTATATAATTTTTCTGTTCCATATAGATAAAATATTTTTAAAGTAATTATCGCCAACCTAACACTCCCCTTTCACTTTGGTGGTTTGTATTCTCAATTAAATTTGATTTATTCTTTATGAAAATAACGCTATGATTATCCAATGCCGTCGAGAATTCCCAATGCAATTTGCGCGATCCCAATTCGAATAGCGTATTTTTTTCCTTGCAAACATACAATTCGGGCCTATCGACAGTTCGTAGGGAAAAAGGAAACAATCCAAATAGAATTGGAAGGAATACATTGTAACGATTAAAATGGGAAAGACCGTTGTATAATTATCTTCGAAATTACCGAACTACTAAAATATTTCACTGCAGCGAAGCTAATCCAACGAATTTGCATACAGCGAAGCCAATCTCAATCGATATTCGATACAAACATTGCCCCTGAATATTATTTTGAAGTATGCTTTTAACGATATTGCTGTATTGCAATTTTTACAACACCTGTGCAATTTTCGTCTATTAATAAAAATATTCTTCTTTGCAAATTCACATTTTTATCAATAATTATTAATAATTTACCAATTGTATCTTTTTAATATTGGTGATAGAAAATATTCTACGACAAGGTAGATTTATATAACTAGTTCTTTACAGGATCAGTGCCAAATGAATTCATACGGAAGATTCTAATGACCAGAGCTCTTTACGATGGGGCGTGCTCAATTAACGTGTAAATGGTTTCCAGTATTAATGAAATCTCGAAGGATTAGTAAACATACGCGACCCTTCTCGTAGATTCAATATTAGTATTTGCGAGTATACACGGTCTCTTTACACATGGAAACCTGGACGTAGCCAATAGTTTCAGTTTGGACTACCACAAAAACAATAGTAATTAGGTGTGTTTTTTATAATCCTATTTTAATTTTGTATTCGTAATTTTTTGTTACTTCTTTGATTACTTTTCGTATTTTTTATAAGAAATTAATAGCGCTGTTCTCTCACTTCTATCAGATAACCAAAAAATGAGAATTGGTTTTAATAAGGGAGAAATAAATAAATAACGTGTTTTAACCACAAAAAAGAATATTTATATATGATAATTTGAATGGTTTAATATACTGGCCATAATTCTCTTGCGGTAATATCTCTCTTTCAGTGGGATCTATCTACAGAGTATATTTATTTTTTAAAGAATAAATCAGAAGCGATTTGTGGTTTTCCCATGAGCTCGTTTCATTTTCATCCTTCTCCCTCCTCCACCTCTCGCTGTATCTATTCTCACTCATATAAAGATTCACGAGATCGGACTGGTGGTAAGTACATATCAGTCTAATCCTTTATAATACTGCGTATTATGTCCTACCTGAGCTCTTTAAAACTCCAACAGACAGCTTAACTACTGTGTTATTTCCGTCAAGTGAAATCCTTCCATTGATAGTTTATTGTTTTAACATTTTAGTCACATTTCAAATACTACGATATGATATAGCTAATTTAAAAAAAAATATCTATTATTTGGACCACATTATTTCTATAGTTATTTTTTCTAATATTCTATCATGATAATTAGTAAATTTAACTGCGGTAAATTAAACGAGTCATTGTTATTAAAGTGTTATATATCGATTATAGATAATCATATTTATATAATATTTAGATTTAAATAATTTCGAATGCACATCTTCGAATATTTGTCATTTCTCAAATCGTTCAATGTTTCTTTTTCTCTTTCTTTCTTTCTTTCTTTCTTTATTTTAGCCTCTTTTCTTCGGTTAGTCAACTCACAACCATCCATTTCGCATCGTGCATTAAAACGCACTTTTGAAGGTGGCTCTCGTTCAACGGGTATCCACTTTTCAACGAGCGTATCACGCTAAAAGCCGTAGTAACGGCTACGGCAATGCCATACGGCTTTTAAAAGCCTGATTGCGACATTGAAGAGGGCCATTCTTCAAACTTCCCTCAACGTTACTTCTATTGCCGTTGTAGTTGTTGTTGAAGGTATCACCCGCTTTTCGATAGCTCATCACAAATGTGACTTCTTCTTCCTATAAATCCTATACGCTGTACAGTGAAACGTTTTCATCCTTAAATTAATTGTAATCAGCTTTTCTTCTCGAAATGTTTCAACCCAACAAAAAAAAAAAAAAATGAACATATTTCTTTTACTTTAATTCACAAAATATGTGCACAATGTGCGTACAAATGTGTAAATATTTTATGTAATATAATATTACATGGAAGTAATAATTCTCCACAAGGAATGCTAGAATTTCACGTGCCAACAACAGAGAACCTAGTTCTTTCATAATAAATCCACTCACTACTGTCATCTAAGCGCATTGTTGAAACATACAATGAACCGAGCACCAACATTGCTTCCTATGCATATTTCTTATGCATAAGTGCATAATTATTGATATAATTTGTTAAACAACTAATTTCCTTTTTTGCGATAGAAAATACAAGTGTAATGAAAAGTTTTTTATCGCGTAATTCGAATGAGTCTTCCAAAATCAATGACAAGATAGTTGAGAAAAGGAAAGATCTGTATATTAGTTCATAAATTTATTTTGAATGACTGTTTTTACTTGGAAACTTTCTACATTACAAATTTCGTTGCTAAGATACTAATTGAGATATTGAAATATCCTTTAGGATCGTATATACTCCCCCATTTGTCAGATAAATCAAAGGTTTTTGACGAACTTGGGGAAATAAAACGAATTCCTCTGGAATATGTCCACTGGCGTGTGAAAGCGCGAGCGTTGATTAAATTTCAAGTAATTTCCGCTGGAAAAAGTCGTTCGCGTTGGATCTTCACTTAATTGCTAATTACAAAAGCGATTAGTTATACGGTGCATATTTAATTAGCACGAGTTTCATTGGTACACCATTCCCTCTCTCTCTTTCTCTCTTTCTCTACACTCACGTCACTCCGAAAGATTTAAATCGAATTTAAAATTTGTTAAAAATTTTCTCTATGACGTCATTTCAAAAGTACAAATTTCTGTACTATAAAAATTACACAAACGAAATTATTTTAATAATAAATTTCAGTACAAAATTCGAATAAGTAATAAATTCTATCATAATTAATTCTACAAATTGTATAAAAATATATAAATAAAATTCGAAAAAAATTAATGTTTAAAATAATATATAATCGAGACAAATAAAACCAATAATATATTTTTAACGAAAGTTGCACAAAATTTCATACCTGTTTAAATAAACATTGTTGTAATATTATATTTTTGTTAAAAGATAAAGAATAAAGGATAAAAGGAAAAGAAGAGGAAAGAAAGTAAACGAGGTTAAACAACGGACCAGATAGAATCTAGTTACTAAGTTGGTATTAATTAATCCCTTATAAAATTAAAGTGGCTCTTCGCGCGTTCGAAGACGATGACGACGACGACAACACAACGAAGACGACTATGACTACGATAATGTCTAGAACAACGACAACGACAACTACAACGAAGAAGATTGTGCTCTGGTTTCGTATCTGATATCGTTCCAAGATCTCCAATTCGATCTCGATCCGCAATTCTCGCTAGTTTCATCAGATTCGTATTCCGTGCACGATCACTATCGACGATGCCTCTTTTCGAATTAAATTACTGATTACGTAATAACACAAAGGGAATTGTATCTTTAAATATTCTCGAATATTCAAGCTTGCATATCTTGTCGATACTTAGCTGTTAACTCGAACAGGCCACCAAGTCTGAATAATCGATGATTTTCTTCATAGAGCAATCTCCATTACATGGATTTTTGTCATTGAATGATCGATATAGATTTCCAATATCACTAACTGCAAATAATAATTATTCTATCGGTAGATATACAAATACATTTATAATATCTTCTATTCAATGATATATATAATACTAACCTAAACATTAAATCATAATGTAACAAAAATTGAAACTACTAATTAATGTTCGAAAATATGATTTTCGATGAATTTAAATCTCAGTAAATATTATCCTTCTTCTATTTACTTTTAAATATGTATATCTTTCTTCACGCTGTCATATTATCGTATCTGTATATTACGAACACATATTAAACTATAAAACTTTGCAACAATAAATAACGAAGAGCGATCGGTCCTTTAAATCATGACGCATTTTCTTAAATTAATAATAAAATTAAAAAATAAAGTAGAATCTCGAGACGTACTATATAATTAGCCCTACGAATTATAATTATTTTAACTGAAACATTTGAATTCGAAATAGTTCAATTGCATTAAGCTTACGTAGCAATGAATCACTTCTCAAACGCGTAACGATGAAAGCTGCTTATGAGCCACGCCACCATAGGTTAAAAGCTTTAATTTGATCGGATAGATCATTATTAAATATTCCTTTTGCTTGATTCCATTTCAAAGGCTTACTTCATTCTAAGAAAGTAGATGCTATACACGTATTTGTTCAAAATAGTATTAATTTGCAGTTAGAACAAGATATTGGAATATATCGGGAAGAAAAAATGTTCCCATTAATTTGAAATCAAACGAAAGCTTTGCTTTACTTTTACGTCACGATTTAGTGTAGCATCCGATTATATTTCCAAGACTTACAAGCGACCTATATTTCATATACTGCCTTCGTCTACTACAAGATTAAATGGTCTTAAAGGCGTACTACGTGCGACGATATTACGTACCCACCGTTGCTACTACATGAAACAAGTATTACATACGTAAGACGCTTGCCGTTAGCAGATTGCACACCAAGAAAATATACGTGTTTAGGATGAAAAGACAGAGAGAGATAGAGAGAGAGAGAGAGACTCAAAACTCATTTTATAAGAAGCAATGAATAAGCAGAAGGTTATGTAAAGGGTCATCATTTGATAGAAATAATCAAGATTTGAATGTTCATAAGTAGAAATGAAAGGGAAAATAAAAAAGCATCAAAAGAAAAAGATTCGAGTATGCTACTTTGCAGTATACTTTTGCAAAGAAAAAAGAAATACGGACAAAGAGTAAAAAAGAGAAAACTTAGAAGAGAATTAAAGAGGAACTAATTTTCAGAAAAAAGAGAACAATCTTATTTTCATTTTAAATTTCAATTATAGCAATCAGCATTTCCAAGCTTTCCTTTTAATTAATTTTTTTTATTGTAAAATTGACTTTATTTGAGTCTACGTTTGCCATGAATTAGTTGTATGCTTTGAGCGAATTGAAAAAGGAAAAATTGAATTTTCATTTATGGTTTCCGCTGATAATTCGATCAAAAGTAGTATTATTTCTTTTTTTGTTTTCTTCAAATGAGATGAATCATTTATTAATTTTCATTGAAAATAAACTATAGTTAGTTCATTCTTTGTTATATTTTCTTTGTATAATATTTAATTACTTATTCTACCTACCATAAAAAAGTATACGCGAGTACTCTACTTAAAATTTTCGCATCAACGGTCATTACTTATTAAGTGCAGTCACTTCCATGTATCTTTATTAACTCTAATGCATTATATATCTAAAATAGAAGTTTCGAATTTGACGACGAAACAGTTTTCAACTAGGATAATCGTAAGTAAATACGCTAGCCAACGATAACTACAACCAATATATCCCTAGAAGGCTCAAAAGAATCCACATAGAAGACCTAGTAAAAAATTGGCTATCTTTTTTTACTTATATAACAATTTACCAAATGTCTACGTACAAATTGTAAAAAAGTATGAAGTTAATAAAAAAGAAAAACAAAAAACTAGGATAATAAGAGAGTTGTTTTTTTATTTTTTATTATTTTATTAAACATTTAAAACACACAGTGATACCTTGAAATAACTATTACGTGATCTTTTTTGAGTTTCGCTTTAATGCTAATTAATTTGAAAAGTTCTTATCCTTTTGACTTTTTCTTTGTATTCTCTTATACCCTTTTTTCTTCTTCCACTTTATGCAGCGGATATTTGTGCACGATATACGAATACCCAAGAAATAGAGAGATTTTGTTCTTAATGCCTTTCTATTTTCTCTTGTATGGCTCTTGTTCACTCGCTCGGTTACCTGTGCCTCCCTGACAGAAAAATTCGAGTATTTGCATTTTTTTTTCTTTCCATTTTTCTTCATCCACAAATAAAGTCGTCTCGTAGTCAACCTCCCACCCAGTCTTTTATAATAGAAAATTCATTTAATGACGCTACTTAGCATTGTGCGGAAGAATGGCTCTTTTCTTTATACCATTTTTTGTCTATTTTTCTTTTTTCCTTCTTTACTCGTTTCCTTCTCTCTCTCTTTGCCTGTCTGTCTGTCCATATCTTTTACCTGTTCTTTTTTTCCCTTACATTGTTAAAAATAATTCCTGAATGTCTTGCGAAACGTAAAATCATTCTTTTAAACAAATAAGTTATTACAGTTCTCAAATTTTATTATTTTTACCAATAGAATAAAAATTTCGTTGAAAAGAATAAGAGAAATAACGGTTGTAAATATAAATGAATTTTATAAAACGTAGTATGGATTAAAAAGGAATAGGTTTTTTTTTTTTTGAAAGCTAGTAGATGCATACGCAGAGAAAAAGAGAGAAAGAGAATTATTACGCATTGATTGAATTTACTACGAAACGTTCGTGGACGTTTTAAATTTAACAGAAAATAATTATTTTTGTAGATTCGTTGTGTACGATGAGAGAATGAAAAACAATATATTTTAAAGTAAAATACGAGTATGTTTTTTCAATAATTATCACATTGTATATATATCCTTTTTTTCCTGTTTATTTTATTAGTTGTTATTCTTTATCTCTCTTCTCCTTTAATACATTTCCTGATACAATGCAATTATCTATTGGATTGAATTGTTCAACGGTGTGTCATTAGCAAAATCAACATTAATAAATATTCCCGTTGCTTTCCCATAAGTGAAAATGAATTTTTTTTGGGGAAATAATAAATGCATATAAAAAAGAAAAACATATGTGGTTTGTATTTAAGAAAAAGAAAAAGATTTAACTTGATGACATTGCTCGTATACTACCTGAAAAAGTAATAAGCGATAAGGTAAAACAATATTTTTAAGTTGACAAAGATTGAAGTTACGCTTATGTGAGTCGTTTAGAAGAAAAATATGAGTCGGAACAGTAGGACCTCTAAATTGCAACTAATATCCTGATGAAACAGGACGGAAAAATATATATGAACGTCCTTCCTGTGTTTCGTGAAAAGTATCGTTAGGATTAATATGTTGTTTCAACCCCGTCACTTTTTCTCGTGCTTGTTCACGAAAGATCTATGTATGAAAGTTGGCTACGTGTAACAAACTTTTTACATTTTTTTTTGCACATTTCCTACATCGATAAAATTATAATTAATTATCGTCGTTTATAAAAATAAATATGAAAAATTTGTATTAATGAAGAATATGAATATATGTAATATTTTTGTATTAGATACAAATAAAATCCGAAATATTACTGCTATTGCATTTTCCACAATAACATTTTAGCAACGAAATTTGATGAAACATTTGCTCTTACAAATTGATTCCTAGAATGTTGGTCTCTTGGTAGTGCTTCAGTAAAAAGTAAAAGAAAACAACACGAGGTCACTTCAACTGCTTTTCTCAACTGTTTATCTTCCACGAATATTTAATCTTCAAAATATAAATCAACATTTACAAAGTAAATGAAAACGTTTCACAACTACGGTTTTCGTCAATTTACCTTTTCCTCACTTTCTTATAATTTTTTATCTTAAATTGATTCGAAACTCAAAGGATTATAACTGATTAATAAAGATAAAATATTCTAAAAGAGGTGAACAAACAGATAGAAAGATCATTTTTCATTAAATGTAATTAACTTTAAATCGTATGAATTTCAATCATTCAATTACTTCCAAGAAGACATATTTAACTTTATTTAACTTTTTTTTTATTTATATACTTGTGATTAAATTAAATAATAAACATTTTATACGTTTGTAATTTACTCTGTTTTCATTTAGTAGATAAACATATACATGTATATAAAATATTTCCTCTCTCTTTTTCTATCCATTCGTTTATTCATTCGTCCATCCATCTGCATCCTTCTCGCAGATTGCATTCTCTCAGCTTTTCTCCGTAATTCTCTTCACGGATAACAATACCTCGTCACTCTTCGATTTGTCTACACACTGAACACCCTATACACGTCTTCTACACGTTTATACGAACGTATACAAACGTATGTGGTATTATCGACGTATTCAATGACGCCGCGCGCTGTTGATTCCATCGTATATAGGTGACTCGATGCCTGTGATTGTTGAATCCTAATCACTATGTTTACATAATCATGTACATTGGTTGACCGGCAAAGCATGAAATTTCCTAGATATATCTAGTAAAAAGGATTTAACTGTTATAATATGTCAAAGTATTTTATTTCTTTTGTTGTCCAATTTATCAGTCATTTCTACAAAAATTCGATTAGAGATAATTTTTCAAATAAATTTGTTTTAGATTAGCGAAGTTAAATGTTAAAGTTGATAAAAAAAAAACGATGAGTAGATTAAAATAATTAAAATTAATTACGGATGATGTTTTTTTTTTTTGACAATTACGTACATTTAGAAGAAATGAAACTATTGGATTTATATCGTTTACTTGAAATTGAAAGAAAAAGAGAAAGAAAAAAGATCAATAAAAAGAAGAGAAAAGGTTGCTTTGAAAGTTCATCGGATAATAGTACCACGGAATCTTCAAAAGTTCGAAAAGTTAATTTCGTAATGCGATTCCGCACGATACTCTGCACTTTCTCTAATAAATTTGGAATAAATTAGAAATCTCGTTTTATAAAGACGCTTGCTTCCCTTGTCAACAAGAAGAGACCGTGGTTGCACGCTCTTCCTTTTTGACTGAGGAGTTTGAAATTACGTGTCGTCAAGATTCAAAGGTGATTTTCTCTTGTAAATTTTCCCTAAGTAATCTCGAAATGTTACGCATGCGATTCACTCGAGAGATCGAAGATGACTTTTCTTTCGTGGAAATTTTTTCAAAGTACATACAACAGAGATCGGTTGAAGTTTACAAATCATTTTTCTTATTTTCATCTTTATATATTGGAATAAAACGAACGATCGATTTTTATCGAATTGAAAAATTCCTTTAAAGATAAAAGAAATGTTTACAAGAAAATATGAAGAAAATATATAAAATATGTACGATTACATTGACATTTCTTGAAACAAGCAAAAATATCTTTTTTCCAATGAAAAGGTCAAACCCGTGTTATATATAAATCGCAAAATTGAAATTCGTCAAATTCTCTTCCTAATAAAATATCGAAAGATTACTATCAAAGAATCTTCGACTACAAATTCGATGCTTCGCGAAAATTCTACGAGCGACGTTATTATTATTGTTATATAAAATTCATGAATCCTTATTTTCTCTCCGACATATACATTTTCTCATGTAATGTAATAACTCTAACAGAAGAAATTGTAATACTTTATTTTTATAGTATGATATTTTGCTCCTACTGAATTTTTTTTGTTAAATTTTAGTAGACTTCTAAGTTCCCCAGAATGCATGAGTTTCTATTAAACTTGATACAAGAATATTAAAGAACATGAAGATTCATGAAAATACGAAGAAACTCTCTAGAAAGACGGATATTTCTAGTTTTATTATGATAACGCTGCTGTATATATATATATATATATATATATATATACTTGTTATATATATATATATACCAAGTTCTTAACGATCACAGAAAGTTCTTGTCTTTTTTTCCCACTCTATCTCTCTTGTCCCTACGCTTGTCATGCACAATTTTAACAATCGTGAAATTTAAATGAACTTGTAACGAGTGTAGTAAAATATAAGATTTAATGAGGTGATAAAGTACGTATTAAATAATTACTTTTATAGAAACACTAACCGACTGTGTTCTGTTATTTATATATTAAACAATTATAATGATAATAATCATTTATTTTAAATATAAAGTAATCAAATAAAATTTTTTCTGTACAATTACAAAACATTTGATCGTCACTCATCAAACACGACGTCTTTTTATTATTCTCTGTAGTTTGATTCTCCCTTTCTCAAATAGTCTCAAATCTCATTAACGAGTTCGCCAAAATCACGCGTCGTCGACTCATCGATTCATTTCCAACTAAAGAACACTCCTCGGTAGTTTCATATTTGCCAATTTGCAGCGTAGAGAACAATGGAACTACGCTTGCTATGTCGCCCGTTAAGGTACCACAATTATCTTTCACGAATAGGATTCTTCGATGGTGTGGTATCAAATGGTGTTTCTAAATCAGTGGCTTTTAATCTTCCTCGAAGCGCTACTATCTATTGTGGAACTAATTTCCTCAATACTATTAGATTTTTATCCAATTAACACTAATTATCATTATACCTAAATACGATTGAAATCAAAATAAAATAGTTATAATTGTATGTTCTTTGATATTACTAACGTTGAGAGAGAGGAAGAGAGAGAATCAAATTAAAGATAATAAGATTAATTATTTAAATTTGGTCTTACCATATTAACTCTGCAAAGACTTAAGTGCAACTGATTCATTTAAATAATGACAGAAATAAAATATAAAATAAACGAAAACATAACATTCATCTCGTAATATCTAAATATTTTTCAATATATTTATATTTGATCTTATATTTCAAATCGGCTTTTATTACCATTTAACAATACACACACAAGACATAATTACAAAATATTCGTTGAAATTTGCAATGAATTTAAATTGATGTTTATAAATGTGCACGAATTTAATAAATTTGATATATTTAAACAAAAATATACACAATGATTATTTCATTTATCAGCTTACGAAAATCGATTAAATTTTATTCTAATTACATTTAACGGCTTTCAAAAGTAGATTGAAAATATAAATTTCTGTACGTTGAAGAGAAGTGGAAAAAAAACTACTAATTTAAACCAACATGTGTAATATTATGACCAGTTGTAAATTGAAGTTAAATCTATAATTCATCAAAGAAAACAATTAGGATGTTTTCTTTCTCCCCCCCCCCCCAAAAAAAAATTCGATTTAATTATTTATTTTTTATTGTTAGCTCATTGTCCTTTCATCGTTTTATATTGTACATTGTGATTGTTATATGACATACGTATTAATATGCAATTTAAATCCTATTTAAAGGCATACTGACGCCGTTTAAATCTTCCAATTTCGCTAAATTGAAATTCACTAACAAGCTTATCTATGAAACCGCTGAATCTGCGATGAAACCACGACAAAATTTTCAAATTCGATGTCTTATCATATCATTATAGTTTATTCTTTTTTAAATACGAAGAAGCATCGTTATTTGAAAGCTTCTAATGAATGAGAATGAAAACATAAATACAGAAATAAATATAGTATGTATGTAAACGTTATATAAAATCTTTTCGTAATTAAATTCATTACTGTTTAAATCGATGAGTAACACATCAAAAAAAATATATATTTCGAATATGTGAAATAAGAACAGCGAATAATTTTAACATGTTGGTTCTAAATAAAAAAAAAGAATAAATAAAAGATCACCTCAAAGCTTTGATCAAATATTCTATAATAAGAACCTGCTTGTATGAACGTTGTACGTTGCTTGAAAGTCACACGAAGACTAACTGAGAACTGAAAGATTTTACGCAAAAGAACTTTAACCGATGGACAAATTCCTGTTTACAAGAAGAAGGTCATGTTGTCGAGTCTGTTTTGTGTATATTAGCGAGTTTTCGAGTAATTATATATATGTATATGAATAAACAAAACATACAATTGCTTGAGCTCATTGATATGCTCTACGAAATAATTTTAATTTCGTCCAACTATTTATCCTTGGTGTGCATTGCAGATATGTGAATGTGCATAGTAAACATATGTGTTGCATTATATTACGAGTACATGAACACAGACATATACTTTAAAATTCTCTACAAAGAGAACTCATTCGCTTTATTGTCGACAATATCCTTTGTTAAATAATCAAATACTTATGTTACATTTTATCTCATTTTATTTGTAATCTATTTTTTTTTTTCCTACCAAGCCCGTAAATGCATATTATACATTCGTATAAATTATCAAACATCTAAAACTGAAATTCAGAATTTCCAAGTGAATAAATTTACATTGAACCACAAAGCTTTAGGGGTTGTATAACATTGTAAAAAAAAACCCCGTTGAAAATGGAATAGATTTTATTTTAATGGACGAATGCAATATAACATTCGAAGGTATGTACGTGCGTTATATTTGCGAACAAAGATAACACGCTTACGTAATATAAAAGCGAATTATATCGACCATTTTTGATCTAATGAGAACGTATATAACTGTGTAATATATTATTTGAAATATCCACGTGCATATGTATATTACATATATATATATATATAAATAGTATAATGTAATATGTAAATTATATATGATAAAGCTTACATACAAAATTATTTAATGGAAATGTGAAAAAATTCGAAAAAAGAAAATTCATTTGATTTATATCTATGAATAAGACAAATTTGGTAATAATAGTTACTAGTATAGATAAGTAAGATTACTCGAAAAAAAATATAAAAGCTTGCTGTCTACCGTAATCACGTAATATATAGGTTTGACGAAAAGAAACAGACAGAAAAGAGGATAACGTAAGAAATGAAGAAGAAACGAAAAAGGTACGCGTGACTTAATTTAATGGAGCCACTCAGACTAGACGATTCGAATCTGTTCGTCACGAAAGTCTTAGATTCAAACTCGAGAATCTTATAACAATTTTTTTTTTTTAACTTTTCCATATTTCACGATATTGAAAAGACAAAAAAAGAAAACTTTCTTTCCGTTCGGTTTTGAATCTCGCTTTTGATCGTAGAACTCGTCAATGTTGAAATAAAAATTCGATTGTCACCGTCATGATTCCTTTCCTTTTCTTCGATCTCCACTCATACTCGTTTTATATAATACTTATGTTATTCTTTTCTATATGACGTCAATTTATCTATCTTCTCCTTTATATCATACTCCTATCCCGGTGATTTTCTTTTTTTTCTCCGCACGATGGAGTCCGCGGCTTTTTCTTACGCGGAAAGCATAGAAAATGGATGCGGGCAATTCTCGTTTCACACTCTTGAAAGAGAGTAAGAGAGAAAAGAAAGACAAATCTTTTTTATTCTTGACGAGTGCGTGCTGTCATGAAGAACGTATATCCGAGCGTAGATTTTACCAAGGATACTTTTACTGGGATTTTGAGAAAGATCGAACGATTCTATAAATAGTTTCTTTCTCGTCTATGATCTTTCACCGGGAAAACGAGCTGAAACTTGAAAATGTATTTATTTTTCAAGATCTACAATATTTTATTTTTCTTTTTATTTTATTTATTTTTTTTTTCTTAATAAAACCGAAAGACAAACCAATTAGAAGAAATCATGTTCTTTCTTTTCAAAAGAGAATCTGGACAAATAATTTAATAAGTAATTAAGTATAACATTTTTATTCCAATTAAAATAATATACCTAAGTATTTATACGTAATCGTATATGTGTTTTACGATTTAAATTTCAATCGAGTAATTTTTAAACATTATTATTTTATTTTTTAATGTTAAAATAATTCATTATAAAAAGAAAATGATTTTTCAAATTGAGAAATCCGGATCTTGACAATTCTTTTATTCTTTTTTTCTTTTTACCTTCTCTTTCTCTCTCTCTCTTTTGTTCTCCTTTGCTCTTTCACCGAAATTATTATTTTTTTCCAAAATTTCTTCCATACACTTATTTGTTTGGTTTTCGAAGCTTTCTATCATTCTCGCTTTACATGCTTGTGCTAATAAATAAAAAATACTTTCACAATTTATTACTTGGATCTTCAAGGAATTTCAATGAGTTGAAATCACTGCCTTTGTTGAAAAATAAATCCTTTTAATTTGTTTACTTTTTCGAATAAATGATTAATATGAAAAATATTTATGAAATATCTCATAGAACACATAGGTTACACGATATACATTTGAAGTATTACTGCAACTATTTTTTATATTAGTTTTATATACGTATCCGGTATTCACTAGACATATTCGCAACAAAATATATTTAATCGTCAAAGGTAACGAGTTAAAAGTCCGATCGTAAATGATGATAAAAAACTTGAACGAATAGTTTGCTGTATATAAAATTTACCGGATGTACCCATTGCATGCAGAAATATCGATACGATATTTCATTGTAGAAGTAAACAATTTGTATCCATTGATGTGTGTTGGTAATATTTAGATAGAACGTGCCTTTGCATCATCGTTATTACGAAACAAGACTAAAATTGAGGCAATCATTCAAATAAACGTGTTTTTCTTTTTCAGATGTATTAAAAGTATTTTATTGGATCGTCCAGTATATAATATCAGAAATTTCAGTATTGCATATTGATCCGCAAAAAGCACGTAAACAATACGAATATTCCTTACTCAAATTTATCGATCAGACCAACAATAGAGTACGAAGATTGATTGAAAAGTTTGAAGACTATGTCGAAAAATAAAAATGACGAATTTGAAAAAAAAAAATGAAATAAAAGATTATGGAAGAAAAATAAATGGTAGGGTTGCTATCTTTAACTTAATGTGACATAAGTTTACGAGGAAAAAATAAAAACGTAGACGAGAGGAAGATATTATAAATGATCATTCGAGTTTATTCAAAATAACGTGAATCTGGAGATGGAATGATAAACGATGAAAATAACGAAAGTTTTTCTTTTCTTTTCTTTTTTTTTTTCTTTTTCCCAATTCAAAACGATTTGCATTCTAAGACTTTAATGACATAATCTTATACTTTTATCTATCTTCTAGCAAGGAGAATAATCGACGTACAAGTTATTATCAGACTGATGTAGCATTTAAAATGAAGGGATTGCTTCGCTCATTAGCGTAACACGCGTAAAAAACCATATTCTAAGAGAAACCCTCTCGGTCCAGTACGCGCAAGCATGTTCTCATAACGGAACATTGTTCTTCCGACGACAATAACGTTTTGTTTTTCAGCTGGTCTTTCTCGTTAACGAGAACAAAATGAGTACGGGAAAACATAGAAAAAGTAAAAAAAGCGGAGCGAGGGTTACGACTTCCGAACGGATTCTTTCATCCCGAAAATCTACGAAAGACCTTCGGGAGATTTATGGGAAGAAAAGGAAAGAAATGAAAGAGACAGAGACTGAGAAAAAGAGAGGAGGGGAAGAACGAAACTAAAAATAAGAATAAGATGAATTTTCGACGATTGCGCGCAATAAAAAAAAAAAAAAAAATGCTTGCTCTCGTCCAAAGATTTATAAATTGTTCGCGTAAAAAATGATTTATATATAAAAGACGACAATATAATTTCATATAAAAATGTTTCAACCATTTATATACGTAATACTTAAACGATTTACACGCATACGAGTGTATAAGTATATATATATATATATATATATATATATATAATACGCACGTAAAAAAAAAAAGAAGAAATAAAAAACGTAAGAAAAGTTTGGCACAGAAAGAAAATTCTCGTTGGCTTCGTAAGCACTTTCTTCTAACTTAGATTTTAAAAAGTATTAAACTTTGTTCTTCACTTTTTTCCCCCGCAAGTCAATTCTTTCCCTTTTCACCACTTTCTTTTAAAACGGTTCGTTCTTTAACCACGCGTTAACCTTACGATCGGAAGCTTTCAAATCTCACTTTTCATCAATTCCGATCTAACATTTTCTTCATTTTTTTTTTTTTTCCTTTCTTAACAACGATCACGAAGTTTGTTTAACTTTGAATCCACGTTTAATTGGATGCAGATTACATTAGTATTATGTAACGTTGTCAAACGAGAGAAACTACTCGAATCGTATGTTGATCATATAATAATCTCGGAATATATAGGATATTTGTATATTCACTTGTTTATCCTATCTGTGACATGTTGTTACTAACCTATGCCATATCCCATTTCCTGTTATTAATGGTGCGAGTTGAATATATATATATACGTATTTACAATATATTACGAAGAGCTAATTTATTTAGATCCCTGTTTTACTTTTTATAGATGATCCTCTTTTTAGTCAACGAATTTAACATGAAAGTTAATAAAAAGGTTATATAAAAAATATATTGGATAGAACAAATTATAAAACTAAAAATTTGGTTTAATTAATATTAAATATTCTGATTAATGGTTTTATACACACACAGATTCGAAAACGTTACGCGGATTGATTTAATACAAAATCACAAAGAGTAATATATTTTAGTAAACTTTTGTATGTAATATAAATTCACTGTTTGACATTAATTTCTAAGCTAATTTCTATGAATGAAAATTTTCTCTGACGACAAATAAAAGATCTTATTAGAATAGACTTTTAATAATCCCTTCGCCACAAATTATACTAATAGATTTGCTTGTAAAAGGAGAAAGAAAGTAAGACGAACAAAATGAGAAAAGCTTGATTTGCATCAAAGACTATCTTGCGTTTACTTTGTCGGTCGGAATTGATACCTTACGTTAATAGCACAAAGAAGGCATGATAAAGCATTGCAGGCAATAGAAATGAAAGTATAAAATGAAAGTCTTAATTATCTACTTTATAGTTATAGTTATTTCTTAGAGGAATATTAGTTTTATGCAAGATTTTTTTTTTATATTATTTTAAAATAATTCACATAAAATATATTTTACCATTTCCGACTATCAATCGTATATTATATTATATAAAATGAAATGTATGTGTGAAATTATTTATCGAATTGTAAACTGCGACGATCGTTGAAATCAAAACATATTTTTCAACATTATAAAACGAGTGGAACAAACTGTTGTGTATTCGTGAACGCGCTAGTGATAACTCAGAATTCGCTTTAATGCAGGAGAAAACAATTTCAAGTCCTATTTTTATTTATTCTCACGCGAGTGTCGATAGAAAATGGTGTTCGAAAATCGATGACCTATATGGCAAAAGCAAGTCTTATTCAGAACGTTTACCGCGAAGTTGTTCCATTTCCATTCATGATACGCATGCTTTGTGTGTCCAGCATTCGCATTTCTAAATGTCGGATGTTGTTTCAAGATATATAGAAAATTCTTAAAGGAAATATTATAATAAATAACAAAAGGATCTTTGTCAAGGATCTTCCTACAATTTAGATGAGCTTAACAAAGTTCTTTTGAGATTCAAAAATATATCATTTGATTTAATACTTAAAATATTAAAAGAATAAAGACGAAGAAAACAATTCCGAAGATAGAATTAAGTATTTCTTTTCTCTTATTCTCTAACGTTGGAAATATTCGAGAGCATCTGACCTACGACTACGAATCTTACTTCTTTAATAATAAATGCATCTCGGTAGAAGACTTACTTCGCATACCAAAATCCTGTGAATATTTTAAGTTAACGTTGCACGCGAGCGAGTGTGCGAAGAAGACGCAGAAACGTGCCATGAAAGATGCATAAACGCACGTTCGATTTTCCGTAAGATGCTGTGTCTTATGCTTATACTACGTGTACGTTAAATGGATGTACGATTTTTTTTAAAAGTAATCCACATGTAGGAGCATCTATCCCTTTATCTATATCTATATACGTACGTCGATATGAAAATTCGCAAAAAAAAAGATGAAAAACAAAAAAAAAAAAAAAAAACAAAACAAGAAAAGAAGATAATAAAAAATAAAAATAAAATGATATAAAAGTAGAAAAGATTTCGTGTCACGAACGTCAATGGAGGACACGGGGCTGTGTTCGACGAAAGCTCTTTAATAACTTTCCACGAAATGCCGAGCATACTTTTGATGGAATTACTTCGAAACTCGCGACGAAAGAGTGGAATTTTAAATAAATAAGTTTCCGAGCGAATCTGGACCAGAAGGGATGCTGAGCCGGTGGTGCGCCTTTGTCATAGATTCCTCGAAAGGTATTCCTTCTACTGCAGGGATTTTTATTTCCCTGATTTACAGCTTTTCACTCGGAATAGACGAAGACGGAAAATATGGCTGTATGACGATTCTCATTTCGCGAAATGAGATTAAATTTATTTATCTCTGAAATATCTGAAAAGAAATATAAAAGAAAAGTAATAATAATAATAATAATAATAATAATGATAATAGCAAAAAGGAAACTATTTCTTGAAATTTTATTTGTGCACGATCCTTGGCCTTTATAATCTCAACAAAATATTTCTCATATTATTTCATATCTTTAATACTTTAATATAAAACATTCTTTTCTATTGGAAGAAAATAACACTATGAACGAATATCGATAAATCCTTTCGTTAGAATTATCTAAAGTGTGACGAAATGCTCAAAGGATAAACTTTATTTACGACGAAGTACGTAGATGGATACGATAGCAGGCCACACCGTAAGCTGTTATATCTCTCAAATTGCCTGTTGGTTATCCACCACCTCTTTTTTGGACTTTTAAAAAGAGAGAATATATATATATATATATTCTATGCACATACATATATCCTTTTCCCTATACTTCTTTATATTATATATATATATTTATTTACACATATATCGGTCGTCAATCTTTTTCTTCTTTTTACTCTCTCTTCCTCCTTGTATTTCCATCCCTCTCAGGCCTCCCAAATCGAAGCTTTAAAAATTTCTAAGGAAAACCCATCTTCGCAAGCAGAAAGAGAGAGAGACAGAGAGAGAGAGAGAGAGAGAGATAGAGAGAAAGTGAGAGAAAGTGAGAGAGAGAAAAAAAAGAGACAGAAATCTTTCGTTCAAGCGCGTTCAAATTTAGCGGGGATTTATGGAGATGAAGCCAAATAAGATTGAGCTCGATTCGAAGCACGTTGACGGATATTTGGTATTTTCGCGAAGCTCCAAGTTTCTCTCCGTTCTTATCTCTCTTCTTTATTTTTTTCTTTTTTTCTTACTTTCCCCCATCCCTTCCTATCGATCCATTTGTCTTTATCTTCTTTTTATTGAAGGGTGGTTTCAAGGACGAGGGTTGACAAAACGACTTTAGAACAGTTCGTATCTCAATTATATTAACATAATTGTTGTTTTAAATACTTATCAAATTAAATTCTTCGTAGAGATATTTTTACAAGTTATCGACAAATTATTTTTACGTTTATCTTATATTAAATATCAAGAAAATAGATTTTTCTTTCCCATTTTCATTTTTATTTGTAAATCTAACGAAAAATTATTAGATTTCATTATTTGTTTAAAACACGATAAATGTTTTGTTAATTTTTGAAAGAATCCATATTAGTGTAACAAATATTTTTTGTTCACCTTCGTTTAATTACGTCTCTGGGATATAGTACCTATGAATACGTAAAGCTTTACTATGATGAAACCATGCGTGTAAGGTACTTTTTTTTTTTCTTGGTTTAATGTCGCATCATGGATGGAGAAGAGGAAAGGTACAACTTGGCCTGGGGGGTAAAGCCGAACAAAAGATGTGGATTCCATCATCTCCGGAGAAATAGGAAGGAAAAGTTTTTAGTAAAAGGAGATGGGAGGGAGGTACTTGAAGAAAAAAACGGAGATACAAAAAGAGAAAGAGAAAGAGAAATGAACGAGGGTCTCCTTTGGGAGATTTCTCGTACGTATGTATGATGAGAGAATTCAGTCTATCTCTCATTCTTTCTATCTTTATGTCTTTCTCTCTCCCTCTGTCTCTGGCGAGTCTTTCGCTAATGAATTACTGGCATTCTGGACTGACAACACTAAGTTCTAAAGAAAAGAAGATAAAGACACCGAGAGAAAGGATAACAGGAAGGGCTTGTATTGTGTCGCACAGAGAGGAACCTCCTGACATTTCGACGATGCGTTTGATATCGCGCCATGAGATAAAGGCAAACCGGTTAATTGGCTTCACCCAAGAGAATACTGGATACAAAGGATACCTTGCGATTTTGTTAGCTACGTGAGATGTGGTCTCTCTGGGACGTTAAAGTATCTCTGTTTCCAACAACGATGGTTTCGAGATTATTTTTTAACTAGCTCGTAAAAATTAAACCTTGGCGTGACATATTAATGTTCTTTTTTTTTAACTAGACAAAGATATTATTCGATGAATCATTCGTTAATCATATATATAAAAGTACGTATATTATATAAAAGTAAAACAATTGAAATAAAATAAAATGAAATTCTATATATATATAATAAACTAATTTATAAATCATGTTAAATTTTTCTGAAAACCTATTTGGTTTTAATCTCGACGATCAGACTGATCTAATATTTTCTCGTTCACGATACATCCTTCGATGCTCTTAAAACATCCGAGGCCGATGAGAGAGCCTCGCTTGAAATAACCGAGCTCGATTTGAAAATGTGAAAATGCTTGCCGGATTCAACCAAGTAGAAATGGCAGAGCCAATTCCGATTTTCAAGAAAAATCGTATGAAGACGGTGTTGTAGAAGAGCCGAGCTGGAAAATCGATACCCTCTGTGCGAACTCACACGTCAACACATTCCGAGATTATAGCGTATATATATATATATATATACGTAATCGTACGTGTATACAACACATGCATAAACACCTAAAGAGTTTATCATATCGAGTATTAATTAGAAAATAAAGTCTGAGAGATGAAATGCAGCGCTCTAGGTTCTAAAGTTTCTTTTGGGATTTCTTTTTTTTTTTATTTTGTTTTATATGGAAGATAAAAAAAATTGGGATGCAAAAACTGAG
Source organism: Polistes canadensis (assembly GCF_001313835.1). Lineage (NCBI taxonomy): Eukaryota > Metazoa > Arthropoda > Insecta > Hymenoptera > Vespidae > Polistes > Polistes canadensis. The sequence continues at coordinate 1,921,224 of NW_014569549.1, forward strand.
AAGAAAATTTTTACTTCGTTTCGTTCGTGCGTTTACGAACATTGATTGATAATAAAGTACGAACATGATCGAAGCAGGTCAAGATGTTCGTTTATCGGGAAAAAGAGAAGGGAAGCAATAGAAGCGAGAGAGAGAGAGAGAGAGAGAGAGAGAGAGAGAGAGAGAGCGAGGGAGAGAGAGAAAAAATAGGGAAACCAATAAAAATCCGATACTTCTTTTTATAGATAGGGAAAGTTCGAATTTTCAGGCGATTCTTCGAAAGAAGCTTTTCATTCGTTTACAGCGCATTTTATATTTTACCATTCCATTTTTACCCCTCTTTTTAAAATCACTTCAACTGTGGCAAGTGACGATCGATCGGTTGGCTGGCACGTAGAGGTAGATATCTCGGGAAATTCAATTTTTATTTAAAATCCGCGAGCTAAATCGTCGCGACTTGACGGTTGCGGTTCGTTGCGAAGTACGAGCTAATTAATGTTATCAACTAGTTTAACAAATTGCCAGGGACGATGTCTCGCGTCGAAAAAAATAAATAACCGAGAACGAATTAAACATACAGATGTAATAAAAATCTATTTTCTCTTTTTCCTCGTTGTGTAACGTGATTTGGTTAGAGTTGCTCGTTAGAAAAAAGGGTTGGAGTCAAAGAAATAGAACTATATATAAAAAAAAAAAAAGAATAAAATAAAAATGAAGGTACATCGTAACGACATGGAAAAGCTGATCGTAACAGATAATGGTCGTTCGGAATAGAATTTTCAATGATACGATTATTACCACCCTCGCTGAGCTCGCCACTACAAGACTTGACATTACCTAAACGACTATGCAATGTCTATGTCAGGTATAGTAATTATTATGCTAACGATCATGAAATTTTGAGTATGATATATATTAATATTATTTTATTCATTCTTAAATATAAATGAGATATGGTAAAAAATTATTTAAATTAAAAAAATCATTCGTAATAATATCAGTAGTAATTTTTTCTTTTTACTTTCCCTTATACAAGTGTCGAGTCACTTTTTTACTAACATATTTTCACACTTATTCTGTACTACCAAAAGATATTTCGTATTTTTACTACCTCTTTGGAATCAACAGCACGTAGTTTTTATTTTTCCGAACAGGTCATCATCATCCATCCATTTTATTAAACCGTACCTACGTTGCTTGAATTTTGTAATTTGTCGAAAACTAATAATCTAACGTGGTTAGGTTGATAAATAATTTAATGTTAAGTAATAATTCGTTAAGGATCGTCTTAAAAAACATAATCTTTTACTTTTATTCAAATATCTTTTATTGCGAATAGAGACTAAATCTCTATATCGATTTTTTAAGAAAAAGTATCTAGTCTAAAATACGTACTTCGCGGCTATGCATCTTCCTAAGGATTACAACGATAATCTATTCATCCGATAGATTTCACGTGATCAATCACTGCATAGCGTATGGTAAAGTATAGTTAAACCGCGAATCAACGACCATCCTCGTTTATCTTCATTTGAACCACGAGAGAACGAACTTGACGCGTTGATATACAAAAGATGGAGAGAAAATGAGAGAGAGAAAAGGGAGAGAGAAAAGGAGGATGACAAATAAAAATCAAAATTAGAAAAAGGAAACTTGACAATACCATGGATATATTATACGTATAGATTTTTATTATGAAAAAACTATATGAACTCTTGTATCTTCTGTTTCACCTTTCTTTTTTATTCACCGCAAACCTATTACGAAGCAATACTTTATACGGAGGTTTATTTCTTTTGGAAGTTGAAAAAAGTCGGTCGATTATTATTTTTATTCTCCAACGTTTTCATCTCAAGTTCATGGTAAGATCGTGATTGAGTGGTAAACTTCTTACGAGATGTTTATCGAAAATAAATCGAAAATAAATCGAAATACCAATACACTGATTGAGAAATAAATTATAGTTTTAGGAAATTTATAACACGTATGTTCCTAAAGGTGATTTCTTTTTTTTTTATATATATATATATTTTTTTCGTTAAACAAAAAAAAAAATAAGGAAAAAGTCTATGGTATCTTCCCCAATGTTCGACGCTTTTACAATTCTCACGAAAAAGTAGGAAAGTTAGAGCAATGAAAGCACATAGGTCGAGTCGAAAGATATGTTTCTCGACCGACCTGAATTCCGATTTCTCTTCGAATTCCTTTTACCACGACTGCTTTCTAAAGCGAACCAGTGAATTTGAAATAAAAAGAAAAGAATATGAAAAGTTGCGACACGTATCGCGAGTGAACGTTAGGAGGTCCAGGCCCACTTGGGAGATATATTCCACACGGGTACCTCCCGAACGAAATAAAATCTTTTCTCAGCCCGACCGAGCTCGAAAATATGATGCCATTGCTGCGTTGAAGATAGTACGCTTGTGAAACGTTGACGTACGTTGAAAAATAATAAATACGATTTTTCTACGCTATATTGCTATGAAATATAAAATTTATATATATATTTTTTTTTTTTCAAATTCAATCAAAAATGTTCAAATATATTTATTTCATTTAATACGTGATCGATTAATATCAGAATTTAATATTAACGCTTTTCGATATGAAGCTCTACGTTTAAAACGTTTATTGAATAAAAGCAATGAAAGATTAACGAATAAATAGAAGGAATTGAAAGAAATTTGTAGTAGATTAAACCCAAAGCCAAATAATTCTCGAAACAAATTATGTGCTAAGCCCCATTTGCGAACGTTAAGCTCTACGTTAAAGTCGGCTTTTAAAGGATGTCAATGATATTATGGATAGCTGAATAATTTCATCAAATACGATGGACCTTTATCTTCCTATTTTTATGAAAATGTTTTTTTGTCATTCTTTATCATCTTCATTTTACTAGCTCTGAAAGAACATTGAAAATTTCGAAATAACTAATAATGACGTTAACCAAACTTACATTATCGTTTATATCATAAATAATAGAATCTGAATATAAGAAATGAAGTGAATCTATTTAAAAAAAAAAAAAATTGATAAATAATTTGGAGACATGATTGAATTTATAAAGAAATCAAAGATGGTAAATAATCTCGAAGACATTTAGTGTATTCTCAGGGAGTCTTTTTCTTGTCTTTTGCGTTTAGAGGCCACGGGGTGACGAATGCCTCGGGCAAATGGAAGCTAACGTTCACTGTACGAAAAGCCAAAAGCATCACTGTTCTTTTTCATGCTCGAAACCCGCTGTGCACGGCGCCGCCCATTGCCTATGCTCTGGAATAATCTTCGACCATGTCTGCCAGCAACGTGTCTGCAACCCTTGTCTTTATACTTCTCTCTTTATCTTTTTCACTTTTTATTCTTTTACCCCCACTCTTTAGGTTGCCACGTTCGCTGTAGCGAAACCACTTTTAAAAAGAAGCCCACCACCGCAAAAACGTTCTTGCATATAAATGCGACAATTTTCTTTCTATCTTTATTTCTATTTTTTCTTGTTCGACGTTTCATCTTTTGCCCCTATTTTAAATACGTATCTCCTGCAAAAATATCGACCCGTTATTATCGACTGATATCAATTTATTTTTATCTGTCTTATTATCAACGGTGAGAGACCTTTTTATTTTTACTACCACGCGTTCCTTTCATCTTTTTGCGTTTTCGTACAAAATTAATTTTAAGATAAGATTAATCGATGCGGCAATATATCTCACGATAATACTTTTAAGATTTTATAAAAAACAAAAAAATGACAGAGAAAAGAATAATAGTAGATTTTTTCTTTTGGTAATCCAGAAAGCAATATCGAAATCCCATGACGAAAGGAAATAACGGGAGCAATAAAAGAAGGAAGTACGATCGTATGTTATAAATAGAAAACCATCAGTGTAATATCTTTTTGACAAATTATTATTCGTTTTTCGAAATTTTTTATTTATCGACAATGTATTTCTTTATTTCTTGTAAAACTTTAAAATAAAAGATAAATTTCTTTTGTTTCTTATTCAATATATAGGAAATAATCTAATTTAAGATAAAATCATATTTAATATCTAACAATAAGCATAATTATATAACAAACAGATACGAAAAAAGCATTTGAAATAACTCGAAGCATTGTGATCATATACTTTTTATTTACTCTTTAGAGAAATACTTTGTTGATTTATACTCTATTTTCTATGCATATTTTCTTCTCGTGGAAAGTTTGCTAATTTCATTGGGATAAAAAGACATTAATTACTTTGTAAAAAAAAAAAAATGATTTGATATATTTATTCAAAACAAATACGTCTCGATGGTTTTCATATTCAGTCGAGCGTTGCTTTAATAAACTCACTATGCGAGTATAGAACAGAAACAAAATAGAACTTGTAACAATCAAATTCGAAATTTAGTTCACGAAATTTCCTCTGGGATAGAGAAATGGTAGTGTAATCGATTCGCGAAATTTCTAGCGTCAGTGTTCGATTCAAGTCATTTTATGAAAAAAAATTATTATCTTGATAATAATACGAAACATATGTACACAAATTCATCTTTACGATTTAAATGCTATCGCAAATTCATTAATAAAAATTCGATAACTAGGTACTCGAATATTTAGGCTGTTATATCAGTAGTCGTTGTCGTCATGTAGTCTCGTTGTTTTAGATAAAGCCTACGTTTGGTCATTTCATGATGTTATACGGTCTACTAATTTACCGTGCGCAATTTACTCCGCGTTACGCGACACACTTAATAAATGATTCTTGTAACTGGAGTGTACAACCAAAAACCGAGAAATACGTTCGTCCAACATATTCGTGATTATGAATGCTAGCAAAGTGGACGATAATTTCTGACGGTACAAAATGGATGTAAATAAATTATCCGTGTCTGACTATACCATCGGTGTATAATACTCGTTGCAAAATTCTATCAGATCTTCTAATAAATTAAATAATTGAACAAAAAAATCTTCTCGTTAAACCCCAATATTTCATTTGAAAAATATTTAACAGTTTCGTATCGAAGACGAATCTATTTCGATCATTTCCAGACTAGTAGAATTTTTCAACTCGTGCGAGAGAGATACGACGCGAATACGCATGTACAATACAGGCTCTTTGTTTCAGGAACAATTTTCTCTTGCTCGAGGTCGTTTCTCGCTTTTCTCTCGTTTTCAACCACTTCGATTCGGGCGTCGTTGCCCCGGGAAGACTCATAGATGGAAAAGGGGAGGCAGGGAAAAAGAGAAATACTAGAAGAAAAGAGAAAGGGGAAAGGGAAAGTCGGTTGGTGGTTCGTGGACTCGTTTCATTTGAATAGAATCTACGCGATAACGCCCCTCGGCGGCATACCGTTAAGCACCGACCACCAACGACAAACCGAGCACCACACAACGACGAGTCGTTGTTGTAGTTAACGACGATGATGAGAACAACAACGACGACGACGACGACGACGACGATGTGGAAGTAGAAGGATGACGAGTCCGTCTAGTTTAGCTGGGGGCGATGTGCCTGGAAAACACGAACGAACGGACTCAAAGAAGGAATGAAAACATCGGTTTCATCGACTCTCATACCAACTAAAAGCGACAAGTAAAAGCGACAGACACAAGTTGGTAGGGGAAAGTTTCTCTTTCTCATTCCGCATCTATTTCTAGTAGTATCTAGCCCTTTATTCTACCTCGTTCCTTATTATTATTCCTCTTTGTTGAAACAACGACGATGGAATTTCTTTCGGATTTCCATTGTCCCCCATCATTCTCGAAATTTATCGTCAGGAATTTAACTTTTACTTTTATTATCACGAATGTTTTATACTGAAAGAGTAATAATGGTGAAAGAAGAGCTTTGGAAACGTTAGGACGCAATTTAAGGGAAATTTATCGAGAATTCGAGTTTAAGTTAGAGTATATATGTACCTTCCTCATGTATTTCTATTCCTCACGAGACAATAGTCATCGCGATGTCCTCGTTCGAAATCTCCAATCCCAAACATAGCTTTGATCGTCGAGTTTGTCCAAAGTCACGTTGATGCATTCTATTCCATGAAATATATAGACATTTATGTTTGCCGTGTGATCGCAACGATTGGGGGGACATTAGCTTGATTAAAACGTCACCTCTCGACTTGTTACCCCGTACACGAGTTTAATTTTCTTACGATGGATTTTACTGGTATGTAAAAAAAATTACAAAAAGCTAGAAATGAGGTCATGACTCTATGAAAGATTTAAGTTATTAGAAAAGAGGGTGAAACATTTTTACTTTAAACTGAACGAATGCAGCTAAGTCCTATCTTTTATTTCTTTTTTATCACTTATAGTCAAAGTAGCGAGACAATTGTGACGTCCTTATTTCTGCTACTCGTCTTTTCGTTTTCACGAAAACACGATGAAATATTTGTGCGAGAAAAAAAGAAACACCATGAGTCACGATAGGATGACGAGGAAAAGAAAAAAATGTAAGAGGTAAAAGGATGACGATGTCGTTCCGACTCGGAGGCAAATAAAGAAATGCCATCTTTTATCTCGCGAATGACAATGTCGTCGGATCGATGCGTTTAACTGTCGCTATGAGAATTCCACGACTTCTTTGAAATTTTCTCTTCTGCCTCTTCCTGTTCCTTCCTGTTCAACCTCCTCTTTTATTTCCATCGCGTTTCTTCGTTTTTCTACGCTGCTGGATGTAATGCCGCTTGATCATGATAACACGTCCCGATTTTCTGAGTAACGATATTTCACCCTCTCCAATCAGTTTTGTACAAATTTCACGAGAAAGCAAGTCATGTTTTACCTTTTTTTTAAATATTCCCTGTTGAAATAAATATCTCTATTTCGATTCACACGATTTAATGAGAACGTATTTTCCGAGAACTAAAAGATTAATTTATCTTGGCGTTGTCATTTCAATCCAGAAAATTCATTTCTCAATGTTAAGTTACTATAAATCTATCTTGATACGCTCTCAGAAATAGCTGTTCACATTCGTCATCTTCAATGATAACACAGGTATTATTCTATCTAAGAAGTGACACGTCGTTTTAACTATCGTGAGAAAATAATCGAGAACGATTATGGTATACCCCGTTGATGGTACCATTTGCCGTCAAGTGAACATGCCACAATGATAATATCGTATGCAGATGGAAGTCGTTACGTCCTGACATAAAGGATAAGTCGTCGGAACAAACTAAATAGGATTCGAAACTGTACCGAGCTTAGCTTGTTGAAGAGGATTTTTTTAACACATAGACGAAGACAACTTTGAGCTTTGCAATGAGATGAGAAGAACTTGAAAATGGTAGCACGAATCGGCCAGATGAAGCATAATAAATCGATATACAATGAATTTCCCTTCAAATCGTACATTATTAAGATTACTACATTTGTTTACTTGAAAACCATTAATATAGTATGTTTAATGAAGAAAATTTAGAAATAAATGAATTAGTATACCATAATTACATATTTAATGAGTTCAACTTGAAAGCTTTATTTATAATAATTCAATCGAACATATACGAAAATAATGTAAAGGAAACATCTGTACATTAAAATAGAGAGAATTTCTGGTTTTTTCATGTCTAACAACTGGTCATCCTTTGTTTTTACTGTTATTTAAATACTTTATATCAGAATCAATTTAATAGCTATTAAAGTAAGAATTACACAAAATACATTTGTTTAAGAATTGCATATCTATTAATATATTGAATATTAAACAATTTCAATCTGATATTTTATTAGATGAAAATTTTCAATTAAAAATCATTGCTGACTAGGCACGTTAAAACAAATGCAGTTTAGTTTATACAATCCAAAATATCAGTATGGTAAATTAAAGTTTTCAATATATATACCTTAAACGATTGTTAAAATATAATAGAAGGAAATGTATATTGTAGTCTAAAAGAACGGAGTATAAGTACGACGTACCTTTCTCTTCGAAATCAAACAGTAAACTAACTTATTGTTCTCTATAAAAGTCAGTTAAAATTCTCTTATTGATTGTCGTTTATATGACTTTCAGAAGAATACATTCTATTTATTACGAATATTATTTTCATTATGGCCATAAGAGAATTCATTAATCCATAAGAGAATTTTTCATAGAGGACAATGAAGCAGTTTACTGGACTCGAACAGTTAATTGGACTTCGAAGAGGTACGTCGAACTTATATTTTGTGTTTACATATTGAGTATTACGTGTGAAATATGAAATTCACATACAACACAATTCACAATTTCACATGTGAAATTACAATGTATATTTCCTTTGATTAATTAACAATCACATAAGGTAAATATATTACTAAAATGTACTCTGCTAATATTTATGATTATTTAAACTAAAATGCATTTGTTTTAACATTCCTACTCAATGGTAATTTCGAGATGAAAATTTTGATCTAATAAAATATTTGATCGAAATTATTTAACATTCGAAGTATATTAATAGATATGTCATTTTTAAACAAATGTATTTTATACAAATCTTACTTTAATAGGTATTAAACTGATTCTGATACCAACCAACATTTAAATAACAGTAAATAAAAAGAATGACCAATTGTTAGACATGAACAAATCGGATATTCTTCCTGTTTGTACAGTTTTACAAATACTTACAATTTTTAGTGACAGGCGTTTTCTGCATTTTTTTTGCATTTGCTGAATTCAATCGTTATAAATATTAATTTCAAGCTAAACTCATTAATATGTAATAAATGTATACCAATATATTTACTTCTAGATTGTCTTGATTCTAAACACACTATACCAATAATTTTTAAAACAAAAATCTAATAAACGTAATAAATGTACGATTTTATTGTACATAAGTTATTCGTTCAAAATTATAACAATCTCTAATTTTGATTGAAAATATTTGTTACTATAAGTAATAATGATATTAAAATAAATCCATTGTCTATTTAAAAATTACCAATCCTTTTTATTTTATATTATACTATTAAAATTATCGAAACAGTTTTTTGTGAAAAGTTTTTGCGAAAGTACGAACGTGAAAACAAACGAATTCGAAACCAAGCGAATCGATTGATATTTCGAAGCTCGGTGCAATTTTTCTTTATTTTTTTTTTATTTTCCTCATACTTTTTTTAAAAGCTGCTTTACGTAACACGAACGATTCTGGTCAACTGAGCCAATTATAACGGCACGTTAAAAAACTTGTACGTATATATAACACATGATAGAACAAAAACCCTGATTTTGGTACACTGTGTATGTAGTTACATACAATAGTTTGTAGCTTTTTCCATTCCAAGCTTTGGCTTATCATACATTCTATAGTACGCGTGATATATGTAGATATTTTTGTTCAAAAACATTCAACGAATTTGCAGCTATTCAATTTGCTCGCTGGACCATACATTCGTTGTTGGATATTTAGTTATGTTGAAAAAATAACAATCCTTCGATCGTATATTTGTTATATATCCCTGATATTGTAACATATTGGATCCTATAACTCATGTTCTTTACAACAAAAATTTCACGAATTTTTTCGTACAAGAAATTACATCCAGCTAGAAATCCAGTGAAAGATAAACTGCTTATTTGGAAACAAAGTTATAAAATATTTGAACAGTAGTAACACTGGCAGTAACGAGCATTGTTTTTCTCTATTTTCTTCTCGCGAGTTCTTTGTTAGTATTGGAATAAGTTTCGAAAATGGTCCTTGACAGTTTTTACCCTCTCTCTCGTAAAAGGAGTTAAGAAAATCCTCTTACGCGCTTGAAACGCATACGGCATAATTTACGACGAAGCTTTCGATGAAAGTTTCATGAAATAACAGCTGCAGATACGAAAAGATCGGTAAATACGAACTATAGTAGTTACTAAGTGAACAATTTATAGCAAACTCCTTCCTTTCCGTTGAATCTTTTTATTTATTATTTAATAATGTATTAATAAAGCATAACATTTACGAATGAAAAAATAGAAAAACGTTTCTAGATCTTCAAATTATTAATTAATTAATTTTAACTCGATTACAAAAATTTATTTATTTATTCAAAACGAGAATTGATGAGATAAAAATAAAGTGAGAAACATGGAAATGCATAATGCCTTGCAAAGAAACATTACAACGATTTAACGAAATGAATATTTAAATGTCGATGAATTAATTGGTAACCTTGAGTTATTACAAAATGATGTATTTTAAATTTTACAATTGTAGAAATAGAAAAACATCGATCGTTCGTGCAAGAATGTTTTAAAATGAATATATAATTTGGAAGACTATTCAACGATTTCGGAGGAATATCAAATATTAAATATGCCGAATACTTGAGAAATATGAAATTAAGTCTGAATCGATTTTTCAATAAAATATTCTAAAAATAGATGATAGTAGGAACCACCAATCTCAATCAAATAGACGAATAACTATGATCGAAAGATTGAATAATTAAAGTCGAAAGGGTGGGTTTTAATTTTTGTTAAAAAAAGTTCTATTTGAATTCATTTAGTACTTGTAATAAAAAAAACGTAGATTCAATTTCATTTTATGAAGAAGGAAGATATACAAGTATGGTTGGACTAGTTAAAACGAAGTGTTAGCACTCAAGAATGTTTCTCCAGGACATGAACGTAGAGGACACCAAGTCAAATAAATCGCGGAGAACGGTGATGGCGATGGTAGTGCGCCAATGTTCGTTCACATAAATTGAACGTGACTGCCGCGCACGTGTCAGCATTATCGTGGCACTTGCCGTTAACTGGGATTAATATTCCGAGTCGGCTAATAATCCAAGATATTCATAACTGAGCGCGTACTCGCTCACCACTCGCTGTACATAGAAACGAGCGAACGCGAACTATACTCTATATGCTCGCCTAACCGTTTCGTAACACAAGCTTGAAACGTAATTATGATCCAACGATGAAAATTAGAAGCACATGTTACATTGTTAGACTGTGAAAGAGAGGAAGAGAGAAAGAGAAAAAGAGGGAATTATACTGTCAATATTTTTAACGAAGAACAATAATAATTATTAACCAACTGTTTACTGTTTAACCCTTCTTTGCATGATGATGGAAATTTCTATCATAATATTTAGTCAACAAAAAAAGGTACTTAAAACCCTTGTACTGTATATTTGTTGTTGCTGGCAACTTTTTAAGCGACTACAGCGTACAACAAAACGCAGTTGTCAAAAACTAGCACTAGGATTTTTTTAAATATTTTTCCTTTAATCTAGAGCATTAATTACATCACCCTGATTTATTTTAAAAGAAAAGAAAAAATCATGCAAAGAAGGGTTAATGTTTATTATTATTATCGACATGATTTTGACATTCAATTTTAGTCGAATAATAAATAATTCAATAGTTTAATTCGGCAAACAAAGCCACTTAGTAAATCATATACTATATGAATTTATCATTTTGTTACGTCCTAAAAACGAGAGAATTAGAATTTTGTTGCTAAGCCTGTTTTAGCCACTCTGCATTCACCAAGTTTAGCCCGGACCAGGAAAGTTCATCTTTTCCAAAGATTAAATAACGATAGAGAATGGCAAATTATAAAGAAGGGATACAAAAGGATCGGAGTAATAGGGATGGTTTGAGGATTTTTAGACGGTTTATGTAATCTGATGTTCACCGAAGCTCTGATTCCAAAAATATTTAATAAAGAAGTTAATTACTTACAGAATTTGTTACAGACAAGAGGTTTTAAAACAGTGGTCGCTCATGCGTTTTTCAAGTAACGTCAGAAATGTGGTTTGGCTGATCGGTTCTAGTGTAACCGTTGATGAAGATAACGAGGAAACAAAATAACAATTATAATCGTAATGTATTAATGGTGAGTTAACGGCTAACAATCGGCGATAATGACAATAACAGCAATAACGACATTAATGACAATAATGACGGTAATTTATATGAATATGTTTTAAATGTAGGTTGAATTAAAGCTATTTCATCATAATTCGAAAAATATTTATATTCGTTTATGCTGAATGTTATATATTCATAGTCCGAGAAATTCTAACAGGTAAATTATACGAAGCGAATTTGAATTATTTAAAGTTAGATAGCGTTCGATTTGTTTTCCTTTTATTAGTACATTCATATTACATAAAGAAATTTCGGTAAGAAAGTAATAAACTTCTTGAATACGCAACGTAAAAGACACTATTTCTCGAATATATTTGCAATAAAGTTTATGTAACAGAATTAATACTGACCAACGAAACCTCTTTAATCGTTTGAGTACCAGAAGCTTTCAAAAAAAACTCTCGAAAAAGCCCGAACAACACAGTAGCGCTTGTCTTAATCAAGTGCGAAAAATCCTAAACAGCGTTTGTTTAACATTACTTCGCAATCAGTGACGGTGCTGTTATTTGTCATAACGCTCGAAATCTATTGGGATTTTTCGACAGAAAATCTGAAGAACTATTGCTTGAGACTCAAATGGTTAATACTCAAACGAATTCGAAGCCTATTACTTTTTAGATCTTCGATTTTATTGAATAAAAAATAAAAGGAAAAAAATCATAATGAATAAATTAATACGTTAAATTGAAATATTTAATATAACGAGGTTAAGAGGAATGTAGATAATAGAAAAAGGAAGGGAGGTATATCGTGATAATTATCAGATAAGTTGAAATTAACGGAGGGAAGGTGTCGGTCCTATCGTCCGTTGAGTCTCTTTGCGTTTGTAAATCAACGAAGCGTTTTAAACTGGGAGGAACATAGCGCGTGCAACTGAACTCTCGCTATTAATTTGTCGTTGGCGCAAATGAAATGCGCATTGCGCTCGACAGAGCATAATTCACGAGGCAGAATTAATGTATCTCCAGGAACCTTTCTTTGCTTAATTGCATTACGGCGGTTCGACGCCGGCTGATTTAATGCTTTACATTTAATTTCACGATGGTAGAGTATGGTGGGGGAGAAGAGATAGAGAGAGAGAAAGAGAAGATTACTAGATCGAGAAAATAGTCTTCATTTGCATACGTAAAATATTGTTAGTCGATCGAGGAAGAATACGTTTCGTTTCTAAATGACCTGTTATTTGTCAAAAGTAACGTCTTCCCCTTCTTTCTTGTCTTTTACTATGGTACACCAAATTTGATCCCAAATGTATTTTAATATAACACAAATATCAGTTATTTATAATATTAAACGAATTTTTAAGAAAGAAGGAATTTATAAATATATGAAAATTTGGAGCAAAATAAAAATCGATATAAAAGATTTTGTAGTCTCCTTAATGTTACATTGAAACTCATTGATTGGCTTCTCTCTCTCTCTATCTATCTATCTATCTATCTATCTATCTATCTATCTATCTATCTATCTATCTATCTATCTATCTATCTCTCCCTTTCTTTTTCTCTCTCTCTCTCTCTCTCTCTCTCTCTCTATCATACTCTATTCACCTTTTTGAGCTAGAACTTTTTTACTTTTGCGCAAAATCAATACACTTCTCGACAAAGAGCGCGAAAGGATGAGCACGCTCGTATCGTTCTTTTTTCGTATAGCGAGTTCCCGCGTGTACTCTATGTTTCCTTTCGTTCTTTTTTTTAAAAGGGCGCTTGATAAATGGGAACTCGATAACACGGAATCCAGAGTGTCTCTCTCTCTCTCTCTTCTATTTTTGTCTCTTCTTTTTTTTTTTCGAGAGAGCAGATTCGCCTGGAAGTCTGATACCTTTTTTTCCCCTTTCTACACCGACATTCCTTTCTTTGTTACGGAGCGTAACATCCAACTATTACTCATAACGTGCGATTGGTATTTATGAAGACTATGTCGAGCGATTCTACGCGATACCAAAGCCCTATAATAGTTAAAAGCTCTTGATCGTTTATGAAGAACATCCAGATGAAAAGACTAAAACGTAATCTTTCGATTTCATTCCTTGGAATTTCGATGAATCGTTCGATTATTTATTAAATTGAAGATCTCCATTTTAATAACTTTATATTATATCTTTATATTTTCAGGATATATTTTTCTATTACATCGACATCATTTTTAACACTTTCTGTTTTTATTGACATTGTTATACAAAGTAATTATATAAATAAATTGTTAACTAATTTTTCGTAATCATTGTTTATAACGAAGTTCCAAAGAATTTTTATTGATGAACTAGAAAATAGACAAATATTTGCTTTAAGTAGTCTGAAAAATTGTGCTTATAATAAATATTGAAATAATGATTATAATAGAGTAAAATGAAAAACATGAAAAAATTGTCCTTTTAAATGGTGTTTGTTCGAAATCTCTGCGAATCTTAGTTCTGAAAATTTCTTCATAAAAATAAAAGATATTTATATGACCCACTGACCTACATAATTTTATTAAAAAAATGTATTGACACAGTGATCTACATAAATTCCTAGAATTTATACTACTTCTATGAAATTCATAATTCTTTACTATTTATTACGTTTATGTATAATACTTACATTAGACCATAAGTTTCTTAAATTTTGAATAACTTTTAAAACGTTATATCTTCAGAATAGAAAGTCATAGAAACGTGAAACCAAAATTGTTATAAAATTAAACATGTCCTCTATCTATCTATGCACTGTCGAAATAAAAAGATCGATTTTGTCGATACTTTATAGACATGTACTTATTACGTAAAAATATTAGCGCTTGATTAACTTTAATAGCCAATTTTCAAGAAAATGTACTCTTTCATATTACTGTATAATATTTCCTATTAACAATATAAAATTTCTACTAATAATATAATGTTATCTAATTCTAAGAGAGAGAGAGAGATAATAAAAAAAAATTATTAAAGAATTCGAAAACAAATTTTTCTCATTCAAATCATATCTCATTATTATAAACTATCTAATTATTATTATTATCAAATTTATATTAGTGTGTTATTGTAATAGGCTATTTTCTCTTATATATACATATACGTATACTTATAGAATGTAATTTATAAGAAATTGTTTTTTTCCATTCCCTTTTCTTGTTTCGCAGGGGTATCAATGTTATACGTATATCTTTATTTTCTTTTCGAATCTACATATGCATCCCCCATGGAGAAAAGGTTTCCACGAGCATATTGTATTTTCAATAACTCACCTTTTTCCTCTCGCCGTAGGATGGCGACCAATGCTTAGCTTGGGCAGAACTAGCAACGCCGGCGCCATCCAATTTATTCGCTTACAAAAGAATTTCAGATCTCGTTTTCGATTACCATGTCAACGACACGAGCGATTTTGCGTACTAGTAACATCACTACGAATCGAGGTGGGAGATATAACTCACATCTACTTTCAAATCCCTTCGGACACCCTACCTTCAATTTATTTTTATATCAATGCTACGTATATACTATACATGTGCATACTACTGTGGTAATAACATCAGAGAAAATAATATTATCTTTTTCCCTTTTTTTTTCTTTTTTATTTATCTATTAATTATTAGTGGCTCGGGGAAAAAGTGAATAAATATTAGAAGAATAAAATATCTCGACTTTTCTCATAATAGATCTAAATGTATTTTACTTTTTATTTTTATGTACAAACAATTAAGAATTCGTTATACGAAATATAACTGTGCAGAAGATAAAAAAGTATACATACGCATGCGCGCGCGCGAACGATGCGACTTCATGCATAAAACTTGCAAAGAAAACAAAGATTTCGTGAATCCTTCGAAGAAGGTGTTGGCTGAACTCCAATTTTTCCAAGCCAACAAAACGTAAAACGTTGATAACTGTGTGACGAGTATACTTGTCATGAAGAGATGGAAATTTTTAATGTTACAAGTATACTGTTTAAGCGGAGAAAAATTATCTTCAGTTATTTTATTTCGAATTTTAACGATAATTAAAAAATAATAGGAAACATCAAACATTTTGAAATATTTCGAAATAATAATAATAAAAAAAAAAAAAATACAAAAGTATAAAAGAATAATGACTAAAGAACGCATAAAACGGTGAGTGAAAAATAAGAGACATATAGATAATACATTTTTTTCCAGAGGATTCAAAAGGACCGACGAATTTCATATGTAGGCGGGAGAAATAATCGTACAAAGCTTTTTACGCTTTAAAAGTTATGATTAAAGAACCGTTATTGAAATTTTTCATAGCATCGCTACGTACGAGCGAAAAACGATTTGATCTTTTTCGCCCCTTTTTTTTTCCGATCAAGCTCTTTCTATACGATAAAAAATTAAACTAATATCGTCTGGATATCACTGAACTTTCATGGTATTTATGGAAAATTGTTTTCTTCCCTCACGGAAATAATTAGACGAAGAAAGGAAAACAAGAGGTAGATACAACTCGATTAAGTATAATCGATACTTTTTTTGCATTTCCATCATTTACTTCCTTTGTTTCGTTCTTCAATAAATTGACATGAACATTTTCTCGGAGAAAAAAAATCTCCTTTGTTTTTACTTTTTTAATAAATACAGAGAGAAAGAGAAAAAAAAACACGCATTTTTATCGATAAAATGAAATACCGAAGTTATAATATTTGCAAACGAACGATTTAACGAACTCATATTAAAACGGTAAATTTTAAATATAATTAAACTTGAATAATTTCGAATGTTACTAATCAATTAGATCATTAATCATTTTCCTGATATTTCGTTAAGTTTCTCAGATATTCGTGTATTAAACTTTTTAGGATAACAAGAACATAGGGAATTCCCAATGGCCGTGCATAATAAATGACTGGAAACGATAGTTGTAATACGTCGCAAAAGCCATTTAAAACTTTGATGTATTAGTGAGCGATGGGATTTGATCGAGTTTACGTAAGGTTCAAATTAAACGATGAAAAGTATAATATACCTGGAGATTAGGTGGGCAGTGATCCAGAAGTTCTAACATGTGCCTGATGTTCTGCGCATCTTGTATCACGAAGTTCAACTCCATGTCGAACTCTCCGCCCACGAGCTGTAAATACAAAAATGTATTCATTAAAAATCATTGTTAATACTGTATTAATGCAAAGTATTCGGAGGATTAAAATAATATAAGCTGTTTTTTTCTTTTCAGAATTTTAATAAAGATACCAACTTTATTTTCGTAGAAATTAAATGGTACAAAGGAATTAATATTTTATTGTGCAAACACATTTTTTAAAATGATCTATAGCCTCCTTAGATGTTCTTAAATGGAGGGTCGTATTTATTTGTTGATACTCGAATAGCTTTTTGATATCTCCGGAAAGCGCAGTTTCAGGCTTCAATTCGGATTCATTCTTGCATACGTATCGCATGCATAGCCAACTCGATTTCCAGTCAAATTCACGATCGAGTACTATAATATCAGACTTGCTCGTACGTAAACTGATTTATAAAAGAATTTCTCAATGTCATTGAGGCATGAAAATCAGTCAAAAGTCAAGTGACGATCATTCTTTGCAAACTCGAATATGATCAAACTCTAACATTAAACTCATTTCAAACTCTATTAATTTTGATTTTGATTCAAATTGAGAGAAAGAAAGTTTTAGAACTTCATTCAGTTGTAAAAATTATTTCGTGAAAATGTCGGTACAAACGGGGCTTAAGAAAAAAACAATAAAAAGAATGAAATAAACTAAAATAATATAAAATTAACAACTCTATCAATGAATTTCATTTTGATGCATTTACACGCTCACAAAAGTTCTTTTGGGATCGTTAATGGATTACAAATATTATATATATATATATATATCGATTGTAAATCATTTATGACGAGATATCAAAGAGATGACTATACAATAAAACACATCCGTGCGTGATATTTTATGAGGATGAGAGGATACGAGTTTTACGTTTATTGGTCACTGATAAAAAGAAAAAAGAAGATAAAGATAAAGAGAGAGAGAGAGAGAGAGTATAAAACTTGTGGCTGCTTGTATATATAGATAAATACAACAGAGAAACTGCCGCCATTTTCAATGGAGTTCAACGTTGGAAAAACATGTTCATTTTAAAAACCCAATACTACGACGTTTCGATAATTCAACAAATAAAAAGATTCTAGAAATGTAGAAGAAAAAAAGGGAATTAAAGTTTTCATTTTACTTCGGCAACAATCATTACTTCTTTTAGTTTCGAAGGATACTTAAAAAAGTAAAAAGATTTTACCGCGTGGGAGTAATAACGCTAAACTCGAAAGCGATTACTTCTTCCGTCTATATTTTCTTTCACGGTCAACAAACTTCGAATGTTAGAAACAACTTATACATCCGCTGCGCCACTGTTCCTTCCGATAAATTTCACTTAATGTTTCTTCCAACGATATTTTTACCTTTTTTTTTTCTCTCTCTCTTTCTATTTATCTTCTTCTAGAAATTCGATGCAGATAGGATAAAAGATTCGAAAAATTTTATCTAAAAAAAAAAAAAAAAAAACAACAAAAAAAATGCCTTTTTATTAGGCAATGAAAAATGTATTCTTATATCAATGTATAATCAATTATCAAATACAAGTGAACAATATTATTATCAATTAAAAAAATTTGTTAGAATTGTCTAAAGTTCATCATTATTGGAATTAAATCGAGACAGACGAATTCAAAGTCCTTTCTGTTTGAAAGGATTTATATACTAAATCGTTAAACCGGAAATGCTTGACAGGGAGACCGTAATTTCCGGGAGAGTATCCTGTGCTTTTATTTCTGAACAGGCCTTCTGCCGAATATCCTATCAACTTCTATCTCATTCTTCCATTCTCTGCTAGTATCGATCATCGAAGTTGGTTCCCTTTGGTAACACAGAGCCATGCTTCTATGGCGACTAGGTTCGATAACTTTTACGATCGAAGACGAATGGTAACGACGTCATCTCTTCGCGAAACGAACGCTCGTAACGATAATTTCGAGTGGTGCGATAGGGCAGAACTAAAACAACTGCCACCACTACTTTTTCCCTTTTCATAGTACTGTCCTACTTTTATCTTTACTATCGAGAATCTGATAAACATTCTATTTATTTCCTACTACCATTGCAAAAAGTAATAGTTTTTAAGATTTCCCGAAAACATTATTAAAACGAATTTAATATGGAAATGTATTATCGTGATAAATTTCTAAAGTAAAGACAATATTCAAAATGTATATCTGATAATTGCAAATTGTTAATAATAATAAATAGGAGAGAGAGTTTGTATCGCGTGATTTTTTCACTTGAAATTATTTTAATTTATCGAAACATTTACATACCCCTTTTACGTTTCTTAAATCAATAACAAAAAAAATCAAATGTATTTCAAATGTGTGATATTAAAAATAATATCGAATCTCGACAGACTGTAGAGAGGCATAGTAAATACTTTGAAACTGAAAACCACAGGAGAAATCAGCTTGTAGGGATTTGAAGGACAAATCCACTGTAGGGTGATGCCTGTTTTGAAAATCCACGTTGTCACGTAGATACACTTTGTGAAAATCTTTCATCCCCTTGGGTAAAATAAGTCTCGTCTCACGAGTACAAGCGTAGACGGCTATCGACTATGAGGGTAGTACAAAGTATGACGGCTTCGTGATTAGGTGAGAAAATAAAGGGCGTTGCCGGTGGTACTTCAAATGAAAAGATAGTCGGCTAGCTGTAAAAAAAATTAATTAATGTACTGCTATTTCTTTTATTTTTGTTGAGAATATTATAAACAAAGGGTAGCCAGAGTCAATTATTTTAAAGTTTGCTTAATAATTATTAATAATATTAAAACAAAGAAAAATATATAATTATATGTAGTAGGTGCACAACTTTGCTTCCACCATTTTTAACGGCGTTTTAAACGTTTCTGATTAAATTTTGTTTTCGTTACTTTGAAGAAAATCATTTTCTTTTATAATATAATATATATATAAAACGCTTTGATTGTATTTTATTATTAAAAATAATTCTTATTCCTATTCATGTCTTTGTGGTCCAACTATGAAAAAATTTCACGTAATAAAGTTCAAACAAAGAGTGAAGACACATCAAACAAGGTGTGAGAGCTTCTCATAAAATTTCATTTGCACATGACACTTGCACACGCATACACACTTCAAATATAGAAATACGCAACAGTTGTAAAGCATATATACCTTCTTACACGAACTTTCTATGGGATAGACGAGTTCACAAAATCTCAAAGTGTCAGTTATCGTTGCTTGTTTACTTTAAGGTGTTTACCTTTGCATTGTTTACGTTATAACGTAAGCAGATTTTCTAACGAGAGACTCATGGGTAGAAAGAATTACAATTTTAAACAATGTTTAGTAAAATTAATCGTTTACAATTAATTATAAAATTTTATCCAAATGTACTTAAGTTCTAATTAAAAATATGACCAAATATTAATAGACAAATTTATGATTAATATTTATGATAATTGAACAAATAAACAAATAAATGATTAAACAAAAATATTACAAAAATTGATAGTTATTGTAATATAGAAAGTAACGACAGTATTCCACTTCCTTTCATTTCTACTTTACAAAGGAAATGCAACATTTAATTTGTAGACTTTAGAGAGTTCAATATAAACACGAGAAACTTCCAAGAGGGTAATGAGTTGTTTTCATCCAGCATTTTATAAAGAGCTCTTTCCATCGAGACTGAAGCAATTTCTCTACTATATATACTCGACTTTTTCGCGTTTGGTGGTAAAAAAAAAAAAAAAAATAAATAATATTTATATGCAGATATACATAATCTTAACGATAAAGCGATAAGATCTCGTCACTTTATCGAAGTTTAAAGAGCTAAAGGCGTAGCCAAAGTTTATCGGAAAATCGATATGCCTCTTGTTCGAAGGAGTTCCCGGTGGTATTTGAAAACCGATAGAGAAACTCCCTTCGCGCTGTTCACGCGGAAAGTCTCGATCGAGTTACTTCAAAGGCGTTTCGCAGCTTGTTTGCGCGGTTTGAAAGCTTTTCAATTGGCTCTCGAGAATGTATAACACCTGAACGCGTCAAACGCAAAACTCAGCACTTTATACGCCATAGGATTCGTGACCATAACTGAAGAAAATAGCCTCTAACGCTTTCTTTTGTGTCGAATATTGTCTACGATCGATCTTTTGTGGATTCGATATGACACCACTCGAAACATGAACGAGACAACGATTTTCTTAAAAGGCGAAATGAAATTCGAAACTAATTGATGCTTCTTCCAAGTAAATTTAACGTATACTTTTCATCAAATAAAAACATGATTTCTCGAGAAAAGAAAAATCGATAAACGGTTCGCAGAAAATGGCGAAAAATATCAGAAAGTCTTAAATATGAAGGAAAAAACGGTAATGTTCAAAGATAACGTCGTCTATTGCGATATTCCGAACATAGGTAAACCTATAATGGCGAGTTCAGTGATACAGATATCATATATACACATACTATATACATACGTACATATATATCTACTTGCGGATATATGTGTTATGTATGCACTATCGGACTACTACAAAGTGATCACTAACCTTTGATGTATTATCTCAAATGGCTTTGAAGATATGTTAATGCATATCTAATACGATAGTTTTCAGATAAATGAATTATCATTTTTAACATTATAAATAAAAGACATAAATTCAAAATGATACATCTAATTATAAAACAAAAACATATAATAGATATACAAAAAAATATATTAATCGTTGGAATCTATCGGAATATCAACGTATTGTATAATAATTTAGGTATCGTTCAAAAATACTTATATATACATATAAATTTATCCAATGAAACGAAAAGAAAAAAAACTTTCATTGGAAATATTTTTAGAAAATGTTCTCGTAAAACGATAGGAATAACGAACACCAGTAAAAAAAAGTTAAAGTTCATGGAAACAGTCGACCTTTGCGATATGCCGCGGCGAAGACAACGACCTATATGACGTAGTTTAGAATCGAGTATTATCGATGAGAGAAAGATATTTATATATATATAGAGTGAGAGAGAGAGAGAGAGACAGACAGATAGACAGACAGAGACAGAGATAGAAGGGAGAAGCCAGTGGTCCGTTTCTGGTAGGATGGATAGGATGCTGCTGACGTATACCAGAGCGATCTCAACCGCACGACGTATTTATCCGGGAACATGGTCGATCTGCATCGAGAGATCCGTTGCATGCCGTGCGACAGCCATGAGTTTGCATATATATGCACTACGAGAGAGAGAGAGAGAGAGAGAGAGAGAGAGAGATAGAGAGAGAGAGAGAGAGAAAGAGAAACAGTTATTCGATCGATCGGCCACGAGGTCGAGACTTTGTCTTGAACATATTTACATGTTGACACGAGGAATACGAATGTGTATGTCTTGTTACCCGAATCTCTGACTTTCTGTGACAAGCGAAAGGAACCGTGATATAATCGACAACCAAAAGAAAGATAAAGTTAGAGAAATAGATATAGATAAAAAAAGAAAAGAAAAAAAAAGAAAAAAGAAAGGAAAGGAAAGGAAAGAGAACGATCTGTTCGAATCTTTAATGCACGCCCGGAGCATATGATTCGTTTCTCTTCTACTATTTCCCTCTCTATCTCTTTGTCAAATACCTTTTTCTATCTATAAAAAGGAAAAGAATATATATATATATATATATATATATATATCTCTTTTGTTTTCTTTCTCTTTTATTCTACGAGCATGAAATTTTACCTTCCTATTTTTCCTCTCATGCAAAAAGTTCCCCATCTGATCTCTCGCACCTTATCGTGACTCTTTTGCTTAGATCATCTACGCACGAATACCAAACTAATGATATCGTTTTTTCTTTTTTTCTTTTTTAACCAGTTTTCCTTTCTTTTTTCTCATGCCTATTTTTTTTTTTATCAATTTACATTTTTCACAATCGGTAATGTTTACTAGAAAAAGTTATGTCTTTTTTTTAGTTAGTTTTTTTTTCTAAAACATAACAAATAAAAAACAAAACGTTCGTCTATATTCATTTTTGTAAAGAATAATTTCAATTTCTTGCATTTCGTTTATGCATCATTTATCCGGAACTGTAAATACGTTTTTATTCTCGAGTTTTTATCTCTTCTTTCTATAATGAATAGTTTTCTGATTTGTTCTTTTTTGTTTTATAAATTTTCCGTAGGATTCATTTTTTTGATTATTATTTCTCATCACGATCTTTTATTTCTGTAACTTTGACTATAATTCGTTTAACGTTTTTTCTCGTTCTTATTTAATTATCTTAAAGCTTTCATACCTTCCTTCTATTGTTTTCTTAAATTTTTGTAATTTTGTTTTTTGCAATCTACGTTTCATTCGTTTTTCTTTTCATTCCTATATTATTATTATGAATCATTCTCTCTTATCTCTCTCTCTCTTTTTTCATCCATTTTACGTTTTCTTTAGACATCTTATTTCAATGTTACCGACAAACTACGTCTTTGTGCTACCATTGTTATTTTCCTACTTCGACATACTATTGTATATTTTGCATCTATATTTTATATAATTACCATGTACTTCGAATAGTAAACAAAACCGTTAGTATCTAAAGCCCAACTCGGTACTTCTGCTGGTTATGGGAACAATGAGCTTGCGAACGTGCACCGTGAAATTAAACATCCTTGTATTGTCTCTACTTACTCTCTTGTTTGCGAATGATAGTACTTCTGTAATTAATATGATATATCTCTGGTGGGCCGGCAAAAGAGTATAAGTCAAAATTATTAGTTTTCCAGTGAAGCACACTTATAATACTTTAAGTGCAATATAAGATCATGAAAATTTTCAATGCGAAACTGGATAATGTACGACTCGTCTCATTGGATTTACAAAATATAGATGTTACGTAAAAACGTAACGAAAAGATTAAATCGAACGGTATATTTATCGAGACCGTATGGAACTCGAGAAATCGTACCTTCAGATGCAAAGGGGGTATCACAGCAACATTCCTGGAAGCCATAAAACTAGCAAACAAACAGATCTCCACTATCACATCTATGAAAAACATCAACCTGAGGGTGGACTTTCCTGTTATTGTACAGTAAACTCAGAAAAGGGATGGCAATCATCTTCCCGATATAAAAACCCTTAAAAGAAGCACATCATCATTAGAACATCTATCATCATTATCAGAACAGCAAGTAAGCACATCATCAAACCTTAAGTCAACAATCATTAGATCTGCAGAGCAGATAACAGCAGCAATCAGCATCAAGCAACATACAACGGCATTTTGCGATTACCACAATAGACACACGTAAATTATGATCGATTTAGAAGAATTCTTTTTTCTTTTTTGAAAATAATAATTTATATAATTATTAAACTAAATTTTAAAACAAAATTGTATAACTCAACTTATTGTATATATATATTATATATATGATACAATAATACATTTTATATATTGTAACTCAACTAACTAAAATTATAAATTATAAAATATAACCCATAACAGAGTGCTTTTCTACAGAGTAGTAATAAAATTGATACGGTGTTATGATATACAGCTCCTGGGGTTGTAAAAATAAATCGAACCTCAGTATTCTATAAAAATGTCAAAACAAAATTCTACGAGCAATTGCTGGAACATCGTGACATAAAAAAAATAGTTGCATTCACCAAAATCTAGTGATAAATGGAAGTATAAAAATATTCGGCAAATATTTCATTAACGAGAGATTATACTTACAACATCCAAATTCTTAAACCTCAAAGTTGTATATATATAATCCCAAATATAAAGAAAATATAAAAATTATATATATAGATAATACATTAAAATATAAAAAATTTATATTATCCCCGCGCGACATATATATAAAATAAATATTTATTTAATTTAAAAAAAAAAAAGATCTTCCATTTATTACACACATTTTTTTTCTCGTGTATGCTAGTCAAATAATCAAAAATTCAGCCAAAGTAGAAACCAGAAAATAACAAAACAGATAAGAACTGAAAGGATAAAAGAAGGAAAACGATTTGAAGAAAAATCGATGACGATTTCAATTGAATTTCAGGAAACATTTGAAAACTCATTGGAGGATATATTGATTTTCGTAATCTTTAATCGGGGAAACTTAGTTCACTGATCGAGAATAAAAAGGATCATTTAATTTCGACCAAGTTTAATGGTAGCTCAAAAGAAAATTGCGTTTCAGTGGAGTAGATAGAGAAAATTGTATGTGGTTCGAAAAGCGCTAGGTATGCCGTAACGTAACGACGACGGTTCACTACCTAAATCTATTTGGGTCGAGAGAAACGACGGCTAGTGTACATTGTTCCTCGAGATTCGAGGCCTCTGAAACTGGTAAAGTGGATTCTCTCTGGAACTATAAGCCGTGGCTTATTTTGGCGGGGACATTTGCAAACGGCATCTCTGGGAATTTCACTCGACTCGTTCTCTCGATAGTTCATTTTTATTTTTCTCTCTTTCTCTAACCCCTCCCACCCTTCCTTCCTCTCCTCATCCTCTCTCTCTCTCTCTCTTATTGTCAGTTGGTCGCTAGGTCGATCTTCCATCTTTCCATCTCACCCGCTCACGTCAGTCCTTTTCAACGCAACGACTTCCTTGACTTAACTTCCTTTTCCTCTATTTGCTTTCCTCGTTTTTCCAACTCTCCTCGTTTTACGATCCTTAAAAAAGACCTAACCTTTTTAGTTTTCATTTTCGTTTGACTTTTCTCTTGCCAGCTAGAAAACGACTGCAAATTCTTTTCCCTTTTGTCGAAACTCATTTCTATAGGTTTTTTCAACTGAGACGACGACTGGAACTTCGAAATAGTTTAAAGCTTGTTTCTCCATCAAATAGAGAGAAACGAAAAAGAAGAGAATGAGAAGAGAGAGAGAGAGGGAGAGAGAGAGAGAGAGAGAGAGAGAGGAGAGAAGGATCGAAAAGAAAAAAATTTCTCAATTTAATTTTCTTTCACGAGAAACGTCGTCGGCGAGAAAGAAAGTTTATTTTGTACAGTGAAATTATACGAAATCGATTTCTTAGAAGGGGGAAAAAAAAAAAAAAAAGAAAAAACATTAGGGAGTGATTCGATGACAAGAAGAGATGGAAAATATTCCATAGAAAAGTTGCCGGTGTTCAATCGTCATGCATCGAGAAGATGCAGCAAACATAAGCGAATTCCTCGATGATTTCCAATAGAGGTTCTCATTTCTTTTTTCATTTTTTATTATTTCGAATTCTTGTTATCCGTGCACTCGCGAAGAATAGCAAAAAAATTTAAATATCGAGCCTTTATCGAAAATCGATCGACCCACCCACGATTATGCTATTCGTTTATTCGATATTTTATTTCGCGTGAAGGTTCGAAGGAAATACAACTATTCCGAATGGAATTTTTTTTCCGATCAAATCGGCTTTGCGCGGAATGTTATCTCAACAATGATACCTATATTCCGTGTTTTTTTCTTTTCTTTTAAATTTCATATTCATTATAATGGAATAATATATGTTTTATTTATAAAATTATATTTTATCTTTTTAAAATACAAGTCATAGCCATGTAAAAAGAGAACAATGAAAGTCGTCGAAGTAAGCCTTGCAAAATCTAATTGGTACGTACGATCTCTCGGTTCATTGCACGGTTCTTGAAAGCTCAGAGATTCTCACAATCAACTTGATCTCGCTCAAGAAAAGAAAGGGAGCAAAAGGGACGATATTAAAACCAGCCCGATGAGTTTCTTTCTTGCGTTCCTTCGCGAAGTAAGAATGAAAAAAAGAAAATAAAAAAAAAAGAAAGAAATGAGAGGGAGAGAGAGAGAGAGAGGGGGGAAAAAAAAAGAAGGAAAGAAGACAAAAATGGAAGGGGACAAGAAGAATAAGAAAAAAAAGAAAAAGAAAAAGAAAAAAGAAAAATACGAGTCTTTCCTATCCTCTTCCGTCCTTTTTCCTTTTTTACTTTTCCATTCCCAGTTGCTTTCCTATTCTTTCTTACACTCGCGTTCTCCGTCGGCTCGACATCCATATTTAAGATGCGTTCTTCCTAATTAGGCCGCCATCTTGGCGGACTCGAAATTCACGAGCATTGTTCTCCCTCGTCCGGGTCGCGTGTTTTTCGTGCCATTTCAGTCGACTCGAACTCTACGAATTTCTCATTTTCGGCTCCAATTTTCCTACCCTTTCTCTTTTTTCCTTTCTTTTCTTTTCTTGTTTTATTTTCTTTTTTTTTTGTTTCTTTTCACAAAATAAAACTCGAACTATAGTATACTTTTCATTTTTTTCGTTCTTCTCACCATGCGTAAGCGGTCTAACAATAAGTGAATCGTTTTAACGTTGTTTTATCTAACAAACTTATAATTAATAACGCGATAACGAGTTTATATGATATTATTATTTAATGTATTATTATTTAATATTATAAATAAGTAAATAATTTTTCCATGCAGATATAATATTCGTTACTGATTATGTTATCGGTTATTAACACTATAACTGCGATGCACTTTAGCAGTAAACGTACCCGATGCTTCATGTGTACTTATGTTCATCTATCACAGCGGATCAAATCACTCGAATTACGATGTGTATGTATAACCAAAAATATATTAAATAAGAATATTCTTGACTTATAAAACAGCACTATAACTTGTAAGAAATTTTGCCAGTATATTTAAATAGGATCATTTGATCTGACGCGTGGTAGGTTTATTAGTATTATTTTCGAACTATCAAATTAGGTAACTCTATATATGCACTTATGTCGGTGTTCATTACTACATCTTAATAAATTTATATATCGATGAATATGTTTGAGCATGTATATATGTATATATATGCCTTTAGATTTTCAAAATGTTAATAAATTTTTCTTATATGATATTAATGTTCGTCAGTAATTAATAAGCATTAAGGTTTCTTACGTTGGTCTCTGACCTTTAGTTCGTTTGCCTGTCTTAGACTGAATATCAGTCGATTTAAGCCGAAAATGTCAAAGAGAATTCTCTCCTCCTATCTGATTTTAAAGATCGATTATGGTTACGTTAAAACCTTAAGAGATGTAGAACGAACCACGTAGTTATTCTCTGTGTGGCTTTTAAAATCCATAAAGTAGACCGCAACCGTTGATGGGAATGTTCTCAAGTGGTTTACACGTTTCTCAAGTTACTTCAACATCCACGGTCCATCGTTGGAAATATAATCCAGATATGAGCAGACCTCTAAGACCTCTTCTAGAATATAACTTGTACTAAAGTAACCACACACCAGGATAAGAATTCATACAAAAGCAGAGAACGGTCGAACGAAATTCTTGTGAAATATAACGTTTTCGCGTTTAGATAAATATTTCCTAAATAGTAGCAGATGTGAAAACGTTAAAAAACGTAAGCCGATTAACCAAACTAAAAATACAACAAAATATATACACTATATTTTTCCTACGTTCTTGTGTATGTGTAAAAGCATATTTTAATCCCGTAGAATCAGACAGGAGTTTTGGTGAAAACCTAAAATAAATACGTTAAGAGAGAGAGAGATTATTTTATCAAATTTTTTATGCGCACTTTCAACTTTTAACAGGATATTTCGACGAATTATTTTTAACTTCAATGCACTAAAATATTCCATCTTCCAAATAAAACTAATAAATGCTTAGTTCTCGTCTCGTCCGTTCCATTCATCTCATTTTCCCAGAGTTAAACTAAGGTTGAAGTAAACTTTCAACTTATCGAAAGGTATTACTGACTATAAGAAGAAGAAAACGCGACAAACTCTCAAACGTTAAGACTTTCGTTCTAACATTAATGAGCTTTTCTTATAGATATTATTTTCTCTACTCGTAGAAATTTTTCCTTGTTATTACCAATAATATTATCTCAAATCTCATTTATTTCTTTTATCAAAAGTATCGTAATCTTTATTTCACAAATCAATCATTTCTACAATTATTAATCGAGATAATAGCACGTATATTAATATTCCTCAACTGGTATCAGTAAGTACATTGAACAAAATGATAATTCTGAATTATAAATCAAATCGTTTTTATTTTGAACACGGTTTATATTTAAGTTTAAAACAAAAAATGAATTAATTATCTTTTTATTATCTTTTTTACGGGTACGTGTCACTTATCTACCTTCTCATGTCAAATCATATTTAATCAGTTTTTAGAGTAAATAAATTCTGAAAATAATCTCGAACCTTTCTCAATATAGTTCAATACTTGGTAGGTGAAATTATTGTCGAAATCATCATACTCGAAGCTAAAAGATTTCGGTAAGCAAGTTCCTAAGAAATATCATCTACAATCATCAACAATTCTAATAACTTTCACCCTCTTAGGTCTTCTCATTCGTGTTACCTTCGGCACGTGGCGTAGTCCTTCTAGTTCTTCACATTTGCCCCTTCTCTGTTCTCGCGAAACTCTCTTAGCTTAATTAATGAAACTCATGTCACGCTGCAAGCAGAAAGCTTGCCGACTTCAAGCTTTAACGAGTGTTGTACGTCGGCAAAAGGGTTATACGAGCTTTTCTTCCCTCTATTTTTTTTTGTTCTTTTTTTTTTTTTTATTTCTATCTTCCTTTGATGCTAGTCAATTAGTTTTATTGTCACTTTCTCTTAGTACGGTGTATTAAATAAATAGAGAGAACTAAAAGTCGAATGATATAGGTAGAGAAAATTATACTATCGATTTTAACGACCTTCTCTCTTTCTCTTTCTCTCTATCTCTTTCTATTTCATTCTGGATGACCTACAAAAGTTTCCACCTTTTCAGAAAGAAGCGAAAAGCGAGTTAGTACTCGAACACCGCTACGAAAAAGTATCACCGAGTTTCCCTCGTCAAAGTAGAAATTTTGCTTGGCAAGAAATGAGGGAGCTCGTATTTCCCATAAGTCGCTCACCCCTTTCCGTTTTTCTCGCCGCTTGCACGCGTTCGGCTAGTTATTACGTCTCACGTCGAAGCATTTCGCAGTTGAAGCTTTTGGCGCTCTCCACGGATGCTTACTTTCCGCTTGACATCCTTGAAAGTTATTCGGTCGGACGGATCTTCCTACTACCTTGACGAATTCAAGTACACTTATCGTATCATTATATATTTCAACTATAAAAAAATCAAAATTGACTGATTTCTTTTTTATAATTTATATCCATGTTATGAGTACGCTTATCTTTTAACTATTTTATCATCGTTAACGAGGTATTGTCGTTCGTTTGAGTACAAATTAAATTGTATAAAGAAAAAGAATAAAAAAAAAAAAAAAAAAAAAAAAAAAAAAAGTAAAAATACATAAATGCATTCAACGTGTATGTAGACATTTTCAATTTTGTACTAACGAGTTTTGAAAGAGGGACAAAGAAAAGATTTTCTTTCATAGCTTCATATAAAACTAACAACTCTGTTGATGACGTTCTGCCATAATAGAAAGAGAAAAAATAGAGATAGGTAGAGTAGTAGAATGTAGTTAAAGAGGTATGTCGATCTAGGACGGACAGGACAGAGAAAGAGAGAGAATTTTGAACATTTTCCGTGTTCGTTCGGTAGTAAAATGTTACATTGGACCTGGTAACGCCGGTGGAAAAGTTTTTCGCGATGCATGTCGAACATATAAAACTCGTAGACCGGTGCAACGGAACTTATTGATTGCACCGTCATATAGGAGGAGAGCGAACTACATAGGACAAAAATAGAAAGAGAAAGAGAGATGTTGTTCGAGCTATTACTCTGCCTTTTCGAAGCCATTTCTGTGTTCTCGTAAATCCGTAGAACGATGACTGTTCCACTTTTCAAATTATATGTATAGGCATATATATATATATCGATTTAATGTCACAAAACCCAATTTGTGAATGAAATAAGTAATAAAGTTTAGTTAATTTTTTTATGTTGGAAAAATTACTGAGATTTGTATACAATTTTTATTACATTTCAAATCGTAAGTGGGTAGCATAATTAATAACCTTATATAAAATATTATTCTCTCGTATTTCCTATTCACATTTTTAAAAAGAAATCATTTGTATCGTACATTAATGTCTGCGTGAAATGTATCAAATGCGTAATTTTTTTTTTCCATAGCATTGAAAAGAAATGTTTCTCGATGGTACTATTCATGAAGTAAAATAAGAAGCTGAGGGATAAGATAAAACACTGAATTATATAAATGTAAAATTTCGAATAAACGCGAGCAAGGACGTTTATAATGTTTGAAAGTAGAAAGTAAAACAAAGTTTGAATCATTTTGCTAGGTAGAAACCGTAATAAACCTGCATGAAACTCATTTAAGCTCTTTATGAATGTTTTCTATCACTGAGATTTTTTTCCTCATAATTATTATTATTAATTATTCATTAAATATTCTCTCCTCCAATAGATGAGAATTCATTCGTGACCATTTACCTACCATACTTTGTTGAAAAAAAAGCCTTTGTTTTAACCACTCGATTTTGAGTGACTCAAAACTGAATAAAACACGCTCGTTTGTTCCAAAAACGCTTTTCGGTTCGATGCACCGACCGTAAGAAGAGAATCTAAACAGTGCACTAAAGTGAAAACTAGGTCAATGTGTGCATTTAAGTGATTTACGTTTAATAAACATTACGTACAGTCAGCGAATTAAGAAGATAAGCGACCGTTAACGATAACGTATTTTTGAATAAATATGAATACTACTATGTTAATTATTTGGAAATGAAACAATGATTCATTAAACTAATATCTGATCAAACGAATAAAAGTGACAATTATTTTGTTATTTTATAATAAGAAAGCTGATTCATTTTTCGTTTAATTCGATAGACTTGAATCCAATATTAATAACCGATATCAGAAATGTAGAGAAATTCTAAGTGATCGTTTACCATTTCTTACAACCCCTGTCGAATATTATACGAACGAGGAATACGACGTGTCATCACGTTCACATTTTCCAATCTCAACGCGGGTACATACGTACGAATCACCTTAATCGAAAATGGCTGTCAACATGATATACGCGTTCGTGGAATGAAATATCAGCTTAAAAGGCCATTTTCAATTTCGACAAAATGTAGACACAAATTTCCCCCAAGTGTACATCGTTACAAGCACGATTATTAACTTTAGGATCTTTTTAACACTAAACCTATCAACAGTTTATGGATACCGTTATCGATTCAATGACCAAAATTAAATTTTGTTTTAATTGAATTTAGGTAATAGTCAATTTTGTATTGAATTAAATAATATATAAAACCATTTTTTTTCGATATTTTATAATTATCGTTATATCAAATGAAGAAAAGCAATAGCACACATTCAATGTAGAATTATGATTTATAATTTAAAACTGGTTATTTAATCGGTCGTAGCTTAATGTAAAATACTTAATAATACAAATTTACTATTAAAAAATATGCTGATTAATTTTATATGTCTTCTTCGTTAAATATTATTTACGATAAATGCATTCACACAAAGTGTTAATAGTTATGATTTTCGTATTTTATATTAAATTTATACGATTCACAAATAAGTTGGTGAAGAAAATAGAAAATGTATTTAAAAGAAATGATTAATAATCAATTAACAAATGACTCGCAAATTAATTTTAATGGAACATAACGTAAAACAAAATTTTCTGTACAGATTCAGAGATTATTAGCCGGACGTTGTATTATAGTCGATCGCATAATCCGTTGAAAGTGCAAAGGATTAACAACTTCACAATTTCCATTGATTTCACTTTATTCATTATGCATTCGAAATCATATGTACATTCCGTTATTCCATTAAAATCGTTAAAACGTTGTTTGGCACGCGCTTATTCGCGAAATTTTGAAAAGCTTTCAAGTATGATAAATTTGATTGAATTTTACACGAAGAGTCATGCTTGCATCATTGTTAAGAAGACCAAATCGAAGGTTAAATGGAATATATTCATAAATGGGTATCCTCTTCAGAAATAATTCAACAATGTTATAATATCTTTTTAAATTATTAAATTCATAATGCATGAACAAACGTACGTTTACAAATGTTTCCAATTAAAGAAATTAATTAGACCGAAATTTAATTCGTTTCAAATGACCGAGTTACGCCTATTTTTTATTTACAATCACCACTTCTAATTATAAAACGAAATAATACTAAAAGGTCATCGAATGAAGCTCGATTAAAGTATTACTGCGTGCAAATTAGTATCTACATAAAAAGCGGGTAAAAAAAATTAAAAAAGAAAACAAACAAAAATAAAAAAAGAAAGAAAAAAGGAAACAAGAATGTTCCAATTACAATCAAGTGAAACTTTTGTAGTGAGTTCGATCGATTCGATAATTAACGAAGAAAGTAAAGAGTCTTTGACCGAATTCATGTGAGCCACATTGGGCCGGTATTTCAAGGAGTAGTCGGAATTCAGTTATTCATAGTTTATAATGACATCGAGAGAAATAGAAAGAGAAATAGGATGAGAAAGAGGGAGTGTGGGTTGCTAGTGATCGAATGCATTGCCTCAAGTGGCTCATTTCAACGCAGTGAAATTTACTAGTAGTAGCTCGATTCAAGTTGAAGGAGAAGCCGACAAGCATAGGTACGCCCTTTGTCCTTATTCACATTGAAATTCTCATAGGACCCTTCTTTACATTCACCTCGTTGAATCTTTCGTTTTCTGCTTTTCTACATTCAGTTCATTCATTTTTCCGCTCCCTTTCACCAAAAGTTTCATCTTTCTTTGAATAATTATATTTTGATATGCTTCAGAAAAACTATTTGAAAACAATTCTTATCTTACGTAAGATGTCTGAAGATTTTATGACCTAATTTTTTCGCAAATTATTATTTATAGATATTGAAAAAAAGTTTTTGTATAGAGAATGTTCCGTTCATTGTTGGAAAAAGTAAAGGAATTTGTTGCAACGGAAAATTCCTGACCATGTTGACCAACGATAAAGATACCTGAGGGTAGATTTTTACTGAAAGGATATATTATATAATATTTACTTATATTAGTTTACAACGGGGTACCTTTCCATCGACAAACATCCAACGATTTTTTTGCTATCTATCTATAGGTATCGCGTTGTAAATTCATAAATGTGTAACCTACTTATTTCCGAAAAACAATTAATTTAAGAGTATAATAAAATTCATTTTATATGCTTTCCCAAAAACATTTAGTCGTTTCGAGTAAGACCTAGGATTGTCACGATTTCATCGAGGTATACAATATAACGATAATCTATATAAATAAAACATTTTATTAAAGAATATAAAAAAAAAATTAACGAACGAACGAGACAGTTACTTAGAAAATATGTAAAAGAATATATATAAATGTTATCAAGAAAAAGAGAAAATCTACGTAAATAAGTTAAGAATTTCATGATAACGAATAGCAAGAAAACCAAAAAAAAAAAAAGCGTGGTAGAAAAAGAGAAAAAGTATGAAGAGGAAATTACAAAATATCTAGACTTATCATTTAACGAGATCATCACTGTAATGTATCGTAGGTTAATTAAGTTGTCTCTTAGAGAGAGATACAAATCTTCGTTCTTATTTGATAATAAGTCGAAAAAGAACAAAAAAAGAAAATTGTCGAGAATACTAGGATACCAGAAAGAGAGAAAGAGATAAAGAATGTCACGTCGATAAAAGTAAAAGAGAGGAAGAAAATAAAAATAAATACGTGTACCGATAAATGAACAAAAAGGGATGAAAATGATAGGAATGAGAGTGAAAGAGAAAGAGAAAGAGAAAGAGGAA
This sequence comes from Polistes canadensis, assembly GCF_001313835.1. Taxonomy (NCBI): domain Eukaryota; kingdom Metazoa; phylum Arthropoda; class Insecta; order Hymenoptera; family Vespidae; genus Polistes; species Polistes canadensis. The sequence continues at coordinate 1,955,804 of NW_014569549.1, forward strand.
GAAATAGAGTTAATTGGGAGAAAGAAGGGATGGAGATTGTAATTTGACGTCGAGACGAAAGGGCACCTCGTTTGTTGCAGGGAGACGCCAGCAATTTGTAAAGTTGTGTGAACCGATGACGAAGGATGAAGAAGGAAGGACGTAGGACGAAGGACGAAAATGACAATGACGAGGACGGTAGTTGTCAGGGAGCAAAGGATCGAGGTATTAATCGAGGGCAATCGTGCGTACTATCGCATAGCCGAACTTGCCGAGGAATCGACGGACTTCGATCAAGAATGTGAATCATTCCAACGCGTATATATCCTATCTCGTCTTCTTGAATTTCCTCGTAGTCGACCTATCCGCCAATTAATATTGAGACAAGCCTCGACAATGAATCCGTATTATTTCTTTTTTATTTTCCTCTTTTAAATTAACTGAGAAAATAAGAGAAAAGAGGAAAGAGAGAGAGAGAGAGAGAGAGAGAGAGAGAGAGAGAGAGAGGCAAAGAATAATGGAAGTTCTTTTTTTGAGATCAAGATAAAGTTATTATAAAAGAAACATGAAAGTTAATATAAAAGAAAAGAATACATGACGTAATGTCTTTTCGTTTTACGAATGATAAATTGTAATACGATTTATGTAATGTTATTTAATTGGAAAAAAATATATTGGAAACAATGAATATTATCTAGACTTTGATACAATTAGTAATTAATTAATCATTTCGTTAAACATCTATTTTAATTACTCGAAATCAAAAGAAACATAATTAAGTAAAGTTACGCAGAAACTTGCGAATTTTCGAAATAACAAAATATTAAAGAGAGCACGAATAATATTATATTGTGATCTTCGTTTAACAAACAAAATTTGATCGAATTATTATGATTTTAACGATACAATTGCTCGATTATATCATAATAGAAATATTTTCAAATAATTTAATGTTTCGAGCGTATTATTATCATTCTTAAAATCTTAATGGTAAGATATTTAAGAAGCTCAGAGAATAAGAATTACATTTTGAAAGAGTTTGTAACGAGGAAAAGAAAGAGATAAAAGGAAAAGAATTAAATTTTATCTAATAGAATGAGGAAAAAATTGTAGGGAAATATCGCGAAAATGTAGGAAATCATGAAGCAAGATAAATTGAGTTACTGTATTCCTATAGTACTATTTTAAGCGAAATCCATTGTACGTCCATGTTTTACTCAGAGGTTGGTTGTGCATAACGGATGGAGGGATTTTCTATCCAGAAGAACATCGTAAAATAGTGAATGGTCGGAACTCTGGCAGTGCTTCGCTCAACTAATTCCCAAGCAACTTTATTAACGTCGAAGCTTATGAATGTCCAGTGCATTCGTAATGAGAAAGAAAGAAAGAGAGATAGAGAAAGACTTTCACAGAAACACATATATTCCTCAATTGTTTCATATCGTGTGTGAACATATATACATTCTTAATTATAAAAATCTCAGATCTCTTTTGAATCTCTCACGCTTCCCGTCATCCCTCAACTGAATTTCGAGCGTTAATAATAATGAATAGACCGAAGTCGAGAGAACAAAGAGGATTACTTACTTTGCTCGTGGGAATAGTACGTATGAAAATTTTCTTCTAAATTTACCAAAAGCGCTAATTAAGCGAACTGCACGAAAATCAACTATGAATTCGTTCTTTCTAATCTAAATAAGAACACAAAATAAAGAGATAGAATATGAGTCATGCTTAAGTATAATACATATTACCCCATCTATGCGCGTCATTATTTATTTCTTCTATTATTTTTGTAATTTTTGTTTGTTCATTGCTTCGTTATTAAACGCTCTGCTGTAAACGATTAAGTCAAAAATAAGTTGAATTATAAATGACGGAAAATACACGCGCGACAGTTTATTTTATTTGATTAATATAAATTCGTCAAATAAAATATTCATTTATATAACACACAACTGACAGTTTTCATTTATTTGACGTCCATTAAATGTTCTTCAACGTTCATTAATTTTAATAAATGTAAATGCTATAATAATATTATATTCTCTGAATATTTGTACTATAATATAAATCGTCCTGAACAACACACTTAAACGGTAATAAGAATCAACAATCGAAAATCCCTTCACGCAGATTGAACAACTTCATGGGGCGTTAATGACCCGTAATACAATCAGATCGAACACGTTCCTTTGTCTTCCTACCTATTCGCAATAGGAGTCCCTTTGAGAATCGATATTCTTGTTAAAAAGGTGCGAAGCCATGATTTACAACGTTCCGATAACCCACGAGGGTCTGAGTTAGCAGAGTCTAAAGCTTTAATTTATCATTGACTATTCCTTTTCTTCGATCTCATATCACAGAATTTCTCATTTCTAATTTTGTAGAAAATCGTTGCGTTAACTTTTCACTTTGTACAAATGAAAATGATTTTGAATTAGAATGATTATTAAATATCTAAATATTTGAAAATAATGTTATACTTCTACAAAGAATAAAGAATCTTATTTATTTTTATCTTTGCCAAAAAGAACGATCTTGTAATAGCTTGCACGACGTGAAGTATACGCGAATCGCAGTCAAAGAAAAGTAGAGAGAGAGAGAGAGAGAGAAAGAAGGAACAGGAAAAGGTAGGGAGACTAGTTTTAGGTTGGAAGACGAAGGAAAGCCAGAGGCTGAAGGTTTGGCTGTGCAGTAAGATCAAACGAAATGGTAGGTCGCATCCACCTTTTTGAAAAGTTACTTCTTCCTTCCTCCGAACTTCACATTCCCATCCTCTATTACTTCTCTCTTTCTTCCTCACTCTTTCTATCTTCTTCTCTCTCTTCTCCATCTCCGTTTCTCTTTCAGCTTTTTCATTGGCAAGCCTGCACATTCTTTCCTTCTGTTCAGTAATGATAGAAACGAGGCAAAACGAACTCCCCTTTTCTCCGAGTTCGACCCACAAACGACGTTTCATTTCAACCGACTAACGATCCTGGTTCTCCACTTAAACGGCTCGGTTGTTCGACGTTCTATCTAATACTATTTTCTAACGATGTGGAACTTCCTAGCTCCACTTCGCCTTCTCATTCTAGTAGATTATATGTCTATAAGCGACATATATATTTACATTTATAAAAGGTATAGAAAATATAAGTTATATGTAAATATGCGTAAATATCTTTTTACCAATGATAGAATAAATTATTAACGATGGATTTTTTTTTATTCTAACCATAAACTAAAATAGCATTTATTCTGGCATCTATTTTTAAAAAGAGAAAGATCGAGTTTTTTTTTTTTATATATAAATTGTAAATAAGAATACTGAAACTTATTATGCTCTCTCGAATTTCTATCTCCGTATCTTTTTACTCTGACATAATTCAAAGCATATATCTAAACATACATCTCTCCAACATGTCACGAAAGAAAAAACAGATATAGAGAAAAAGAGAGAGAGAGAGAAAAAGAAATATGTGAAAGTATGTACGAGGAAGAAAGATGTAGAGTTAGCAGAGGGTAACCTAAGTTGCTCGGAAATTCTTTCTCCCTTCTTTTTACTCAACTTTATTTTATATTATTTTCGTCCTTCGCTAAGGTTCGTCGCTTTGCTATTCTCATGGCTTCCTGTGGATGGTCGATGATGGTTTCTCTACGTTGCGCACACTCATACACGTCAGGCACGAATGTCACGCACAAGGCTCGAAATATATCTGACGTTTACATCACTTTCTCTCTCTCTCTCTCTCTCTCTCTCTCTCTCTCTCTCTCAGATGGTCCTCTCTCAACTTCTACCATTCTCAAGCGAACAGCACCGTTCATGTTCCATTCGACTTGTTCCACCCTCACTTTATTCGCTCACCTCATTGATATCACACTCACTTTCCTTTTCTTCTTTTGTCGTATACCTCGTAACTCCGAGTTGTCGTGAAACTACCTGTCAACTTTCCACATCGATGTTCCTCTCGGAAAAAATAGCAAATAAAACCAAAATTAAATGAAATTGTTATAAATAATAATCACAAATGTTATAACATATTAATATTAATATATTTGAGTAAATTTATTATATGTTTCTTTAAATGAGATTCATGTTATATCGAGTTCCAGTTTTGATGCTATCAGTTCGTTATTTGACACGATGTCAGTTCTATCATTAAAACTTTGTAAAATTTTACGTTTCCACGAGTTTCATCTGCATTGAATCCCTTCGAGATTCGACGCTTGCAATCTTCTCACGTATGTGAGTTGTCGTAAACTACAAATCGATGAGAGAAACGCAGCATAATATAACGACAGTGTTGGTATCGTTTACCATTCGTCTACGAATATTCATGACCTCGTTCGTGAGTAAAGGAAGCATGCTCGTACGTACCTATGGAAATATACGCGTTTGAATTTGTTATTGAATATTAAAACGTATTTAAAAATATCTATGCACAGATATGGAAAATAAAGAAATCTAACGATATCGGTAGATCGTATAAAAAGGAAAGAGAAAAGAATCTAGCAAGCGCTTTATTTTCTTTTACTCCATCCTAACAAATCTGATTTATCGTTTTTTTTTAATATCGCGTTCGACAGTTCACTCGTATCTACGGTAAGGTGCTGAAAAGTTTGCGAAAACGTTTACGAGTAACACCAGTTGTTCCGAGAAAAGCTTCCGAAAAGTTTCAACAGATGAAAGATGGTATATCTTTTAACCTTACTCAATGTTTCGCGAAAGGAGTTAGAAGACGACGAGAACGACGATGACGACGACGATGGAATCTCGAAACAAATCGTCATGTTTTCTACTTACTATCGACGATCTTTTAAAGTCCAGACAAGTGTTTGGTAATAATTCACAATATGACAAAACGTTTAAATAATGTCATGAAAAATAAAGGATATCAGACAAAATATTAATTTAAGAATTAATTTTATAATTAAGATTTGTAAAATGTCCTAATATATATATATCATAAAAATACGTGTCTTTTTTTAGATGTTTTGCAATATTTAAACGACTGTATGTTAAAAAGCAACAGTTTTTTTTGTTTCTGACATCTACAGGCTGTACTGCAACAGAGTGTAATATTACTTTGTTATTTATTGTATATTTGTTAACGATATTAAATGTAAACGTCAAAATAGTACTGCTGTCCAAACATTTTTGTGACCGACTGTAGCTTGAGAGAAGAAAAAGATAATGAATGAAAGAAAGAAAAAGAAAAAGAAAGAGAGAGAGAGAGAGAGAGAGCTAGAAAATACGAAGGAAAGGCGTCCATTTGCTAAAGAAAATAGTAAGGAAAAAAAGTAAAGAGATTTCAAGAGAATAGTAGATGGAAGACCATCTTTACAGAGAAAACAGGAACAGAAGCAAGAACAACGAATTACTTTCTATATACATTTCCTTTTTCTACCTAATTCTGTTCTACTTTGACCATCTATCTGTCTATCTCTCTTTTTCTTATTCCATTATCACTGACTGCTCATTCCCCTCTCTCGCTAAACGCGAAACGTCGAGGAGAACCGGTCGAAAGTCTCATTGGCTCACAAGTGATCTGGTTAATGCGCGCCAATTAAGGATCTACCGCAACTCAATTTATATCATGTTCCCTACTCGCTCGGACGCAGATAGAAGAGACAGGTAGATGGAGAGAAGGGTTTAGAAAGGTTGTCTTCTTGCAAGGACTATGAAGGCAGATAGCTTGGTGGATAGCTGGTTATGACTGAGTGGGAGGGTTGGTTAAGAGGAATGGGTATTGCACTACTAATTTTCAAGCATACGTGTCCTTCTCATAAGAGATGACATACACGTATACATTCCTCACATGTGTACACCCTTACACTTTCCTGCGTTGTGCTGACTATACTTCGTTATTACTCTTACTAACAGAACTCTAGCTTCTAGAGAAGAGCTCGCTACATTTCCATCCTAGGATCGTTCTCGTTTCGTTAGTTCGCGGTTTCGTGAGTTTGCGGTTCGGCATGTACGCGGTATGCCAACGGAACTTCTCTTGGCTGTATAACGCTCGATAAACGGAAAGTCGGTAACTCGGAGCGCCAGTAATGGTGGTGGTGGTGGTGGTGGTGATGATGATGGTGGTAGTGGTGGCAGTCAACGGTAGTGTTAGTGACACGATGGAGAGAAGACTCCTTCGTCTTTACGATAGGTAAACTATTAATTGTCGCTAATGGTAATTAAGCTTGAGGATTTCTACATAATACCTAGCGTAGATTTACTTCATCCATTGCAAAGAAATTAACTTGGATTAACGTATTTTATCACAACGTTCTTCTTATTATACGATTGCTTATTTTGTTGAGAACATTACATGAAGTTTGTAATTAATTAAACCGTCTTACTTAACTCTTAGGGATTTAATAAAGATTGTAATGTCAAAATACTCAATTATTTAGAAGATATTGATCATTATACAAAAACTTTGTGGAATAACCAAAGTATTCATTTTCTTCGTACCAAGTTCACTGTTTTTATTCTCTTCCACACCCCCGTCCATCTCTCTCTCTCTTTTTCTATCTCTCACACACAAAGTAATCTTAGTAATAAAAATAATAATAATAATAATAATAATAAATCTTTCCTTGGAAGTACTTAAAAAAGAATTTCTACTTTTCTTCGAGTAATGGTTCTATTCTTCGTTGAAATTACACCAACGGAAGGTCGGTGATAACCTTGTCTGATATCTGAAAAGAAAAATTCATTGTCAAGGTCTAAAGCAAGACTTTCAAAGACCAAAGACTGAATTCTCTGCGCTGAAAATATCGTATAAAGGAAAAACGTGGAAAATAAAAGAGACTCGGAAGAAATGGAAGAATAAGAATACGAAGTAGGAAGAACAAATGTTATAACAGAGTATTTGTCACGAGAAATGGCGTGCACTGTGTCGACGACGTGGCGTCGTCGAGTCTACCTTCGTCGTTAACTCGTTAACACTTGCTAATCCAACTGAGTTATGCACGAGGAAACCATCACGAAGTTAGCCTTTGTCAAGATCATCTTATTTCGTTACGTTCATTTTCTTGCATCGATTAATACACCATCCTACTTTTCTCTCTTCATCTCTATCTCTTTTTATCGTCATCAAATCTTCTCCTTAATCAGGGGGAAATTTCTCAATGCCTTGCTTACTGCATAAATATAGTAAGGAGTTTTGACTTCCTTTTATGCTCACACAATAGATATTTATTTCGGAAAAAGGTATCTTTTAATATTGATTCAAATAATTATTTTACATAATCAGAATAAAACGGTAAGAAGTATCGTTTAAAAAATTGTTCTATTTATTAAAGAATAAAGTAATATGAACATTATATTTACATGCGATATTTGAATGTTTATTTACACAAAAATAATTCTCATACTTGTCCAAATATAAATATTTTTATTTCATTATTAATATATATTTCTATATTCATCATTGTTCGGTGTTGAATAAAAAGAAACTATACAATTTTTGTTTGCTACAAACAATCGATAATCAAGCGAAAAAGAAGCAAAGCGTTTTAAAACTCTTTAAAATTTTACGCGCGAATTCATTCTGATTAGCCGTTAAATTCAGCTTGGAAAACAAAGGAATTTGAAAATGGGTGCTGCGCGAGAAGCTTCGTGGAAATCATACTGGAATGAGGAAAAGACAGAGAGAAAGATATGGTTAAAGCAGAGAGCGATCGGATTTAATTGCAGATTTCGCGGCGTGATTTTATCTTCATTACCTTTTCGACTTGGTTAACGGTGCGAAAGCTAGAACCAAGCTTTTCCAACGACTCCGTAAAACTATGCTTACCACTCTTGCTTGCATCCACTGTTTCAAACCGACGAATATATATATATATATATTTCTGGCGTATCTTGGGATATCGCTTTACCCAAAGGCAACGGGAAACTATAGGGTCACCCGTGATTCAACCACGTTTAAGTCGATAAACTTACACCCGGTTTTCATCTACCCTCATGATTACAAAGTACGCTTGATATGGCCTAGTTATCCATTGAATCGTTCTAAAATCGATTCGAAGGAAATCCTGAATTATTAACGAACAGACAAAAATCGATCGCCCCAATACGATGAATTCTTTGAAAAAGTTCTTCACTCGAATTCATAAAATAATAATTTTAACTTTAGATTTGTCATTTTATTAATTAAAAAGCTTCAATCTGTATTTTTGTAATTTCCTTATAACTCTCACTATTTTATGTCTAATAAAGATTAAATTTATTTTAGGTTTTTTTTGAATTTTGATAAAAAATATAGGCTATTTAATTTTTAATGAGATATTTAATAAAAATACAAAATTTAGATATTTCATATACTTCGATCTAATTTGAGAACCAATAAAGATCAACTAAAAATTGACAAATTATTTAAATTAATCTTACAAAAATGTTTGATATTTTCAACAAAAAAATACGCATAGCTGCATTGATAAATATTAACAATTTATCATCCCAAATCTCTTTTTGTATATATAAGATTTTCTTGTTGCTATAATTCAGCTTTGTTTGTACTATGACGTCATGCTTAACGGGGGAGAAACTTGAATTTTCCTGAGGAATAAGAAAATATAGTTTCTTCATATATACGTATAGTTATAATAATATGTACATTTGAATTTTATGAATATTTGTAATATGATTAAATAACGATCGTATCTACTTTTATTCAAATTTGCGAATCTTTTTCTAAAAATGTGGAACTAACAATAAAATAATATATTTCTATTTATGTCTAAAGAAAAATAAATATTTTAAAGCCGCACCCTTTACGTGGTTGTAAAATAACGCAGTGGATGATAATAAAAGATAAGAGCATGAATGAAACGAGAGCAAGTGGAATAAAAATTAATTTACATTGGCCTTTGATCGTTCGAAACTCTATTAATTAAATATATTCGACTCATTTAAAAAAGGGAATAGTCTCTGGCTACGTTTATACGTAATTGGATAAAACTCTTTTGGTACCTTTTTAAAATATTTCTCAGGTAGGTATATTTTTGTATTCATCGAGCGTCGTTCTTCTTCCTCGTTATTTTAAATGCAAGGTCGTGCTATCCATCTCGAATCCTTTAATTATACTCCAACGGAGTCTCGCGAACGAGGATCTTTGCATTTAAAAAAGTTTTATAAATGACTACCGATGAACTTTTAATCTTCCATATCAGCGAATTCCCTGGTTCAATAACGGCCGAACTTTCGATTTTTTGTCGAAAAATTTCACAGACATCTTTCATCTATCTTACTTTTTTTTTCTTTCTCTCCCACATCATCGTGAAAAAAATGATCTTCACCGTAGCTTCTTTTTAACTTCATCCGATTCTAACGCTACTCTCATCACGGGCAACATTTCACAAAATTTTCCAAGTCGTTACTTCCGATTTCAGCTCTTTAGCATAAGTTCGCTCCTATAGATCCTCCCAACTTATCGATTATCCAAAACTTTACAATTAACGTTCTCACCCTTTAACTTCTACTCTGCAATGAACTTTGCAACTTTTTTTTTTCTCTTTTTCTCTCTCTCTCTCACTCTCTCTTCTATTAGCTCAATTTCTAGTTCGAAAATTAATTGAACAAAAAAAGGCACGAAAGTTAAAAGGATTTTTATGTAAACGTACCCCCATATAAATGCAATAAAAAGTTTTCGATAAAGAATTCTTCAGAATTTTGTCATACTAAACGTAGACATATTATATGACATTTTTAATGTCGAATAATTATTATCTGACAAAAAAACGCGTCACACAGTTATTCCAAATAAAAATCTATGATAAGGTAGTTATCTTTTATTAACGTAACATCTTTTATTTCCAGTTTAAAGATCAAAAGAATAAAAGAAAGAGAGAGAAAGGGAGAGGACTAGAATGAATCGTGAAACAGAGGAATTCAATGATACAAAGAGTAAAAGACATTTGAGGTTCGAAAGAAACTTTCATCGTGTTCGAGAAATTCCTTCGAGAAGGATCTTGTTGAAGAGAACCACACGTTAAACCTTTGTCCTCGTGAACTTTGAAGTTTCATTCGAAGGATAACGTAAAGGCGACCCCAAATCGTAGCTCCCTAGGATCGTGCAAATGTTAAATCACACCGAATAAGCTAATCTCGTTAACAAATCACGTAGCGAACTTCTCCAAGCATATACCGGTGCATTCTCGACAACGTCGTAACGATGAAACGTAGAGCAAGATGAAGATAAAGAGACAGATGGTCTTACGTAGATACTATTCTTGTCATAAACATGAATTTCTGCTGACAATTCCATCTTCAATTATTGATCCTTTTATCATAATCCTGGTTAACGTATACTCATTATTTGTCCATCTTTTCTCTTATATTATTATCATAGTTATATAAATATTGTTAATTTTATTCATTAATAATCCAATTATTCACATTGAAAGAAATCGAATAATTGCTCTTACGAAACGTTCTATTTAATTGTAATAATTATTGAAACATAATTCACAATAATATTTTTTGAAGTTTTGTGCAACATTAAGGCCAAACGTTCTTATATATATTTCTTTATTTTCTTATTTTCAGTTTTTTCATATAGAAAATATTACGTGAAAAGTTTAACTAATTGTTTAATCTCGCTATAACAATTACAATGCAATTATTTCTAAGGATAAGTACAATAAATTAGAAAAATGTAGAACGAGAATTTGTGTTTTCTTTATTTTGGCATAAGCAAATACACTGTAGAAACATTTTCTTTTTTTTCGCGTATGATAATATCTTAATACTCGTTGAAATTAATTACTTCTACGCTCGGCGAGAAGTCGCGAACAAAAAAAGAGCTTGGAACATTTTTAGAAATAGAGGAAGAAAAAGAAAAAGGAAGAATCAGACGACCGCGGAGAGACCAAAGAGGATTTTCCCTGGAGAATGAAACGACATGAGCGAATTTTACCGTGTGCCTTCGTGTTTCTTCTCTGTGTTTGTCTCGAACTGTTGCCAAGTAGCACGAGACGTTTCGCTAGACCACCCAGCACGTACTTCGCACCGTAACGAAATATCTTTTTTATTAAATTTTCTTCTTGAAAAAATAAAAAAGGATAGAAACGTAAAAGAAACAGAAAGAATAAGAAGAAGAAGAAGAAGAAGTAGAAGAACTTTAAATCGTACCCACCTGGCTCGTTACCTCGTTTGGTAGAAGAGGTCGTGGCCTAAAAATTTATTATTCGCTTCTCGACTCTAATCGATCTTATTATTCAGCCATGATAAAAAGTGGAAACAGAAAAAATCCTCAATTTAATATCAAATTACACGATCGAAATTAATAAAAGAAACGCGAAAAGAAACAAACAATGCGATCATTTAAATTCCAATATTCGAAGCTGCCTATTAAACAGATTCATTCGTTTAACGAGGACATATCGCAATTATTTCCTGCACTATTATATTCACTTGAGAAACTTCGAACGACAATGATGGTAAATAAGAACGATAATAGCACGATAACGATCTATGCTCGAGTGTTCTTAAACAATATTAAAACGTACCTATATACGATCCTTAAAATTCTGTCGTGTAACTTAAATGCACCGGTCCTACTTCGGTTGCTAACAATTTATCGTCTACCTCGATGAAACAGTAAATTACTTTTTATGGCGAGTATCGAAAGTCGTTTCTCTCGGCATTGGGTAAAACTTGTCATCCCCGGTGTGAAAACTTTTTCACCTTCGATTCAAACCATCTGGCGATTTCTTTTAAGAGAAAAGGAAGTAATAATAAAGTAGACAAAAATATGAAGAAGAAAAGAGGAATTAATTGAACGGTGAAACTTTTCAACCTTCGATAAATACACTTATTAATTTTAATATTATATTATAATATCCGAAAGAGTAGATTAAATTACCGAAAACAATTTTAAAGATTGAATTTTACATGAACTTCGAAAAGAATTTTTTGTATATCTTATTATATTACTTATTAAATAAAGGTCACCTATTTCCCCGATCAACAAGCGTAAATGAAATTTTCGAAACTCAGCTACGAGCAGGTTAGTTGCGAAGTAAACGACGTTCGACATCTCCCAAAGGGCCAACCGAAGATAATAGATGGTTACGATGCCAGTAGAGAGCTGCTGAGAGCGACGATAAAAGCTCTGCTTTCAGCACTAGTGCCATCAGAGTGCAACAATGCATTCGCATTGATCAAAGCTCTGTTCCATTTCGACACATGCAGGAAACAGGCGAGAATAAAGTCAACGTTTGAAACGAGTAAAAGAAAGTTCGAAGCACTTCAACAAAAGCTGTATTCCTATCACGTTTTACCTCCCCCCCTCCCCCCCCCACCNCCCCCACCACCCTCACGGACAATTCCAAGCCTTAGATAACATGCTTGGCGGATTTTTTTTCCTCCCTTTTTATTTATCTCTTCTTCTTATCCTACTACTCTTATTTTTTGTTCCTATGAAAGATAAAGCTACGAGTAAATCAAGAATTGGCATACTTGCAAATCTCTCCTTTTACTTATTCTTCTTCATATTCAACTTCTTTCTACTTGAATAATGTCTTTGGATTATTGGCAATACGCTAAATCGAATATTTCAACGCTTTTCATCTTCGGTACTTTATCGATCGGAAAATAAAGTATCCAATTTTGTTTATTATCAATCTTCACATAGAAAAAGCATGGCCGCTGAGTTTCCATCTACTGTTGTTTGCTTCTTCGATCAAGGGAAACTATAATATCGAGGACTCGATGTTCGTCTTTGTTATTTCGGAGGAGATTAGGGTCGTCATGTTGTTTCTCTGTCTAATGTAAGAAAATATTTCTATGAAAACAGCAACGTAATTTTCAACGGGAAAGCGTATTGATCGATGAGTCGGAATTCTGTTATCTCGAATTCATCACCGTATTTTTTTTGCTTTTTATTAAATCTTTTTAAAATTTATGTATATATTCGAAAATATTCAAGAAAAAGAAAATTATAATTGATCTCTATAAGTTATTATTAAATTAATTGTAAGACATGTGGAATTTAAGTACAAAACTATTATTATCCCATTATCGCGTGTGTTTTAGTTCGAGCGGGACGATGACGTATGTTATACAAGTTAAATCTTAAGTATCGGAAAGAACGAGCAAATGAAAACAAAGTATCTTATGATTTAAATATCCTTTACTTCACTCCATTGAATTTATTTTAAAATACAGCAGTATAAATCACTTGATTACAACGAAATAACTATTATTTATAATTCTACCTATAATATATTAACACGTTGACTGCCACGATACTTTTGAGGATTCCAATGTAAAAAGACAATTTATAATTTAATCATATTATAATATAATTAAACAAACTACGAGTTATCTCGTAGTTGGGGCAGTCAACGCGTAATAAAGAGTAACTTTTATTTTTAATTATATGTAATATACATACATAATAACATATTGCAATCTCTCTTATCTCACAAATTAATTACCAGTATAAAATTATAGAAAATATATTTATTTTCAAAGTATTGAGACGTATTTGAATCTATTTATTTTCAAAATAATTTAAGGTCTAAGCTTGAAAAATTCTGCATCGATTTATGTTGAAACTTTCAACCGATGTGGGATTTCTCTATTCGACAAAAAACGCAGAACATTATATTCTTTTTGTTGAACAAAGCAGATCACTCTCGTTTTAACTTGCGACTCTGTCAGTGCAACTCGGCGAGGATAAAAGAGAAGCTGTGTCATTTGATGAAAGAACAGGAGGGGGGTGGGGGAGGGTAGATGAAGGTAAACCAAGAGAAACTGCAAAGGCTAGGATATGAACGATAAAGTTCGTTCGCAGTTAGCGACGAAATGAAAACTGCAGTTATATTTGCACGATATCACGATAAGTCAAACACCATGGATTCAGCTGCCGAGATCTAATAACGAAGATGGATTATATGTCTGATAATTTTCAGGAAATATTATTTACTATTTCCTATCTTTTTCATTCCTAAAGTTTCTTTAAGTTTTAATAAATTTAATCGAAAAATTAATCTTTCTAAATATTATACATAAATTTGTTCATTAATTGATACACAATTTTATCGAAAATTACATTTAAGCAGTTAACATTTTAATATCACGTACAAAATTGGCGATAACAAACCATAACTTTAAAAGGAATTCGCTCTGTAAACTGATCTACAAACTTACAAGAGTAAGTTCTAATTTGTTATCAAGAAGAACTTAACTTTCATGATTTTGTGAGATAGAAGACGAAAGAAGAAATTCTTTGACAAATTATTCATCCTTTTCCGTACCAAGATTGACAAATCGAACAAAGTTATATATCATAATCGTGATACTTTATCATTTTTAAAACTGTTATTAACAATACGACGGAGAATCAACAATTCCATAAATAATATTATAAATACGACTTGAAAATAATTATGTTTAATGTTTCGCAGCATTAATATAATAAATTTGAACAATAGCATAGAAACCACCATTACAATTTCCATTCTAAATGACCGAGCATAAAATTGCGGAAATCTACGAAGAAAAATGTTAAAACCTTATTACTCTTTTTACAAAATGACTTTTCACTCTCAGTTCGTGGTAGCCCTGTCACGGTTCTATACCACGTACTTAAGTGCATTTCCCTTTGTAAGATTTCAAAAGGGTAGTAGTTAACCCTATGACATAATTATACATTAATTGCCAATTGTTTCTCAAATTAATAATTAATCATCCACTTTCGTCGAATTTTGCATTTCGAAATAAATTTATTCGAAATTTAGTCGTTAAAATATTGAAAATACTTACGTAAAGATAATTGATAAAATCAAAGATATCACACTATCGAAAGATAGACAAAATCATAATTTTTATATGAAACGGATAAAGAGAAAGAGAGAGAAAAAAAATGAAATAAGAGATATTGACCTTTGACTTTTGACAAGTAACGTTGAAATTCTTACAAAAGAGAGAAATTGTGCCAAAAGATATATACGAGAAGAAAGTAAGTATAAAGTAAATAAAGTAAAGTCGGCGATGGTTGAAGAAAGATCCGAAAAAAAAAGAAGAAAATGTATCTGTGTATATGTATGTATGTATCTATGTGGAAGAATCGAAAGAGCAAAAGGGAGAATCGGCCAGTAGAAAAGTCTATCGCGAGAGGCGAGAAAATAACTTAAGCAAGAGGTCTTGCCAACAGCAGGGGTTGAGTTTTGCAGGAGCAATTCGTCTTTGGTTGGCATTTGAAGCACAACGGCAAGGCTGCCAGCTGCGCTTCCCGTTTTCCAGACATCTCCGTCCTACCCGACGCCATTGGAAAATCTATGTATATAGGAATAGAAGAGTTTTATACATGCGAAAGGTTCTATCGGACTAAACTACCCCTTCTTTCTTCTCTTTCTCTCTCTTTTTCCTTTATAAAGCACTCCGAGGAAACAAGTGAACAAGCTGCTACCAATATGTATATAGTCACGGAGGGAAAAACAGACACAAAGAAAGAGAGAGAGAGAGAGAGAGAGAGAGAGAAAGGGTAAAAAGAACTATCTATATATTACAAAGAAAGTTTCAAATACCGTGTACAATTGAAACTCTTTTACGTTTGACATTTTACTATGGGTCTTTCGATACTGATTTTTCTGTTCCCTTCACCGAGAATTTTCTCTTAAATTTAAGGAGAACAATAGACCATGGAGTTAGATAACATCAAGAGTATGTCATGGTAGGAAAATTTTCTATTTCGAGCACGCTATTAGGTATCCGCTAACTTTCCTATAAGGGATGAAACATGAATAAAACGATGGGAGAATAAAAATGAAGCTGTTCTTTCATAGAAAAACAAGAGAACTTTGAAATAAAACTTTTTCAGAAGAACAAATTTTACTTATCAAAATGGTAACTTTTAACTTGACAAATAGTTAATGTTTTTCTTTCGTTGTTTCATTATCGTTATCCTATGGTAATTTTACTAAATGGTAATACTCTATATTGTACTAGAATAAATGTTTCGACGAAGTATAAATTAAACGTTGAATTGAAAACCAGAATATAAGAAAAATATTACTTAACAATTTTCTGAGTAGAAATGTATATATTATCTTGATTTTATTATGCTCGACAATAATCATTAATATCATTGTTTTATAAGTATTTCTATTTTTGATGTTCCATTGGTTATTCAATAAAAAGAATTTTTCAAGATTTTCTTTGAGAAAAATTGAGAAGAAATGTTCATAAGAGCGCCCAGGAGGATGAACGGTAGAGAGGGGTGTTAAGCGCCAGCCGCGAATTCGATCCTCTTAAGCTTTGAATTAATTTTATCGAAGAAAACTCTTCCACATTGAATTTCAATGAAAGAGCCAGCGTAAATAGGATTGAAAAGATTTTAGATCCTTCGGGAGTCGATTTTTCCTACGATTCGATAAATAAAATTCGTTAAAATTGTCTTGGACTTTTTTGATTTAGTTCGACTAGGTTGACATTCAAATGAAATAGCTGAATCGTTAAGAAAGATCACCAAAGATGGATATCATAGAAAAGGTTTTTCAAAGAGAATACTACTAGAAAATTCATCGGTCTTAACGAGGAAGGATTAAGCATCTAAATATTTAAATTTAAGAGAAATCGGATTTTCGAATTGACCTCCGAGTGGGTCGAAGAAAGGGTCAACGACGATAACGTTCGCGATCTCATAAAAGAGAATCGTAGATTCACGCAAATGTGCGAGGGGTTACTAGTCCTCATCCTAGTCCGGATTTCGAGGCGAGCGAATATATGCAAACCGGCACCTCGAGAAATTCGTGGAGGAAGAGTACCGCTTCTGTTATATTGAATTTCAAATGCAGCCTGATGCGATAAATAAAGCTGTAGGTACCCGTAGAGTACAATGAGTTATTTCGTGCCATTTTCACTTTGATATCCTACAAACGATTTCTACTGTCGACCGTGATAATGCATGAAAATCCTCTTCGCAACCTAATATTACCAACATATAGAGAAAATATCGAAGTCCGATGTCCGACGTATCGTCTATCATTAAATTTCCAATAAAATTGCATTTAAATTTTTATATTCTGACAGAATATTTCACAACTAGAATTCGTTTAAAATATAATTACTTACGCGATAAGCATGAAAATCAATTTTAATTAGAATTTATTTCAATTCGAGCATTTTTTAAACGAAATTGGAATATCTAAAACTTGAAATTGCTCGAGATGGGAGTGTTATTTGATTAAAGCTAAAGAAAATCGTCTAAAGTTTTACATTCACCGATGATAGAAACTCAATGAACTCAAAGTGAAACAAGGATGACGGGCGTGCTTTTAAGAAAAACATGGAAAGGTGGAAGTAAAGAACAACAACATAAACGTGACAGGTAATTTCACAGTTTTCTAAAACACGTCTCTATTTTTATTCTTTTGATATTTTAAATATTAGACATTATTGATATCGAGTTACTGATAATGATGAAATTCAGATTGAACAATACCAATAATTAAATAATATTTCATTTAATAAAATTCTTCTATTAATTTCTTCTTCTTGTTTTTATAAAATTTGTTTTTTTTTTTTAATCCATTTAATAGTACGTAGTACAATTAATATTAAGCTTCATTTTGTACAATTTTTGAAAGCTGACTTAAAATTAAACTACGGTTTGGTAATTTGCATAATTGTATATAAGGTAAAAGTTTTTATATTATTTTTTACAAATTAAAGATATATAAAAAAAAATAATAGGATTCCTACCGTGTTTGACTAATTTTGTTTCTGTATAAATTTTAACTTAATTATGCTGTTCACATTTATTAACTATTTATGATTCCTTGAAATATTCAATATTACAACGCATTGAATGTCAAACGAGTTGAGCCGAATAAGACAATATCGAATTTTCTGAGATAAAATAAAAAAGATAGTAGATTAGACATCATTCTACCACTGATACCGACGAACTGCTACGGTTAAATCCAGAAGAGGAAAAGAAAATGGGAAATAATTCTTATTATCGCTAGGAAAAGGATTAAATGGAGAAGGAAGAAAGATAAAGAGGGATGAACATTGTATGAGGATATATAGTACATAGAAGATATATATACAACAGGGTCTTAGATAGATATAAGCCAGACGATAGAACGAGTGGTTGGATAAATAAAGTACTTTTAGGGTTGTTAAGATAGGCTTGGAAATAGTAATACTACTTCGCGCGTTATGTTCTTGAACTAAAATTGATAACAATATTAGATAAAAGAAAATAAGATTTTTTTCCAAATATCATACTTTATCATACAAAAGTTAATTTACTTTACCACGCAGATTCTTATTTCAACTGATTTCATAAGGTTATGTCTCTCCTATTATATCAATTTTCTCTATCACTATTTCTATCTCTATCTCTCTTTCATTTCCCAAAAAGTTCGAGTTAGTTCGCACGCGGTATCATCTCAGAAACAGCATCGTAGATGCTTACGATTAGTATCATTCATCGCACGTTTCGTTTCGGGAAAAGGAAGTATGAGCAAGATAGAAATAAAAAGAGATAAACTAAAAAGACATTTAAAGTGTACAAAAGATAAAGATAGAAAAAGAGAGAGAAAGAGAGAGAAAGGAGAGGGGGAACGAAAAAGGGGGTGTGGAATATAAAGTAGAAAAGAAGGATATGCATCGTGCAAATCGAGGTCGCAAAACGTTAAATCACCAACTATTTCCATTTTCATTTAAAACTTTCGATAAACTAAACAGCTTTGAATTATTTGCAGAGACTATCGGCTTCGACGATTCGCGATTCTTAAAGTTCCAGTTTTGTCTGCCTGTTGTAATACAAAATCGATCTATATAGACGTCGTAAAAAGAAATAAAGAGAGAAAAAGAGAGATAAAGTGAGAGACAAATAGAGAGTCTCTAAAATGTCGTATATGTTTTGAATGAAAAACACGTATATAGATTTATCCTTACAAGATTCGTAGTAGCAGTCACGATTGAATCGTTTCTGTCGCTTAACTTTTCAATTCCATTCATCTTCTTCTCTCCCCGTCTTCCTTTACTCCGTTTTTATCTGACTGTCTCGTTTTCTTTCTCTTATTCTAACTCCCCGTTACTTCGCCTAGATTTAAATATAAATTTATCGCTCCTGTTTCTATTTTTTTTTTTTCTTTTTTTTTTTTTGTAATTTGTTCATTTGCCCTTTTTTCCAATTTTAATTTTATTTTATATCAATTTTTTTTTTTATTTAATTTTTCCATCCGATTGAAAGTACCAATAAAGTAACTTTCTTTTAGCAAACGCACTCGTACTTCTCGTTCTCATTTTTCTTTGTAAAACGTAATTACGAACGCGCCGATTCGCATGTTTATATCTCGAGAGAATCGACAGAAACAGTTTCCCATTTTCTCGTACGCCATGCTCGTCGTAATCATTTTTTTTTTCCTATCATACGTTTTATATCTTTTCCTTTACCGATTTCGCATGAAAAATTATTAAAATTGACTTTTTTTGCCGAGCAATAGTACGAAGTAGATAAAATGCGACACGTGAATATATGACTTCTCTCATTTGTGAAAATAACATGATAAAAAAGTTAGAAAAAGTTAGGTAGAAGGGGAAAAAATGTCAGGTAACGAATCTCAAAAGTTTCGTGGAAGAAAAGAGGATACCATATCGTGGATTTACTGGGAAAAGTCTGAAGATTAAATAAAAAGAGAAATTAAGTCGTTAGGGCTACTTCTCTATGGTAAAATTAACTGTAGTTATTGCAAACTTTACTAAAGAGATAAAACATTATTTTTGTGCATAGACTACGAAAATTTTCTATTTATTAGAACTAAAACACAAGGTGCACTTAAATAAAACTATGAGTGTCACCTATCCATGTCCATTATTGTTTAACTTTAGTAATCTGACGAGAAATATTTTTTTCAAAGTGGCTAGGCCGTTGACTATATATATATAAAATAGTAAAAATAAAAATAAGACTCTCGATACAATATGAAATGTTCGTGATACAATTGAAAGAGAATGCTGTTAAAGAGAAAAAAAGTAATGGATATCTCGCTAAAAGTAGTACGGTTGTTTTGTGAATAAACCGTGAGAATGTATAGTCACTTGCAGGCTTAATATTCCTAGCACGAAAAGGAAAGCGCGATGCATCAAATTCCCATTTTCCGATTTCTTCCAGTATCTTAGAAAAAGATTTCACAAGTAGTAAGCTAAAGTAACAGTGAACGTAGTACGATGGTCGATAGTTACTGATAGTGAACACTATACAACATAAGACATGACGTGACGTTCTATCCTACAAGACTCTTCCTTCTTTCTTTATTCCTTTTTTCCCTTTCTCTCTTTATTCTATTTTATTTATTTTTTTTCCTTTTTTCTTTCTTTCTATTTACCCTCTTCTTTTCTCTCCTTTATCGCAGAAACGGTATCCACTTTTCACGATTTCCGTGTGTCCGAGATCCCAAAGATCCACTTTCTTGGATTGTTTCCGTCCAAAGAAAAGAATAAAATAAAATATAAAAAAAAATAAAGAGGAACAACTTGACATTTCGATCGGACATGTCAGACGAAGAACCTTAAACTACCTACAAAGAAGCAAATCGAATTACCTACCTAAGCTATATTAAAGCTGTGTAGCTCTCTTGCTTGTCCACTTCAAGGATACGAATTAAGGATCTCTTGACTCATGATATTTCTTTTCGATCTATTTTATATTAGAATTTACGTTGTCATTTATTTTGACTATTTTAATATTAGTCATCGAACTTGACAAATTATTACATTCTTTTTACAAAAGATATGAAATTCTATTTTGTTCGTAAAAATCATCGTCTACTGGATTTAAATGAAATTTCTTTTTCTCCTCTTTATCGTTTATCTCTATATTTTCCATTTACAAAGATAATTAAATTCGAAATTTCTATTGAATAGAAATCTCATATGTTTTATTTATTCAATTAATAACGTTCACATGCTCGTGCGATGCAATTTTATAATTTCCTTTCCTTTTGAGTTATCATCGAACGGAATGTTTTCCTTTAATTTTGTTTGTTCATTATACTTCAAAATTATTCATTTATTCGTAAAAATATTCGAAGAGTGCTTTGTACACTAGTATTTATACGTACACAAGCATTCCACGATGCTTGGCGAAAGGTTGAATTAGTTGTGTGTGTGTGTGTCTGTGGTGGTGGTCCTTTTACTTTCGATATAAATTTCGATCAGAAATAACCACTTTGCGAGGAAATTCTTTCGTGCGATTTATTTCCTGGGTTATCCGCAGCGCAAAACCGAGAAATCCATTTCGATTCGCTCGTCTCTTTTTAAGCGCGAGCGAATCCATCGGACGAAGTTTCGACGATATCCTAGAGACCAATCAGATCTGCGGATTTATCTCATAAATATTAGATCATTGGAATGTTTTTTTTATTTTTTACTTCATCTTAGTTTTGTACAAGAATAAAATTTTGTTACAATTTTATCCTTGAATATATATGTGTAGCATCGATATCTTCAAAAATAAACTTCGTTAATATCTAATCTATTTTTTACCGTCACATATTCAGTGCTCTGCAATTATTCGATATTGGATATTTAGTTTCAGGATGTATATATATATATATATATATATATATATATATATTTCATTCAATTAATTTTCTTCGTGATTTTATTCACGGAAAAGATAAAAAGAAAATAATTGACTTTAACGTGGATTTAATTGAGATCTCGAGTCTGACTCTACGTAACATCGCAAAGAATTAATTTCTCGCCCAGTTAGGAAACACTCGGCGCCATACAAAATTGTGTTAGAAACCGCGTGAATTTTTTCCTCTGAACTTCGTAAACACCTTTCAAGTTTTAATCGAACTTCAACGCGACTTTCCAAGCAGACTCGCAGAAAATTCAATTGTCCGTCGCAAGCTCTGAAGTACGGTGGTAGTTAAAATAAAAAAAAAAATGAAAAGAAAAAAAAAAAAAAAAAGAATAAAAGGAAAGAAAACGAGAAGGAAGACAATAAACGAGCTTCTCAAAGAATAAAGGAATTCTCTCCCTTTTACAAATTTGAATGGAGCTCCTGTGATTCATTTCGTTATCCTTAATATGTCGAATTACAATATCCGCTTAACGAATTTTATTTCGTTTCAGGACCGAAAGTTCGTTGATTAAATTTTTTATTGAATGATACGATGCATACGTATGATAAAAATTTTTTCTCTTTCCGTCAATTTTTTTTATCTCTCTTTCTCTCACTTACTCTGGATTATGTTTAAATGAAAAAAAAAAAAGAAAAAAAAAATATGAAGATCAATGAAAGATAATGATAAAATAAAATTGTCAAAAAAAAAAACGATTACAAATATTAGAATTCAAAGATAGATAATGAAATACGACATTCGGATAGGAACGCCTAATTCGTGAACAAGAAATTCCCAGATAATTTAGTACGTAACGATAAATCGAAGAAATTTCAGTTTCATCGAGAAGCGATAACTTTCTCGCGAACGTATATCCTATAAAACGTAATATAAATTGGTTTCGAGCGAGCTTCTTTCTCTCATCGTGAAAAGAAGAATAAAGAAAAAGGTAAAAACTTAGAGAGAAAGAGAGAATCAAGGCCGGAAATGGAGGTTCCGGAAGGTACCGCGCGTTGATGGCGTACTACCAACGAACAAGAATTCTACAAAGAAAGAAAGGAAGAAAGAAAAAAAAAACAGAAAATCTATAACAAAAAAAAAAAAGAAAAGGTAAGACGAATTCTCCGGCAAGGCCGAACGAGAAATTTACCATGGTCATTGTGTTCATCGAGCATTCTTTCCTTCTCTGAACTAGTATTGTACTTTTTCTTCGAACTAGTCAACCTCCCTTCTCATCACCCCTTCGTACAACCCTTCGCTTTCTTTCCACTATCCTTCCTCTTCCTCCTCCTCCTCCTCCTCCTCTTCTTCTTCTTCTTTATCTGTACTACTACTATCCATCTTTCGACGATAGATAGCTGAGAAAGGTTCGGGGTCTTTCACGAAAGTTCCGAGAGAGAATCCTAGCAGCGGCGACATTAAATGCAGGAGATGCGTCGAGTACGTGATACTCGGCTTCAATGTTACGACATCGATCTCCATCGTCCATCCTTCGCTTATACCACGACAACGACGAAGAGCCACCCCTCTCGTTCGTGCGAATCGACCGATCGTTAGTTATACTTGACGTTATACGTTTCACACTTTACCGAGAGAGAAGAGATAGGGAATTTAGACGACTGGACAAGATATTCTATTAGAACGAACGTTCCCAACGATTGTTGATAATTGATAAATTTATTCGATTCTGAAAAAAAAAAAAACAAATAAAAAATAAAAAAACATGGAGATGGAAAATAAATTACGAATGCGTGAAAATGTTCGATGATCATCAAAAGAAGGGAGATAATGAAAAGAAATAATAATAATAATAATAAGAACAGAATAAAAATACGATTAGTTAGGGTCGACAGAGGAAAAACAAAAGGAGGGTTCGTCGTTGTCTCGTTATCTTGACCGAACGTAAAACGCGTAGAATCGCGGAACATCGGCAACCAAACGAAGGATGAAATCGTTCAAATACGAGCCGGTGACTCGCGCGATTATGCCAAAGAAGAGATAAAAGGAGGCGCGCCTCGTCAAACGGGTAAGCCCGAAGTTGGCTGTGTCAGCCACTGTTATTGCTGTTCATTCCGTTACCCCATGTTCGATATCAGATCGATGGATGCTCCAGCGAATTTTCAAGCGAGAGTTTCGCCTTCGTCAAGGGCGTAGAAAGTGAACGAGCAAAATCCTGAGAGAGTAAGATATAGATAAAGAGAAAGAAGAGAAGGGTAATGATCCATTCCAGCCCATCAAATCTGTCGACCTTCTTCCATCTTTCTATCTTTCTCTCTCTTCTTTCTCTCTTTTCGTTCATCCAAGGATCCATCGGCTCGCCACCCCTTATGCCCCTTTACCGGTGTTGTCTTCGGTCCCCATTTCCACTTGATTTTCCTTTTTCCCTTCGTCTCATCGTAGAAAGCGCACGTTCGCTCTATTTATTCGAACGAGATCGGCCGCATAATGTCCGAGCTTTTTCCTATTTTTCGCAGCCTACCCTCGAGCCATTGAAGAAGGTGGAAGAGAAAGAAAAAATACAAAGAATAAATTCGAAG
Organism: Polistes canadensis; assembly: GCF_001313835.1. Lineage (NCBI taxonomy): Eukaryota > Metazoa > Arthropoda > Insecta > Hymenoptera > Vespidae > Polistes > Polistes canadensis. The sequence continues at coordinate 1,979,899 of NW_014569549.1, forward strand.
TCGACGGATCAGGCTTTAAAAGAATAAGCACGCTTTAACATTGTTGTATTTATCCATTACCATTTCCGAATCAAGATAACGTTCTACATTCTTACTTCTTTTATCCTATCCCAGGCTATTTCGATTTAAAATAATTATTTTCTTGTTTAGAAAAAAATAATTCGATATGAGATTACAAAAAAACATTCTATAGACGTTTACTGACAGATTATATAACACGTAGATATATACTTGCAGTTATTTTCTCGACTTCGCATTGTTAAGAGAAAAGAAAAAGAAAGAGTGTGAGAGGGAGAGAGAGAGAGAGAGAGAGAGAGAAAATGACTTGCTAATAATTTTCCATTACATCTCCGATTTCTTTCCCCCTTTTCGTTGATTAAACATTGAAATTTCTCATCGAATTGTTTTCAATTTTCATTATTCTCTCTAAAGGCGAATATAAGATCCTTGAGATTTTTATCCGTTCGTTAAGACTTTAAATTAAAAAAACAAACAGTTATTTTAATCAAATGCTCCTTCTTGTTTTCTCGATCTCATGTCAGTTATATCGGTTAATTTAAAAAGAGTAATTTTAATCAAGCTCCACGTTCTCCCATTCGATTCTATTTAATGAAATATCCTTTCCCTGAGATAAATATAAATGAGACTCTATTTTAAATGACGTGAAGGAACGACTTATGATCGTTATTTACATTCCATTATTTGTTGAAATATTTTTCTTCTTCGTTCTTATCCTTTTTTTTTCGTATCGACGGCCAACGTATACGACTTATTTGAATTGCTAACGCGTCAGAGGCGTATGTGTGTCTTTGGCGTGTAAATATCGAGTACTTTATTCGTTAGAGAGTATAAGTTTTAAAAAGCTCGGACATCGCTGTCACTACTTTTTTCATTGTCACGTTTACATTATTTACAAACGACTATTGAAAAATCGGTTGCCTTTTATTCATTTTATTTTTTTCTCCTATTTTATATTATTTTTTTTTGTAGTCAAATTCAGTAATTCGAATAAGGATTTAATCGATTGTATATTTTGGTAAAATGTAAAAATAAATATTTGGCAAAGAAAAAAGAAGAAATGATTTATCTGTCTTTCGTTTGCTCTTTTGAAAATAAAAATCATTACGGGATTCAATTATCCTCTTACACTTTAATTTCGTCTCTTCCGTATAAAAGTATAAAAGAAGTGAGTAGATAAACAAGTAAAGTGGACAAACAAGCACAAATTAATGAAAAAACGATATATTCAAGTACTGTCATAATCATTTTTCACACTCCGACTAGATTGAAATTAGATTTTTTCATGAAGGAATGAAAATTTCATTTAAATATTTGTAAAACGTGCGAAGTATAATCAGCTCGAAGATCCTCAGCTCATCCCATCGAGATTACATTGACCTAAAATATATGAAGATTTTATAGAAGCAAAGAAGTGCAACAAATAAAGATAGACAAAAGTAAACGGAACGTGTGAAATAATAAATAAATAAATAAACACATATAAATACATGTTTATATCGTATATAAGTAGATTATGGAGAAAGATAGAATAGTGTGATAAACGTTTTATTTGCATTCTACGTTCGTTTACAGAGTATACAAACGAGCCTGCGTTAATGCATGATTTCGGCAGCATTTTCACCACCCACTCACGTTATCCCATGAAAAGGGCATCTGTTTCCGACGTCTCTCTTTTATACGTACCTGAAACAAAAAAGGTAATGCATCAGTAATACTTTGACATGAAATTAAGAAAAAATACATTCTTATATATTTTTTTAATTTTATTTATTTAATGCATATATTAATATATATTTGGTATTGGCCGATAAGTTCGTACAGTTTTCTGCCGTGTTATTTATTTAGATAAAAACCATACAGACCTATTGTGCAATCTTATATATTACCGAATATACAGGGTGTCCAATAACTAGTGGTACAAGTGGTTGTTTTATATAAAAAATTAAATCGAAAATGTAGAATAAAATGTTTTCATATAGGATACCCTCTATAAAACTTAAATCACGTTTATTTTTTAATCATAAATAATATATATATAAAAGAAAATGAAGGAAATATAGTCGCAATTGTAAGAATAAAATCCTAGGTATATTTGTTTCCGACCATCTTCATACGAAATTAATTGCGTTCGTTTTGTTGTTGCGCACATGCTCGCAATGCATGCACACGTGTGCGAAGCAAACAGTGGCTTGTACGTTACATACAGAGCTTTGCCTTAAAGCTCTTCCTGTTTCTATAGAGTCCGATGACGTGGTACGGTGTTGACGTACCTTGTCAACGTATGCAGAATGTAGTTACAATCGCTGTAATGGAATACGTACTAAGCTATAATATATCCATGGAAAGATATATGTCCTATTCAATAACTTCTTTCATAGTATTTCGAAATTGTTTAAGAATTAATAAGATAACGAAATGTAATCATTTATCTTAAATAAGTAAAATATTGTTATTCATTGATTGCGTATAAAATAAATGAATTAAATATTCGAATATAATTCATAAAACTTTTTAAAACGTTAAAAGAAATACGTCAATAGGTAGAAGATTTTTAAATCAATTGGAAATCGAACAAAAGGAATCGATTCTGTGTTCATGTAAATATGTATGCACGTACGTGTTCCCGGATAGAATCGTTCGTTCTTGCAAATTAATGAAATCATTGGAATGCTTTTGACATTGCCGCATGTAAGCGTGTTTAGAGTTTGCAGTGGTATTAGAGAAACACGGTTAACCGACTAACTTTGTATCATTGTCGCACGCAAACACAATTTAACCGCATAGTCGAATTTCGTTCGTTTGACGTTAACTCGACAAGCGATATCATAAACGATATATCCAAGAAGACCAATATAAAAATAAGAATAAGACCAATGCGAAAATGAAATTTAAGTTAATTCGTTTAGAAAATTTATAAGTTATTATCAGTTGCCTGAAAGACAATCAAAATAAGCAAATTTTGTTTTTTTTTTTTTTGTGTAAAACAAAGTCTTAATGATATTTGTTCGTTATATTAGATGAAAATTATTCTCACTATTTCACTCTTTCTTTTTCTCTTGTTCGTCCGAGAGTCAAACAAGTATACCAATTTCGTTGCCGTCACGCGAGAATGCGCGCTGAGTTGAAGCGGAAATGTGTTTACATGCGCGCAACGTACCATCCTTTACTCGTATGCTTAAAGAGAAAGAGACCCTGAGTAAGTAGAGGTATATATATGTGTATGTGTGTTTGTGTGAGAGAAAGAGAAAGAGAGAAAGAGAGACAGAGAGAGAGAGAGAGAGACTTAATAGTTAATTCAAAGCTCCGAGATACGTACGAGTCCACGTACTTCAGACATCCTTAACCCAATACCAAATTCTCTGTCGAGGCTGGGGATGCAATAAATTTCAGTCTCAAGAACGATCGACTAAGGCATCCCGTACATCGCCATTGACAGATGGGGAATGGAAATAAACCGTGGTGAACGTAGAGAGTATGTCTAGTATCTCCCGTCATGTATATATATATATAGATAGTAATCTAGAATATATTTATAGGGAACAGGAGCAATCGATAAAGATAATTGATCTAATATTAGATATATGAAAACATGTTAACGATGTAAACATCTGACACGAACAAGCCACAAATTTGTATTATTTTTTTTGTTCAACTTGTTTAATTAAGATATTAATAGAAGATGTAACGAAGACTAATAAATCGTACGTTAATTGTAAAGTAAGGCGAATTACCAATAGAGTATTATTGTGCGAATTGAGGGAGAAGCTCTCAAACGGTATTATGTCGTTCTCGCGTGGAGAAATCCGATTCCAATTGTGCGGAAGGAAATGGAGGAGTAATTAAGCAACCCTTTACGGCCGATCGAAGGACTCTACGAGTAACCGTAACCATTCCTAGCTTCGAATCGTATCTCCTTCCTCCTAATCGCCTAACGGAGTTGCCGGCATCTACCTGCCCCAGGAAATTGCGGCTGACAATTGATTTCGTGACGCAGCTACCCCTGTAATTAGTCCTCCGGGCGAATCGTTTCATCCTACAACTAGAAAATAAGCGTCACCATTTCGTGGACCCTTTTATGAAAGTTACGATTTTCTCAAGGTGAATTATATTCCTAAAGAAAATTATATAAAAATGATAGGAAGAATGAGAGAAATAGAAAGAAAGAAACTTTCTTTCCAGACTATCTCCACCTCGTATCGATATTGAACGATTCGATAACGCAGAAAGGATTTTCTACTGAGTTACTAACGAACATTACGTCACGTTCCACAAATTCCGGTATCGACCTTTTCGATCTCTATTAAACTTTTTCTAAGATCAAGGAATCAAAGAAAGTTCCCTAGGGATGGATTAAAAAGACTTCTCGATAACGTACATCGAAGTCAAATATCGAAGTTCTGTTCTTTTATCATCATAGATACGAACTTCTTTCTGTATATTGCAACTTTTTTATTTCGGTTAACATAGAAATTCAGTGAAGAAGAAGAAGAAGAAGAAGAAGAAGAATAAAAAGAAATAGAAGGGAAAAAGAAACAATAGAAAGTATTAAAAAATAAAGAATGAAAAGGATAATATAAAACTGATATTTCAAAAATATCGAAAAATACTTTCGATCGATCCCGAAAGAGAGTTATCGGAAAATTCATCGACGAAACGCTCCGAATAACCGCGTTTTCGATGATATACTCTTCACGAGATGTGAAATTCGCGAACGATGAAGTGCTCGTTATAACGAGTGAACCGTATTTCCCAAGCATGAGATATTGATGTATATTGAAGAACATTTCTCAAACGTCGTTCATCAAATCGCACATGTAGATGTTTTCGTATTTGTCGATCCGATTTTCTAATTAAAAACTTGTAACAATATATACAACAAAATGACGTCAATTTTCGGCAAACGATGATTATAGATCTCTAACTGTATCAGCTTAGATATACATTTAGTTTATTAAATTTTGCCTCATTTATTTCATAAACGCGTTTGATAAATAATCGATCTAATCAGGTGTTCGCATGATTACTATATTAATTATTATTACACTCAATCCTCACAAAATTTCGAACAAACACGATGAAAAAACTATGATAGCTTTTCTAAACACGATATTTTTTTAACGCGGCTTCCCTATATCAAGATTTAATAAACTTCAACAACACTTATATAATATAGCACAAATGTTTCCATCTCACTGTTTCAGCAAGAAACGGAACAAATTAACCGTGTTAAAAGACAATTAAATTTACTACCATTACTCAAGTTCAATCCTTTTCTATTGTTATTACAAACAAATATTTGACCACGAAAAAATTGGAATTATTCATTTGAATAAGTTGAAATAAAAAACAATTCCAATTTGTATTGTTTCGAATAAAAATCTGTCAAGATTATGATTACTTCCTGAAATATCTAAATATATAGTTAAGATTCTATAAACGTTTCGTCAACGTCGATATTACCATTTCTAAAGTTTAAGTTCAATTAGGAACAAGTGTATATGTACTAGCGAATAGATCGCTTTCAATGAAAGAGGAATTTCAAACGAGAAAGAAGTCGCGTAACGAATTAACCAGGTGGACCTGTTAATGGTAATCGTGGTCAATGGTTGATTTCATGGACCGACTAACCATCCAATTTCATTCGGATTATGTCTCCTAACAATGAGAAAGTCTTTCCTTTTCTCGTGTTCCTATGCCTTACGATCGATACTTGATACCTATGTTTCGTGAGTGGAATCGAAATAGATAATCTCGTTTCCTTTATAAAGCTAAGCTATCTTGTCTCTATCTTACGATTATTATCCTTATTATAATTATAAATTACATACATTTTTGATAACAAAAAGATTGAAAAATATCCGGTATAAATACTTATCGTTCTAAAAATATTACTTATTTTTTAAAAGATTTAGGTATTTCCGTTTATTTGATCCACAATATTAATGTTAATTAATTTAAAGTATATTGTAAAATAATAAACGAATATACATATATATATATACGCATATTTTGTTGAAGATAAATAAATAAAATGTAAGCATCGCATCGAATTTCGTCTATTCATAAAGTTTCATCGCTTTACCAAGAGCTACTGAAATTTTATTACAAATACTGAATACATATTTAAAATAATATTAAAACAAATAAATAACAGAGAAACGAATTTTTTGAAATTTTTATAACACATAAATATATTTTTAAATACAAATATTTTTTGTTGTTACGAAACGTAACGTGCAATCGTAGCAATTGTATAACAATGTTTTTAAATGTCACGTATTATAAAAAAATAGCTGCGGTTGACAGAATTACTGCCGGTTGAAGTGATAAGGGTTAAACCCTGCGTTCAATGTAGATAACTCGCATAAGCGAATTAACGCGTGAAAATGAAAAATCTCGGGCGTCGAGGTGGAAGTTACCAAGCTAGGCAACTCGTCACGCTCCGTTTTTCTTTTATTTTTTAACATGGAATTCATTCGACAGTACAAAATCTCAGGAGCGACGTTGCGTGGGTGGAAACAGCCTATGAAAAGAAGAGAAACTCATGGTCGTACTATACTTTGAGCTTTTCTCGCGAGAAAACGAGATTTACCGTGTCGCATCACAGAAAAAAAACTCGTTTAATTTTAATTGCATAAAATACTGGATCACCCACTACCTTCTTTTACGAAACTCACCAGACCATGTTACTTTTTTTTTACTTCCTCTATCACTCTTTCTTCTCTCTCTCTCTCTCTCTCTCTCTCTCTCTCTCTCTCTCTCTCTCTCTCTCTCTCTCTCTCTCTCTCTNTCTCTCTCTCTCTCTCTCTCTCTCTCTCTCTCTCTCTCTCTCTCGCTCTCTTTCTCTCTTTCTCTTCCTTACTCCCACCTTACTATATGGAAAATCTTAGAATAGAAAGGAAGGACGAGTATTAATTGCGAAATTAAATGCCTCTTGTCGAGATTCGTCTTTCAAGTATCCAATTCCAAAAGCTCCTGTCAAAGGCGTAACGAGCGATTGTCGATAATTTGCTCTTGCTCTTACGCTGTCCTCCTTATCTATCGTAATCACTAAATTTCTCAAGAGTTCTTGAATGCTCAAAGGATTGCTGTATAACATCGACGAATATGATTAAATTTGAAAAAGAGACATCGGTTTTGATCACGTTCTAATCACTATTCTTGATACTTAACATTTTATTCGAGAAAAACTTGTAGAAAATAAGAAATGTAATTATTTTTAAATAGAAATTTAGGCAAAAGATAAATTATATTTTTCATATTTATTGTAAGCAAGTATCAGAAAAATATATAAAATGTAATGTTCTTTTTAAGCGTAAAAATTATTGATGTCAGAGAGAGAATTCTATTCAAGGTAATACATATGAACGTTCTACGTTATTTTATGCAAATAAGGTTATAACAATATCCATCAGCTAAACATTGAAAGTTATCAAAATGTAGCTTGGATAGCATTTATTGTAGGATAAAGTATCTAAAAAAATTGCATCTACGAAATAGATAAAAGTGGTATCTTAAAGCTGCAAGAGGAAAAAATGCACGATTTTATCCTCGCGTATGCTTGGCGTGTGATTAGATTAGATCGAAGAGAAACAAGAAGGGATTCAGGGCTATATAAAATGGTTGTGAAGATAAACCGATTAGATAGTGGAGAATTTAAAATTACGCTTATATTATTTGACTTTTTGACAAATTTCCATTCGATTTTGTATTAATTCGTAAGGTGCATAAACGTGAAAACAATAATAATGAGAATTGCAAAGCAATTTAAAGAAATCCATTTAAAAAACGATAAAACTAACAAAATTGCAATAGCATTTAATCCTTCCACTATTCAAGCGTTGAAAACGAATGAATTTCATTATACACGAATTGATTTGATTCTCTTGTACCTAAAAACTCGTAATTTCATCGCGGCAAGCGTAACAATTGCGTGCGTAAGTACTGACATTTCTAGAACGAAATAAAGCCGAGAATCGATTTGTCATTCCTAATGAATGACAAACGAGAAATGAAAAAGTTTATCTGGGTAACTTTGGTGGCTTTGAAAATTTGGAAACTCGTTTCGCCTACGTACTTAATTAACTTCCTACTTCATTATCCTTATTATCACTTCTTCTTCCATTTACCGATTCAATCGTCCTTCTTTAATTAGCTTACTCAGTTCTCTCTTTGTCATTTTATCAAACCACTTGCTCCCACCTATTAATTTAATTATATTTCTACACCATTTTCATATATTTGCTTGTATATATATACATTTTACCGTCAAAGCCGGAAATCAGTCATTGCTAGTAATTCCTCGGCATTATTATGAATGCAAAGAGCCTTCAGACGAAATGTCAGAGAATGCAATGCTGTAAATTGTGCATCTTTGCAATTTCTTTGAAAAGTTTCGGTAAATATTTTTTATACTTTTTGCAAATGGATTTTAATGATTTTTATATTAAATTAAAGTAAATTCTTTTGTCTACGCGTAGAATACCATATCGAGTTATAAATTTAGCATGTAAAGTTTAGAAATGACAGAGAAGGCAATACTGTAAATTGTGCATCTTTGCAATTTCTTTGAAAAGTTTCGGTAAATATTATTTATACTTTTTGTAAATGGATTTTAATGATTTTTATATTAAATTAAAGTACACTCTTTTGTCTACGCGTAGAATGCCTTTTTGAGTTATAAATCGATTTGCAAAGGTTTATAAAATGTGAACGATTGAGATGCTGCAAATTTTTCCAACTTTGCCATTTCTTTGAAAAGTTTCGGCAAATATTTTTTATACTTTTCGCGAATGGATTTTAATGATTTTTATATTAAATTAAAGTTCACACTCTTGGCTACACGTAGAGTATAGTTTCGAGCTATAAATCAATTTGCAAAGGTTCATAAAATGGCAAAGAAAAGTTTGCGGATCAGGCAATGTGAGCAATGCCTGATGGCCAGGCATTGTTCACATTACCGGCCTAGGTTCCAAACCTCCCCCGGCAATGCTAACAATGCCTAGCCTTAGGCAATGTTAACAATGCCTGACATGCTAATTTTTCTTTGCCATTTTATGAACCTTTGCAAATTGATTTATAACTCAAGTTAGTATTCAACTTGTAGATAAAAGAGCGTACTTTAATTTAATATAAGTTTCATTAAAATCTATTCACTCTAAGTATAAAAAATATTTGCCGAAACTTTTTAAAGAAATGGCAAAGTTGGAAAAATTTGCAGCATCTCATTCGTTGACATTTTATGAACCTTTGCAAATCGATTTATAACTCAAAAAGGCATTCTACGCGTAGACAAAAGAGTGTACTTTAATTTAATATAAAAATCATTAAAATCCATTTGCAAAAAGTATAAATAATATTTACCGAAACTTTTCAAAGAAATTGCGAAGATGCACAATTTACAGTATTGCCTTCTTTGACATTTCTAAACTTTACATGCTAAATTTATAACTCGATATGGYATTCTACGCGTAGACAAAAGAKTKTACTTTAATTTAATATAAAAATCATTAAAATCCATTTGCAAAAAGTATAAAAAATATTTACCGAAACTTTTCAAAGAAATTGCAAAGATGCACAATTTACAGTATTGCCTTCTTTGACATTTCTAAACTTTACATGCTAAATTTATAACTCGATATGGTATTCTACGCGTAGACAAAAGAWTTTACTTTAATTTAATATAAAAATCATTAAAATCCATTTTCAAAAAGTATAAAAAATATTTACCGAAACTTTTCAAAGAAATTACAAAGATGCACAATTTACAGCATTGCAATTTCTGGTATTTAATGAGAATGATCATTGATGACAATGCCAAAGAATTACTAGCAATGACTGGTTTCTGGCTTTGACGGTAAGATATATGTATAATACTTATGTGTGTGTACGCGAAGAGAAAGTAGTTTAGTGACCACTTAAAATTTTCACTTTAATTAATATCATGGCATGGAGATAGATAAATGAGAAGCACCATTAGAACATTAAACGTTCTTCATTAATGTTAATAGCTCTTCGGCTATTGATACTATCTTTACAATCCCTTATAGTGACACTATTTTCTCAGATAGCATGTTCATGATAGATCTTACAACAAAACACTTCCTTAAAGTTTACCATCTTTCTTAAAGCTCCATCTTCCCCACAATATTTGATATCAATAAAAACTTCGATGGCACTACTTTTTGATGGATTCCATGTAAAATGGATATTATGGATTGGCTCGCATCTCGAACAAGTCTTCAAGCTCCAGTTAAACTTTTCTAATGCGTTTGAAAGTTCTTATTAAGAAAAAAAAAAAAAGTAATGATCTTTTTAAAAATAAAATAAAATATTTTCCCAAGTACAAATCTAATTATCTCTTAGTGAATAATTTGCAATTAGTAGAGATCATATTTATCATTATAAAGATAATCGTTCATTAATTTCATAATTATTTTATCGAACGTTATAATAATGAAAAGTCCGTTATAAGAACGTCCAATTATTTTCCAACCTTTTGAAACCTTTTAAAATATATTATCAGCACGCATATTTATAAGACATAATGGCGTACTAAAGTTGAAAGCTCGTTAAATAATCAGTCCGTTATAATAAATTAAAGAGCAACCTATATTTATATATTCCAGCGAAATATCGAAGTATATACAGTTTGCGCTATACAAACGCGATTATACCTCCCGCGTTATTATCTTCCCCGTACGCGCAAAATAATTTATGTAAATTATCAACGCATCAAATACACGACGCGTCGGGCCAAGCGATAATAACCACTCTCGTTACTAGGTTCATTGTTCATTTCGTCATTCGTTATGTTATTTGGTGTTGTAAAATTCTTGAAAATTGACGTTTCTTTAGTGTTAAGTGAAAAATCAATGACTTGGTTAAATAAGCTATCTACATACCCATGAACATGATTTCACGATAAAACGTAAATTGATATATTAATGATGCTTTAAATATAAACTTCCAATTTAGCGATTATTAGATTTAATATCGCGATAACTAATAATATTGTTCAAAGCCACAAATTATATTAAAAAGAAAATGATCAAATTTATGAAGGTACATTAAAAAATTTTAATAGATTTTCAAAAAAGACGCGAATCAAAATAATCCCATCATTCTATTTTTCTTTATCTTCCTTGTTCTTCTTTTAAAAGAGATATCCCTATAGATGATGAATTTTAGTCGCGTCTGAAAACTAGAAGAAGGAACAATATACTCTTGAACTCTGGAAGAGGGTGCTCAGCTCTTTTAAAAGAATAAATAATGACACGAGCCAAGTGAGTTACGAAAATATAGGAACGCCGCCGAATGAATTTCTACGTTCGAAATATTACAGAGTATAAAATTGTGCGCTTTCAAAGAGATGGGAAATATACAAAGAAAAAAAAAAAATTGTTGAAATCAACTAGATATTTGACTCTCGAAACATTTGAACTTTATTAACGATTTAACAGAACGGCACAAGCTTTTCGAACAAAACGTTGTAATTTCGAACTGAGGTGAGATTCACTATAATTTATAAACTTTTACAAGAGAAATTATTGCAAAAGAGAAAATGCATTTGTGCGTGTAGGCGTCGACACCATAGTCCAAAATTATATTAAAAACGTCGTTAACGCAATTATTTCCAAATATTCCTTTCAAATTTTTCATATATTTTATTTGAATATTTTTTTTTTTAAAAAGAGATTGTATACGAATATTTGCATTTAAATGAATCACCCAGAGAACACTCATACGTGATCGCATGCAAACGCACGCAAATCTCTATATCAGCGTATATTCTCATTAGATAAACATATAGAAGCTATAACAATATATACGAATTTCGTTTTCATATTTGTAATATATTTATCTTAATTTCTTCTAAAATTACAAGTACGATGGATAAAATCAAAATGTGATCAAATGTCTCGCTAAACTTTCGACGAGGGTAGATTTCATATTAGATTAAAGTCGAACGGATTATCGATAAATTGACCGATCAAAATATGATCGTGAAACAACACGGGGAAGATGATATTGTCCTTGTTGATATTCAACGCGCGATGAAACAACCATTATTTTTTCTTTCCGTTACGTCGACCAATATTTTCTCAAAATACAAAGAAAAGAGGGAAAAAATGATTAGGATCTTCTATAACATAAGTTACCTTTCTCGCGTAGAATGGATTCATTTTTTACTATCGTGCAGAGCATGAGAACTTCGCTCGACACCTTGTCGGCTATACTTTCCAAAATAAAAAATAAAACACGCGCTATTGCATAGAATAGAAAGAGAAAGAAAAAAATGGAAAAAAGAAATGGAAGAATAAGAGAGAAAAATCTCGTTCCCTGTGTCCATTTCATATAACGTTTTTGTTCACAAAAGCCTCTACGTCGCAAAGGCGCTCTACTTGATAATCCAAGGGTTAATAACGCAGTGGTTTTTGCGGCTTATTTGGAGCTACGGTTTCGTATTGCCATGTACCTAGTTGGAGGATGGAAAATTCTCTCCCTTTCATATATATATACTAGATATATATATATCACTAAACTAAAACAAGAAAAAGGGTGGAATAGAGAGATACAGTGAAAGAGAAAGAAAAAATACAAAACAAAAATAAAGAGAGAATCTGATGGCTGTTGCTTTCACGTATGGCACAATATTTCCGCGAGAATAAAGATCGATAAGCAAAGAGATATCGATAGCATATTAATAACAAAATACCTTTGCAAATACTATTTTATGGAGAGAAATATAAAAGAAACAAATGAGAGTAGACGAAAAAGGGAGAATAATGATATTTATTTCGATATATCGAGAATCATGATACCAATAAAAAATTACAATAAATAGAATAGATTTCATTCGAATTTTATTTAAGCGAATTATCCTTTTTTTTTTTTTTTCATTTGCATAATTCATTCTTATAACAAGTTGAGAATGTTTTAGCATATTTACAAATTCGATTTAATAAGTTTTATTCTTTCTATAACCTTGCGAAGAAAGGGTCAGAAGTATGCAAATTCTTCTTGAATAGAAGAATAAATAGTAACTGTCAGTCAGAATCAAGTAATTCGCCGGAGACGACATTACTAGCAAGTAGTAGTAAGTGACGATAGTCAGACGATCGTAAGTCGTCTTTATGCCCGACCAGAATCGTAAAATTTTGCTGCAACGACATGGAAAAGAAGGGAATAAAGTGAAAAATAAAAAACGTAACAAAAATAAAAAGCAATACAAATAATATTTTGATCTTTCTCGTAAAAAATAAAAAAGAATAAAAAACAAAAAAAAAAGAACCACCAGTTAAGAACGGAGTGAAGAAACTAAAATGCAAGTAATATTATATTTTCTCTTACGACAAAACCGATTAAGTTTTCCTTTCCTACTTGTCCCTTTTCTTTTCTTTATGTGCCATCAAATTAATGATTTGTGTTGGTTTTGCGATATAAAAAAAAAGAAAATATACGTTTGTACGAAAATACACATGGCACGCACGCACGCACACACATACATACATAAAGATGCGTTCAATTTCATTCCTCGAAAGAATACTCTTCGTTCTCTCAAATTTTAATGAAGCTGCTCGTTAAACGGAGCTTTTAAATTTTCGCTCTTGGTAATAGCAGCGATAACGTTGAAAAGTAAATGAAGTGGAAACTGTGAAAGTATCTTAATACCTTGGACGAAAGGTTAACGACGGCAGATACACCCATCGCCGTCCAAATACTTAAGAAAATAAAATTCAGGCGGGGAGGACGTAGTATTCTCTCGATTTTTCTTTCAAAGTATCGAAGTACAATTATATTGTAACGTTATGTTTATCGTTAACGTTGTTATCGAATATTTCATTGATAATCGATAAATCTTATGAACTTACATGCTAATAAATAACAATACTTAGATAAAATGATAGATCATTTCATTAATGCTCGTCCAATTGTCATCTTAAAATCAATATTAACGGATAAGTTTGATTTTGCAATAAGCTCACGACTCGATGAAATTCGAGAAAATTCATGGAAATACGACTGAAAATATGCAACTGAATACATAGTGAGAGAGAAAGAGAGGGACGAAGGGAGGATGGAGTATGGTAAACCAGCTTTGAACCGAACATTGAATACTTAAGTGTTCGCACACCGTGAAATACTTGTTAACGACGTAGTCCATGTTTGTACGTCAACCAAAATGAAACGGTGACTTTTCTTGTTGTCGTAATCCCCTATTTGTGGTAGCGTTGGTGCTAGTGTTGCTAGAAAACATCGACCATACCTCAAATTTCTGTCCCAGCTCTTTGTCTCTTTTTCCAATTTTCTATCTCTTTTTCGCAGTAGCGTACATACGGTATTTTCTACAGAAAGGGTCGTGCCAATCCTGTCGCTAGAAAAGGCCGTTTGCTTTTCCCGTTGGAACGTGTCTGTCAATAGAGTTAATTTATTTCTCCGTTCGCGAAATCGAATCAAAAGTCGTGCATACGCGACATACAAACATGTTACTCCTATAACATACGACGATATATTGTAAGAAGAATGAGATACGTTTATGAAAGTCATGTTATTTTATCGTATTTCATTTACTATGGTATAAACATTTACGAAGAAAACAATATCTAAAATCTTTTTCATATTTTAACTTACGGACAATATTAATGAGACGAATATACTCGATCAATATTATTATCGAGACCAGTGGAAAATAAGATAGAAGATACATTAAATTATAGAATATTAGAGGTTCTCGTTACTTTTAATATTCTACGATGAAAATCTTTCATAAAGGCGAAGAGAGAAAGGAAGAGATGGGAGAGTACAAAGAGTTCAAGTATAGTTCAAACTAGAATGTTTTAATTAACTACTACCTCGGTAATTATTTAATATTTCTAACATAATATATTATTAAATTCCTTAAACGTTTATTACATATTATCCTCTAGCGAGTTATATAATATACACATATTTATATCAAGTATATACAATTATATACATGATATTTTATTTTAAATGATATTTTTGATCAAATATCGGCATTCTGGATATATGAACCTTAGACGTATATACAATTTATAAAAAAACGTAAAAGGATAAAGAAGAAGAGAGTAAATGAAAGAGATGAATAAACAAAGAAATCAGTTTCATGATTAAAAAGCACTCAAAGTAAAGTCAAAATTTTTCGCAAAAGATCTAAACGTTTAACGTTTTAACAACGCTAATAATCGGGATATCAACATTACCAGAAATTTTATATTTTTTTCTTTTTTTTTGCATAAGAAATTTTTTAAACTAAACTTCCTCGCGATCTAACCTTACCGAAAAACTAAATGAGAGAAAAAAATAGACAGTTAAATGGTATATACCATTGTTAAAACCGCATTAACGATATATATGTGTGTATACGTATGTGGACTAAAGTATTACTAATACTTATTTAAAAATTCTCAAGCGTGATTAAATGAACCATTGTGTTACGGCGTGATATTTTATTTTTTATATTTGCGCAATTAAAGCACAGCGTTAATATCAGCAAAGAAAAAAAAAAAAATTTAGAAAGACCTACTTTCTCTTTTCTTTTTTTTTTCTTTCCACAACGAACTTGTTTTAGCTGACTTTTCTAATAAATGAACGAAATGTGAGAGAATAAAAGAGGAAATTTCAAATGAGAGAGGAAAAATAGAGGACGGGAGAGTAAAAAAAAAAAAAAAAAAAAAAAAAAGAGAGAAAAAGAAAATTAATAATATTTTTTTATTTAATGCGGTCAAATATAGCAAAAGTTCGATTGGATATTCCCTGGAGAAATTCAATTGCGTATCAATAAATTTAATTCGTGACGCAATCCTGACGTTATTTGCGGCGTTATCGTATAATCGCAAACAACGGGGGGATTACTAGACCTAGGTAAAAAGATCGATAGTCGCCTTAAGGTATATAAATGAAGAAAGAAAAGAAAATAATAAAAACTATTTCAAAAAAGAACAAAATAATAACACATAAAACTAGAGAAATAGTCGTCGTGTAACTTTGTCCCTTATGTTACTAATAATCAAAATTAATTTGATTGATGCTATATCAAATAATAAAATTTAATAAATCAAAAAAATATTATACCACATTTTTTCTCTGTCGTGATGTTAAATGAAAAATTTCGCATGAAAGGTGTAGAAATAAGGAAGGTACATTCCTTTGAAAAATCCTTCGAAAGCACGCAATTCCGTGCGCGGTCGCCGTTGGCAAAAGTAAGAAAAGAAGAAAAAGCTTCCTTTAATTACCAACGGCATGAAAAAAGGAATAAAGAAGAAGATCTGTTACCGGAAGACCCGAGAAAAGGAGTAATTAACATGATATCACGCGTGCTGTCCAAAGTCCTAACTACCAACTGAATCCTTTGAATTTCATTACTTTTGTACTTAATTCTACTTCGTGACCCTTTGCGAGTCGACTTCATCGACTTCTTCGACTTTTTGTAAAATAATTTAGCCCATTTATTAGAAAAGTCAGATTAATTACTACTGTTGATAGAAAAAAGAAAGAAGGAAGAAAAAAAAGGAATAAGAAAGTAATAGGTTCTTCTAAATTTGTTGTTTTCTTTTTATTAGTATTAACGTTGGACTTTAACACGTTTACGTTGGAATGTGCCGCCGGTTGTACATAAGTGACTATCCCATCGGGTGTCTTGTACCACGAGTTGTACAAATGTATTGATTCAATTCATTTCATTCAACTCAGCGTCTTTCATTCAATGAATAAAAGTAGAAATAATAGAGCTAAAAATACGAAATAAAGTCTTGTCGTGAACATGTTTATTACGCAAATACAAAATATAAGATTGCTCGCCCGAGGACAAGCCGATGGTTCTATCTTTTCGCAAGTCGTTTTTAGCGGTTTTCAAAGACAGCACGAATAAATATTCAATGCCTTCGTGTAATTTTCTAAAATGTTCGTCAATCGACACAAAGAGCTTTGAAAACGTAATTTGATTTTGCGTAAAAGCACAGGGCTACCGCGTTTTTCGTGCACAGACATCGCACACGTACATATACACGGACACCGATACTTTGCCCCATGGATTTATTTCGTGTGAACGTATAACTTCCGAAGCTTTAACACGAATGCGATTTATTTCTCGAGGAAATAACCGTTCGATCTTTTTTTTTTTTCTTCCAATTTTGTTCATTTTCTTTGTTTTTTTTTTTTTTTTTTTTTTTTTTTTTTTTCGCGAAAATTCGCAATCGAGGCAAATGCCCTCCTCTTTGGTAGAAAGCCGATCTAACGTTTCCAACATTTCTCACATATTTTTTCTCTTTTACTTGCGTTCGAGTCACCTAGCATTTACGCGAATGTTGCGGTATCGATCGCACGCGTTATATTTTGTCACGGCTTTCTACTACCCAATTCCTATTGTTAATTTTATTTCAGATTATTTTGTGAAAAAAATGATATTGCGTATTAAAAATTCTAAACGTATACTATATATATATATATATATATATAGTAAGATGGAAAGCATTTCGTTCGAGCTGTGAATATTTTGAAAGTTTTAATGAGAAAGATAAAAGAAAAAAAAGAGTATAAATATAGGAATACAAAATATATATACAGAGAGAGAGAGAGAAAATGCACGAAAAATAAAAATTAACAAAAAATGAAAAAAGGAATAAATAAAGAAAAGAACAAAAGAAAAAAAGAGAAGATGCGTGCGAAAGCAAGCAACGATCTCGTTAGTTCCTCGTCTATATTTTTCATTAATATCCTCGATGTTCGTTCGTTATCTCAACTACGGCACGTAAAACGAGCTACCAATGGCATGCACCCGGCAACCCTTACATTAAAAACATCTAAAGATATGTAGAAAGTTTACACACAAAGCCGTATCAAGAAACCACATTCTCATAATCGTTTAACACAGTAAAACGTTGAAAACTCAACTTAATAGAAATAGTTTTCGGGAAAGTGTAATCTCATATCTCGTCATCTCGACGTTGGGAAATCGAAGCTGGTTTGCTTCCTTCTTCCCCTTTAACATCCCTCAAACCCTCTTTTACTCTCGACCCCACAACTCTTACAGATTTTCTACCCGTTATATCGTCTACGGCTGACTCTTCTTTTCTTACCGTCTCCGAAGCCAAACTTATGCCACGTAAGCTTATTTTCAAGCTATATCGTGATCCCAAGCAGCTAGCTTGACGGGATACGCGCTATTTCTCACTTTTTTCAAGCCGTTGAATCGGCATCCTCCTTCTCCTCCTCTACCTCCTCATCGGAATATCTAAAAATTTCAAATATAAAAAAAAAGAGTACCTACGACGAAAAAGAAAGAGGGAATGATTGGATATGAAGAAAAGAGATTAAACATTTTTTTGACCACTCGATGATATCGATCTTCGTTCTTTTTTTTTTTATATTCTATCAATCGCTTTCCGAAGCTTTTTTTCTATTCTCGTAGAAGAACGAATTTTAATATTCTATTATTTCGTGATACGATCGGATACCTATCGATAAATGCCACATTATAATAGTACATTATTATAA
The DNA here is from genome assembly GCF_001313835.1 of Polistes canadensis. Taxonomy (NCBI): domain Eukaryota; kingdom Metazoa; phylum Arthropoda; class Insecta; order Hymenoptera; family Vespidae; genus Polistes; species Polistes canadensis. The sequence continues at coordinate 1,998,439 of NW_014569549.1, forward strand.
TTTTTATTATGTAATTCAAAGTTTTATCAACGATTTAGAATTTGTTTAATTAGAAATGGATTAATGTTATTACAAATAAAATGCATATCGATGAAGAAGATCTAACGACGAAAAAAAGAAAATTAATACGATAATAATAATGATCAATTAATATCGATCGTTTATAATAAAAATAAAAAGAAAAACGGAATGGGTATAAGAACAAGATTAGACTGTAAACTCATGAAGTCGTTAAACGAAAATCTCGCAGACCAGCGAGCTTTCAAGGAGAGGCAACGTTGCGTGCTGCGGAATAAATTGCTTCGTTCCACCGACGACAACGACGACGACGACGACGACGACGATGACGACGACGACAAGGATGAAGTCACAAATGTGGAAAAAACCTGAGCGGAAGTGAGTGTTACATATCTCATCACCTCTTCAAAGCTGAAATCGTATTCCGACCTAACGCCAACCGCATTATACGAACCTATACGGAGTAGGTTGGTCGAAAAGCTCAAGCGGAAAAAGAAACTGTGATTTTTGTGAAGCTTGATCGTTTCAAGAAAAGAGAGAAAAAGAGAAAGAGAGAGAGAAAGAAATTGTAAGGGGTGCGAGAAGATGGAAAGAGACTCGTTACGTTTTCTAGTCTTGTTGATAACTTCCATCAGGCTACGAGTAGACTGGTGATAAGAGAGAAAAGAAGGCACAGTTTTTTTTAAAGCATCTCTCTCACTCTCTCTCTCTCTCTCTTTCTCACATGAGCACGCGCGCGCGATTCGCAATTCCCCCGAGGCTCGTGGCTGTGGGCGAACCGGATAAAAATTCATAGGCAACCTTACGAAGATGTTATCATCTCCTTCGTCGCCCTACCCTTCTTCTCTCTCCTCCTTCACGAAGGAAACGAAGAATGCCATCTATTTGAACCAAGAACGACGTCGGCATCGTCAACGATGCCACCGACATACCCAACAACGACGACGACGACGACGACGATGACAAAGATGACGATGAAGACCATGAGAAATATACCAGACGTACATAAAACTGTACAAGATTTCTTCCTTTTCAGTTCTAACTTTTTCTCAAGGAAATAAAATCGTCAGCTAGCTGATGAATTGCTATCTTTAGAAATAGACTGCAATTATGGCACTCGTTTCTCCCAACACATTCACGCATCTAACTTTCCTTTTCAAGTGCAAAATAGTTTGATTTGAAATTAGAATGAATCGGAAGTTTCTCTACGATCTCTCATTAAGTTCTGATAAAGGATCTTTTCTCCTTTCGAGAACGAATTATTCAGATATCTCTTCTTACTTGCCAACTCTATTTCTATTCCTTTACGAATATCTTCCAAGTATCCCTATTACTATTTTGGATACCTTTTCCCGAATGAAAATCATTCCAAGTATTCTGATTAACTCTCAATGTTATACTTTTCTTCAATTTAATGCTTTCCAAAAGATTTGCTTAAAAAAAAAAAAAAAAAAAAAAAAAGGGGGGATACTTTCTTGCAATTAATATCTACAAGTGTAA